>NC_088116.1:13104264-13422198 GCF_036370855.1 Dromaius novaehollandiae
ATGGAAAGGATTGCGCGGTCACGAGCTACCGAAGAGGCTGCCTTGGAGATCCTTTTCCTCCCTTCAGCTGGGCATGGGGGCAGCTGGTGCACCAGGCAGGAGGGGGCTCGGGCCCCAGGGCCTCTGTAACCGGAGGGGTCCCGCTTTCCCTAACTCCTTGCTTTCCCTCACAGCTTGGAGCAGCTGATCTCGCCAATGGCCTTTACATCCAACAGCAGCCTGGACCCATGTGCAAAAGAGACTGTGCTGAATGCCATCAAGGAGAGTAGGAAAAGAGCTGTGGAGGAGGAGGAGGAGGACCAGGCTTTTGGGAATGATCAGGAGAGCAAGAGAAGGTAAAAAAAAAAAAAAAGAAAAAATGGTAGTGCAGGTCACTGCCTGTGTGTTGGGAAAGTCATAAATGGGGCTGGCGCTTCAGTGGTGACAAATGTGACGTATCCCAGAGTGCGCTGATCCTACCATCCTGTGGTAAGGAGTCTGGTGTAGACAAGTGCTGTGGAAAGTGAACTGCAAAGAGGAAGCACCCCTGATCACCCTGCCCTCTTTATTGTGCCAGAAATTCCTCCAAGGCTCTTCACGTCCTTGAGATCAAAGGATGTGGTTTAAGTTTCTGCCTGGGCAAGCTTGTGGGTGCAGTGTGTTCTCTCGCGTTGTTGGATATTGTGAGAGGCCTGGAATGTGGATTGAAGCCGCCTGTCAGGGCTTCATCGGAGGGATTCCTGTGCTTCAGAAAAGATTGCTGTCATCTCAGGGATTAGCAAACCGGAGAACCTTGGCGGGTAATGCTGGATCCTGGTATCTGCCATAGGCTGATCAGCTTGATCCTTCAGTTGGCCCCAGTCTTCAAGGAGAAATGGGATCCCAAAGTCTGAAATTCAGGGCGGAAGCATCACGCTTTAAAAGATCTCTGGGTACTCCTTTATGCACAGTAACTAGCAAAAGGAGGTAAAAACAAAAGGGAAAACAAGAAAGACTATCTTTTGCTTTCATTAGTCAAGGTCAATGATTTCCAGCTCTGAGGCTGAAGAAATGAGGGTGCAGTGTCTTTGCCAGGGCTCTGGGAAGGACAGGGTATAAATCATGGATGCCAAGGTCTGCTGGAGCCTTTTGTAACTGCCCAGGCAGAGCTCTGCCTTTCTGTTATTCTCTCTTCTGTTTTTTATCCTTTCCATTCGTGTACATGTAGGCCATTTGCCTTGTGCCCCCCTCTGACCCTTGTACACCGGGGGCTGCCCATCTGGGCTCTGGCAGATAAACTGAGAGATTGGAGAAGAGCAGTTTGGACTGGTGAAGGCACTGCCCAAGCCTGTTATCCTATGTGCTGCTCTGGGGCCTGCTGTTAGAGGTCATTTTGAGAGCAGAGGGGGATGACTGGCAGTTTCCAGGGAGCTCCCGGCTGCTTTTCCTGCTGCTGCAGGAGCAGGCTGGCAGTGGGAGTTGCTGCAGGTCGTGCAATTTTCTGTTCCATTGACTGATTTTTTTTCCCTCTACCTTTGAACCCTTGCCTCAGGTTGGTGAATCTGAACATGAGGAGAGCTGACTCTAGGATGACACAGGATGGGTGTGCTGGCAAAATCTGCTGTCTCTCTCTTTTATTATTATTATTACTATTATTTATTATTAATCATCATCATCATCATCTTTCTTATTATTTTATTTTAACATGCCAATACCCAGCTCTGCCACAAAAGCGAATTTTAAAGGTGTTAATCATCTGGAGAGTATGAAAAAAGCTGGTAGGCAAAAAATCCGGTGATCTTTGAGGGTAGAAAGGTACCTGTGTCAGCTGGAGAGCATCATGCCACCTGTACAATTGGGTCAGCATGCTCAGAGCTTCAGGGAAGGTGCTTGGACTAAGTGACAGGGCTGATCTTATGCCTCCACCTCTGCTGCGGGATTTGTTCTTAAGACATTCAGAAGTCAGTTATTCATTGAAATGAAAATTTACTTGTGGGAAGATGGATCCAATTTCTAGCTCAAATTGTCTGTGGCACTGGCTAGGAAGAGGTAGGAAATCTAGGTTTCGGAGCTCAGGTTCATTCCAGAAATGAACTGCTAAGTTAGTCTGAAATGTTTTTGGCTTAGAATGATGGATTTAGGCAGAGATTTCATTAAATGAATACTACTCTGCCCAGCAGGCAGTCAGTGGAGCTGCTGGTGCTTGGGAGGAAGCAGCTAGGGATGACAGCAAGTGAGGCCAGGACTAGGCGGAGAGGAAATCCGCAGCCTGGGAAAGGCGGCAGTATGTGGATGGGAAAATCTCTGCCCCAGGTATTGGGTGGCAGGAGAATAGCAAGGTTTGTGCTTTCTGGTGCCAGGCCTGCCTGGAAGAGTTCCCCTCCCAGCCTGGGAGGGCAGCCCCTGCTCCCTGCTGTCTCCTGGCCATCAGCGACTCCCTCTGCTCTCCCTGCTGCCTCCTGGCCATCAAAGACTTTTCTCCTCTCCCCCGCAGGCGCCACGACAGCAGTGGAAGTGGGCAGTCAGCATTCGAACCACTGGTAGCCAACGGTGCCCCTGCCTCTCTCATACCCAAGTAAGTGCCTGTCAGGCCCAAAGGGACGGCTGTTAGCTGGGAGGTGAATCTGTAAGTTTATGCGGGCTCTGGAAAAGATATTTGGTTTTTGCTTGTGGAGCCCAGGTTCTGGGGAGAGCAGGAGAGGCTGTGGCCTTGCCTTTTGTCTGTCACCCACCAGTGGAGCTGTGTGCTCTGACCACAGCCCAGTGGGCATTAGGGCTGTGCTGCTGTGAGGTCTCTTTCTAAGCCCTGTGCTGTAAGAAAGAGCAGAATGGCTTATCTCAACCTGCCCTGCTTTTACAGGACCTGTAGGCAGGATGGTGGCGAGCTCATAAAATCTTTTATAACCTTCTCCAGGCCTGGTTCTCTGAAGAGGGGCCTTGTTTCACACTGCCTAGATGACTGCTCAAACAAGAGGTCACGCACCTCTTCCATGAGCTCTGTGAGCAATATGTATGCTGGTGGGATCCCCAGCTCCATTCGCAACGCCATCGCCAGCTCCTACAGCTCTAGCCGAGGCCTCTCGCAGGTAGGAAACAGCTTTACAAATATACCGCTGGAGCCTGTGGCCAAGCGCAGTGCGGAGTAGTTCGACCGTCCTTTGGGATCGCCTGTGTAACTCAAACCCTGGGCTCATAAGATTAGAGCAGTGATGCCAGGTGCCTGGCAGTAAATACTGTGGGGAGTCTCCAGTGCAGCTTAGCCAGTCAGTTTTATCTTGTCACACTCTCTTAGGCAGGCTGCTGGGTCAGCAGCAGCAGGAAATGATGTTACTTTGTCCTTTGGTGCTTGCTTCTATGGTGTTCCCAATCTGAGATGTCCTCCTGCAGTGCTTGTTTTACGCTGAAGGAGGAAGGGGGCTGTTTCGTCCCTCCTTAGCCTTGGCCAGTCTGCTAGGCTGGTTAGATCCAGGTGGGGAAAAAGAATCTTCTTGCTGCACTGCTGCCTTTTTAGCTGGAGTCAGCAAGTATCCGAGCTCTGCGTTCCCACTCTGACCTGGGCCCCCCCCAGCAGCTGCTGAGCTGTAGAAAAACACTGCTTAAATGGCTCCTGGGTCAGGGCTGCAGATCTGACAGTGGAGCAGTCGTGGCTCATGGAGCTCTGCTGTCTGTGTGGAGGGAGGCTGCCTCTGTGATCTCCCTAAGGAAGGGATTTCTCTGACTGGGGCAAGTCCTAAAATCCTTGAGGTGGGGTCCATGTGCCCTGAGCTGGCAAGGAGGCAGCCTGCTGCTGCCAGAGCAGCCCTGTGCACACATGGGCGTCTGAGACTGCTGAGGTGGCCAGGCCTCAGCCTGCACTACGCAAAAGCAAGAGGACTAGTGTTTGCTGCCTGCACTGTGCTCTGAATAGCAGTGTCCTCCTTTTTCCACCCTCTCTGCCAGGCCAGCCTGTTAGGGGCCTAGAGGCTGCCTGCTCCTGAAATATGTTCACTTTGGGGTGTCCAGACCCCGTTGTGTTCCACTGAATGTGGAGAGGAATTATGTGGTGATGAAGACAGAATGAGGCACTGGACTCGTTAGCTGAGGTCCTGGGAGATGGCATTTAGCATGCAAGCAAGAAGGAGGATAGAACACTTACTCTCTCCCATCCCATACCCTAAACTACTGCTGGTCTTTTGGCTTCCAGCTGTGGAAGACAAGCGGTGTGAGTGTGTCCCCGCTGTCCAGCCCAGCGTCCTCACGCTCCCAGACACCAGAGTGGCCTCTCAGGAAAGCAAGGTAACTAGTCATCCTTCTAGTGAGCAGCTGCTCCTCAACTCCAGCCTGAAGGAGAGCAGAGCGTCTTCCCAGCGGTCCTGGTGTCTAGACCCCTCTCACCAAGGGAGTTGGGACCATCAGAGCATCAAGCCTGTTTCTAAGACGTGACTGCTGGGTGACCCACCTGTGTGGGAATCCTGTTGATGTGGTGTTGGTTCATCTCTCTGCTACCTTGCTACACTGGTGTCCTGGCAGTAGCATTGGGGAAGCAGAACTGCACTGTTGAGATCTCCTGTCCTGCTCTGACACCATGTTATAGATTTAAGGGTTCAGAGGTTGCCACAAATGCAATGTTGTTCTGCGACATCCACCTGGATTGCCTGAATGTGTGAAACTCGGAAGAGAGACAGGCCCTGATTATTGCAATCTCATCAAAAGTGATTCGCAGGTGACTGGCACATTTGCATTTTAGTGCCTGCCTTGGAGCTTATGCCCTTGTTCCTCTCTCTCCCAGCTCAGAGAAGGACTTGATTCCATTGGGGAGAAGCATGTGTCAGAACTAAAGGTGACGCAAGCATTAGCCTGGGAAGGATGGGTCTGAGAGACCTGTGGGAGATGGTGTTTCCCATCTGGGACCCCTGAATGCTGCTCTGAAGCTGATCTCAGCCCTGCAAAGCAGTACAGGTTGCATGCACTGGAATGCCAGACCAAGCTATGATCTTGGAGATGGGAGCAGCTCCTCTGCTTTGAGCTGCTTTCAGGCTGGTGCAGTGAGGACAGGGCTGGTAAGGACTGCACCTCCCAGCAGACTAGGAGCGTGAAGGGGTCAGCAAGCAGCAAAGCCGAGTAGAAACCCAAGGATGGGGCTGTCAGGGCAGTGGGGAGCCTGTGTACCAGAGGCTGGGGAACCTCCCTAGGAAGTCCTGTCTGGTCCTTGAGGCTGAGGATTAATCCCCACCAGCTCAGGACACTGTCTGTCGTTTGGCTGAGGCAAGGATGCTGGTGGGGGTCTTGGTGTGTTTGACCTGTCCCCTCTGGTAATGAGGCCAAGCTTGGGGATTGACCCTAACTGTCTCTCTCCCCTTTGCACAGGGAAGAGGAATCTCTTCGCTCCAACACTTCCACGCCAGTGAAATCAGACAAGGAGCTTCAGACCGAAAAAGGTGAGCACAGGCTTGTGCCAGCTGTGGGCCAGGGTTGGATGTGTCATCAGTCTGAGAAAGCAGCAGGATATGGCTTAGGTCTGCTGGTGAGATTGGCTTGAGATGTCTCATGGTAATGAAGAACATGCTGGTCCCGAACTGGGACATTTCTGTTGCCCCCTGGGTTAGGGTCATCCAGAGAGGAGTCCCCTTTCTCCCTTTCAGAAGGGACTAACGTACTGATAGGAGCCAAGTTTCTCCTCTGCCTAGAGGCAGTTCTGACTTGTCTCTCTCTCTCTGTAGTGGTGGAGACACCTGTGCGGAAGAAGCAGAATTCCCTGAGCTCGCCATCCGTGTCGGGAAGCAGTGGGAAACGCAAGCGGAAGATCCAGTTGCTGTCGTCTCGACGGGGAGATCAGCTCACTCTGGTACGTCGCTGTCTCGCAGCCCCTTTTGCCCTCCTCTGGCGATAGAATGTGCTCACTGCAATTTCTGCAGGGCTGGGGGGAGACTGACCTGCCTGCCCTCAGGAAGGAGGCCCCGTCCTTGGCGGAGTGGGAAGTGACGCTATCCCCAGCCCCAGTGTCTGGTGGGCTGTGCGTGATTGTGCTGCCTGCTACCGGACCAGGTAATGGCCTGGGGAAGGCCTGCCGTGCCCTCAGCGCCAAGCCGGGGGCCATAATAGGTGGGATTGGAGCTCCGCGGTAGCGTGCTGTGGCAGAACCACCTGCTTCACGGGTCTTGCGACGGCCTGCCTTCACCACACGTTCAGAGAGGCTCTGCCAGCTTCCCTGAGAAGGAGCTAAGCTGCTGCTCTTTCTTGGCAGCCCCCACCGCCTCAGCTGGGTTATTCCATCACCTCGGAGGACCTGGATGCGGAGAAGAAGGCAGCGCTGCAGTGGTTCAACAAAGTCTTGGAGGATAAAGCTGGTAAGGACTGCACCCCTGGGCAGACTAGGAGCATGAAGGGGGTCAGCAGGGAGCAGAGCTGAGTAGAAACCCAGAGGTGGGACTGCCCGGGCAGTGGGGAGCCTGTGTAATACAGGCTGGGGAACCTCCCTAGGAAGCCCTGTTTCATCCTTGAAGTTGGGGATGCCGTTAATGCCCCACAGTCCACGGGGAGTTAGTGTGACGAGTGAGGTTTTGCAGCTCCAGAGCTGTGGGATGTTCATGTAGCTTCCTACCCACCGGGGAAGCTCTGCTGATGGGTAGTCCCCTGCAGCATGTTATGGATACTGATTTCTTGCTCCTTTCCAGTAGATCCAGCCCCCAGCACCACTGCAGAGACTGCCCCTCATTCCAGGCCACTGGCGTTCACGGTGACCTCCGCAGGGCCTGCGCCTGTGTCAACAGCTGCACCCGCCAGCAGCAACTCGCTCTTGGACAGCCTGAAGAAGATGCAGAGCAGCCAGACTGCCCCTGTGTCGGCAGGTGAGGAGGAAGAGAGCGAGGCAGCCCCAAGAGGGGCTCTCCAGCTTCTTGGTGGGGGACAGGCTGGAAAACTCCATGTTCAAGCAGCCTGCAGGCAGTGGAGACAGGCAGGCCTTGGGGGGCAAGTCTGGGCACTGAGCCTGTGCTGTTGTGAGCTGCAGTAGCGTGGCAGGCTTGGTCTGTCTGCTATGGGGAGGTGCTGCTCCAGGAGCCTTTGCACCACGGGGTGGCTGTTTAGCAGAAGGGCTGTCTGTGTATGATCCCTGTCTCTAAATCAGTTCT
The DNA here is from genome assembly GCF_036370855.1 of Dromaius novaehollandiae. NCBI lineage: Eukaryota > Metazoa > Chordata > Aves > Casuariiformes > Dromaiidae > Dromaius > Dromaius novaehollandiae. The sequence continues at coordinate 13,111,332 of NC_088116.1, forward strand.
CTACCCCTTTCCAGACTCTTCTGGAGCTGCAGTAGTGTCTGCACCATCTTCATCAGCACCACAGCTGCCTGCTCCAGCTGTATCACTGGAGTCGAGTTCGTTACCTGCGACTTCTGCCGACACCAAGCCTGTGCCCATATTAAGCATAACTGCCCCTTCTGCCCCTCCTACCTCTGGGGCACAGCCTGCCAGCAGCCTGGCGAGTCTTTCATCCACAGAGCTGGGCCCAACCCCCAGCAAACCTGCCTCCTTCCCAAAGCCAAGCATCCTGTTTGGGGTGCTGAGCACCCCTCCAGCCAGCCAGCCGGTGACGACAGCAGCTGCTGCTGTTCCCACCACGACCCCCGTCTTCAAACCCATCTTTGGAACTCCGCTGAAAAGCGAGAGCACAGCACCCTGCACGACTGCTGTCTCTGCTGCGGTTGTGTCTGCGAGCTCAGGCCCTTCCTCAACATCTTCTGCCACTACCATGTTCAAGCCGATCTTTGGCAATGTGACAGCAGCTTCATCTCCAGCAAAGGCTTCTCCTTTTGCGTTCAAGCCGATGTCACAGCCAACCTCAGCTGCAGATCTGCCAGCAGCCTCTACGACTGCCCCGGCAGTGTTCACGGGCCTCCCTGCTGTCATCTTCACCACTGCAGCCACGACTGCTACCACGCTGAGTTCTTCCACAGATGCCACCACTAAACCTGTCTTCAGCTTTGGACTCAACCCTCCTGCCTCCACTGGCCCTACTACCAGCCTGACTGTTACCACTGCCACTTCCACCAGTACGTCTCAGCCATTCCTGTTTGGAGGCCCAGCCAGCTCAGCTCCCAGCACAGAAGGCAGCTTTGCAGCCTCGGGGCCTGTGTTCCAGTTTGGAAAGCCAGCTCCAGCCACAGCCCCTGCCACCACCAGTGTCCCAGGAGGCTCTGCCTTTGGCCAAGCACCTTCAAACTCGACTGCTCCCACCACTGCTGTGGGCTTTAGCATTTTTGGAGGCACTGCCCTGACATCTACCCCAGCAACCACAGGTCAGTCAACGTTGACATTTGGCTCCTCTGTTACAGCGTTTGGCAGTTCTTTCAGCACAAGTGCGAAGCCACCACCGCCGTATCCTGGCACAACAAATCCATCAGCTTTCAGCACCGGTGCTGCCGAGAGCCAGCCACCTGCCAGCAAACCCTCTGCAGGTCCAGTCAGCTTTGGCCCCTCTTTCGCTTTTGGAGCCCCCACAGCCCAGTCCACCGCTCAGCCAGCATTTGGTAGCAGTGCTCAGCCGGCGTTTGGCACAACCAGTACCCAGGGCTCCTTTGGCACCAGCAGCACCCAGGCAGCGTTTGGAACTACCACGTCGGTCTTCTCTTTCGGGACTGCCACTTCCACCACAGCCAGCTTCGGTTCCAGCACCCAGACCACAACCAGCAGCACTGGCACTGCTGTCTTTGGCACCACCCCCTCTCCTTTCACCTTCGGGGCGTCTGCCCAGCCAGGTCCCTCTGCCAGTGCCTTTGGGATTGGCACACCTGCCCTGAGCAGTGGCTCCCCCGCTGTATCATTCAACTTTGGGGCCGGGCAGAGCGGAGCAGCCACTGTGGCAACGCCTTTCGGCTCTTCCCTGACGCAGAGCACGCTGGGCGCGCAGAATCAGAGCACGCCGTTTGCCTTCACCGTGCCCAGCACTCCTGACAACAAGCCTGTGTTTGGAGGTGAGCCGCAGTTGTCAGGCCCCTTGGCAGGGTGGAGGGCAGGGCTGGTTGTAGGTAGCTGCTTTCTTCATGGCTCTCGTTGAACTTCCCTGGGCTCAGGAGCTGGTGTTTGTGCTGTGCAGGGCCTTCCCTTGCTCACTTTAGTCTGCTGTTCTTGGCCCCTCTTAAAAGGGCAGCTCTCTAGCTCAGCATGAGTGCTGAACCCGGACAGATCCTTCCCAGCCCTGGAGAAGCCAAGGTCTTCACAGCGTTTAAAAGCAATCTGGAGTTTCTTGGAGAGTAGAAACACTTCCAGACAGTGATCGCAATCCCTTCTTGCTCATTCCTGCTGTTTGCAGGGAGTGTCTGCTCCCAAAATCCAGGCTCTCCTGTCTCCTTTGCTAACCCACACTCACAGTGTCATGTTGTTTTCCAGGAACTCCTGCTCCCACCTTTGGGCAAAGCACACCTGTCCCAGGAGCAGTGGGGAGCGGAAGCAGTAGCCTTTCCTTTGGGACACCCAGCACTCCTGCCTCAGGCTTTGGGGGAGTCGGTGCTTCTTTCGGTAAGAGTTCTTCTCGCCCTGTGGGGCCAAGGGGCTGTGTTGCTCCATTTGGGGGGGGGGGGGGAGGGCGGTGGCATCAGGGCCTGTGACAGGCCATGTTCTGGGAGCTGGGGTTGATGCTGTCCCCTGCCACTTGCTCGGGTGGTACCTCCTGGGCTCTGGGGAGGCAAAAACCTCCGCTCCCTCTGGGAGGGGTGATAACGCTGGCTCTGTGTTAACACAGCTCTGGATGAGGCTGGAGAGACATATGCAACCTTTCTGCTTCCAGGTCCCTCGACCCCTGCGTTTTCCATCGGGGCAGGATCCAAGACTGGGGCTCGCCAGCGGCTGCAGGCGCGGAGACAGCACACCCGCAAAAAGTAACCTCTCGAGTTGTTAGGCCCCAGCTGCTGGCCTGCTGCGAAGAGCCCCTGCGCCAGCACGCACGCAAGGGGCTCCGGTCTAAAGCAGTCCCCGTGGCAGGACCAGTGGTGGCGGGGGTCCAGCCCCCACCTCCTGTGCCAGCAGGAGACTGTGCTGGGTAGCAGTGACTGGGGTGGGACAGGATAAACCAAACCCTTCGTACTTGAACAGTTCCTCAGCCAAGGCTGGATGAACCTCTGTACATATCTACAGCGTTTCCTCCCTCATTTTATTTTGCCATGTTTCATAATATGTAAATTTTCCCCATTGCTTCTTCTAGCTGTGCCTGTGCCCTCCTCCCCCAGCCCCCCCGACATTGAGCCCCCTGCCCCACAACGTGGCAGCCAGCAGAGCTGCAGGGTGCCAGCTGACCCGCACGTCGCTGCTCAGAGCCTGGCTGGAGATCCGCTCTCGTGGCACGCTGCTGTCTCCCTGCATCTCTGCTGCCCGACCCTGCTGGGCGCAGTTCTCGAACTGCCCCAGTGCTGCTGGGTGAGATGGTCTTCACCAGGTCCAAAAATCTTTCCCTGCTCTGTAATCTGATGACCTGGTGAACACCCTTCCTCTGGAGGATTCTGCTCCAAGCTGGTAGTTGCCATCCTTGCAGAACGCTAGCCTGGATTCATGGCAGTGGGGCCCCCACAAGGGTGGGCGTAAGTGTTTCGGTGCCATAGGTGACTGATCCAGCTTCTGCAGCTGGGTTAAGACCCCATTGTCATAACTTACATCTCCCATCAAACCTCTGGCTGAGGTCTCGCATGCACGGGATAATGACTGTGCCATAGTGTCAGACCTCAGCTGCAGGAGTGCTGTGGCAATGAGCCGTGCTCAGAGCTGCGAGAAGTGTCCTCCCCTGGCAGGGCCAGGCTCCTTCCAGCAAGGGAGCCCTGGCCCTTGCTGCTCTCCGCCATCTGTGAGGCTTTGGGCTGACCCTGATCTGCTCTGTGTAAAGCATTGTCTGTTTTGCTTTGTTTGTGCTCCTGTTGATGCACTCATTGAATCGAGTTTGGAGGAAGAATTGAACCGTGTGCGTGGCGGCATGTTGGTTATGCCGGATTTGCTGTTTGGAGTTTTTTTGGGGCGCCTGTTCCCTCGCGAGGGGTGCGCCCTGGCTAATTGGGTGTTGACAGTAGCATCACTGCGTGGCTACTATTGCTGGGTGAGTTCTGTCCTTTTGTCGTGACTGAAAGAAAGGCAGCCGGGGTGGAGGGGCCGGGCCGGGCACGGGGACTGCAGCCCTGGCAGTCTCTCCTCTACTTGTTCTCCCTTCCTGCTGTTCTCCTAAGCTGGGCCAGCAGCTAGTGCCTGTTGACCACCTTGTGGTCTTCTAGAGCCAGGAGGAGTCCAGAGAGGATGGGTTTACCCCTGATTCCCCCTTTGGTTTTCACTTTTTAGCTCATCCCCATCCTTTTGTTTTTACCAGCTCCTAAGAGCTACGGTGCTGTGTCCAAAGCCCCTGTTCCCACCCAGCCAGAAGTGGGGCTGTTTCTATATCTGGGAACTCCTGCGGGAAGAGACTGCCAGGCTGAGGTTCCTCTAGGAACCGAGAGCTGGCCTCAGCCCCAGTGGGGCCTCCCCTTCTCTCTGCCCCGGGGAGAGGGACCGGCACCCCTGCCCCACACTCTCCCCACCACTTCCAGGAGTGCTTTGCTGCCGGGTTTTTTTACTCTCCGAGCCGTGTGAGTGTGTGTGTCTGCCGAAGTCTAAATTAAAAAGGAAAAAAAAAAACAAATATTTAAACATTTTTTAACAAAATAAAAATTTATTTTTATATTTAAGCTAAATTGCCTTTGAATTCCTTCAAGCTTGGTTCAGTGAGGTTGCCAGACCCTGCAGCGCTGGTGGTAGAGTTTAGCTGTGCAGTTGCAGTCTGGTGAGGAGTTGGCACGTGGGCCCAGGCCCTCAGCTCTGGCTGCCCGCACCAGAGGGGAATAGCTGCGCCAGGGAAAGGCAGCTATGTCCCCTGGGCTGGCCAGGGCTGCAGCACCCCAGGCGTGTGCTCTGTGACCATGTTCTCCTCCCAGGCTGTAACAAAAATGTCCTTATTTTAAAATGTGATGTATGTGGATGTGACTAAACTCTTTTTTCTTTTTTTTTTTTCTCTTTTTTCTTTTTTCTTTTTTTAAATTTCCCTGAGGATGAGAAGCGGGAGCTCTTGCACATTACAGTGGCAAGTGTGTTTTTTCTCATCTACCAGGAAAAACAGGCCTCTCCCAGCAGGCACAGGGAAGGCAGGCAGGGTGAAGGGACTGTGTGGTGCAGCAGGGAGGCAGCCCCTCCAGATAGGCAAGCTGGCCCCTTCTCCCCCTCCAAGGGCTTACAGCTGCCTGGCCCTGGCATGGGTTCCTTCCCATACCAAAATGGCTGGGGGGATCTGGTGGCCTGCTGGAGGGCTGCTGTTCTGCTATGGGCATGGCCGACCTTTGCTGAGGGAGTCGGCTTGGGCAGACGTGGCCTTGGAGGCTGAGGATCTGGTGAATAATGGGGGGTTATCACCCATGAGGGCCAATTTGTGGCATTTGCTCCCTCTCCTGAGGGCAGCTTGCTGGGGCAGGAGACCACCTGGCTCCTCATCTACTGCTGCTTCCTCTTGCAGCCTCTGCAGGTCATCGCTGGCTCCTCCACAGGGGAGGACAGGGAGGCTCCCTAGGGCAAGGAAGCAGGGCGCTCGGGCTTGCAAGCTGGTGCCTGGCTGGTGGGGCAGTGTTGCTTGCACCCTCTGAAGGGCCTTGTCTCACAAATGCTGGTGGGAGAGGGGTGTCCTGTCTCAGCCTCCTGAAACTTGGGGCAGCTTCAGGCACAGGGCTGGGAGGCAGACGGGATGGTGAAGAGCATGAGGACGCATGCTTTGGAAGGACCCAAGTCTTGTTTCTCAGCCCTCTGCACCAGCTGGTGCACGAGTCCTGAGCCTTCCCACCCTTTCCCATGGCTTAGAAATACCAAAGCTTGCCAGGGGCCAAGGCTGCATCCCTAAAGGAGCCATTGCCCCCCCCTCCCCACCTCCCTCCCCTGCACAGACACCTTGGTACCTGCTGGGAGAGACCTGTGTAACTGGGTTGCAGTATGTGGACAGTGGAAGTGGTGGGAGGCTGGATTTTAACTCAAAACTGAAGACTTGGATCATTCCTGGTGTGGCTGATGAGAATTTTTTTTTTTTTTAAGTGTGAATGTGCAATTTTTTTCCTTGCTTCTGTCACTGATTTAAAATAAAAAGTCTGTGTTCATGTCTGGCTCGCTGTTGTGTTTTAGTTGTGCTGCCTGCAGCTCCTGAGCCTGAGCAGGGCACTGCACTGCTGGAACAGTAGAGGGTGCTGCTTTCCTCCTCTATTAGAAACGGTTCTAGTGCTGATGGAGGGACAGGACTTACTTCACCATTATTCCCCCCCACCCACCCTTTGCTCTGCTGTTAGGGTGCCTGTATATCAGGCACCTGCCAGACCAAAGGCATACAAGAGCAGTAGCTGGGCAAGATACTGTAATGCATGTACACTTGCTGGAGAAGACAGAGAAGAATTTAATGCCTGTTTCATTGCTGCTACTGCAGTGTTTACATAGTACTTTTCTCAAACCCCAGACCAGGCTGAGATAAGGCTTTTTAGGGGGACAAAGTAGTAAAACAACATTAACCCAGCTGGAGAAATCCAGACAGGCAGGGTACAGAAATTCTGGGTATGTTGAACGCTGCTATTGTTTGATTAAACGTCCCAAACCTGCCCAGGTCTGGCTTTGAGAGCAAGCCAGCATAGGGCCGGATGAGCAGTTTCCTCCTTCCTTGCCTGGTGTGTGCAACAGGATACCCAGGGGATAGGCAGTCCCAGCAAGGGATGCAGATTTACAAAAGTCCACCACAGCTGCAACTGGTACAAAGTTTTACTTTACAGGTCCAGCTCAGAGAGGCCCCACTGTCCAGGGATAGAGACAGACCTCCGGCCTTTCATTGCTGCAGTACGAGGGAGGTAGCACAGCAGTGACTGCAGCAGGAGAGGTCTATACCGGAAGCAAACAGAGCTTGGCCATGTGCAGTCCTAGAAAAGCCAGTTCATTCTTTCACTCGCTGCTTTTTCCTTTTCTTCTTGTGAGCAGTCCCTGGCTGTGCTCCCCTTCCTTGCTGTAGGCTCCCCTCAGCTGCTGTGGGCAGGGAGCTGTGGACGAGAGCAAACAGCCTGAGCTAAGCACCCGAGGCCCTGCTCAGCCCAGTACCGTGGCTCCCGCAGTCTCTTTCTGTGCTCAAGTGCAGTTTGACTCCCCTCCTCCACCTTCCTTCCGCCTTGCACCCTTCTAGGTGCCCCTCAAACCCCCCAAAGCACCAAGCTGCAGGCACCATAGACACCCAGGCAGCTCTGAGCCCAGTTACCATCCCCCTGCTAGAGTCTCCCGGGCTCTTACCTGGGGACAGCAGCCTCTTCCCCACACCGCTCCAGCACAGCCACAAAGAAGCCATTGGTGAGCGTCTCTGCAGGGGAGGCTCGGAGGCAGCATTCAGCTCCAGGGAAGGTAGCAACTCCTCGGCAGGGCCAAGCAGGCAACACGTTCACCAGCCTGGCGTGCAGGACAGACCGGGACAGCGCTGAGCAGAGCTCTGCACCAATTCTGCTATCAGCCATACTCCCCATAGCACGGCACAAGAACGAGCACGCTCCCATTGCCTTCTGATATGCCACAGCAGCAACCCAGTGGCATCACCCTGCTGCAGCCCATCCCTCCCCATCTCTTCCCTGAAGCAGGCAAACCTGAAGGCTGAGCCCTGCTCCTGGAGCACAGCATGTACCACGTCCTCATTCTCCTCCTGGTGCACCGAGCAGGTGGAGTAGGCCAGGCGCCGGACAGCCGGGAAGCTCAGAGCATGGCTCAGGATCTTGCGCTGGAATCCAGCTAGCGCCTGCAGCCGCTCTGCACTGGGGGCAGCCTCCTCTGTCGGCACCCGGTTCACCATCCCTGCAGGGAGAGCGGCACTCACCCACAGGGCCAGGCGCCAAGAACCCGGCTCAAGCCTGCTGCCTTGAAGCAGATGAGAGGGTCTAAGCCCTCCCCGCACGTTACCTGAGCCACTGCATGACGGGTCTAGGAGGATATGGGTCACTTTGCTGTACTTGGAGTCCCTGGGATCAACTGTCAGGAAGTCCCGCTGGGCCAGCTCAAAGCTGGTGACCCCAGCACGCATCAGCATGGTGTTCATGGTGGCCAGGCGCTTGGTGTCCAGGTCAAAGGCAAAGATCTGCCTGAACATAGAGCCCAGGCCCCGAGAGAGGAATGAATACCCTGCCCAGCCCCAGCAACCCTGCTCACCACACCAGGCTGCCCCAGCCACCACCAGCAGCCCCAAACACCCTTCGTCTGCAGGGAGGCAGAGCTCCCACATATGTGGGCTAGCAGGGCTGGTCTCGAGCAGAGATCTGTGTTAGCAGCTGGGAAGCAAATCTAAGCAATTTCCTGTCCTCTCAAGCCTTTCTAACAGTTATTCCACCCCCATGACTACCAAAGTCCTCCACAAACCCAGAGAGAAGTGGGTGTCAAGCCTGAGCTAGTGCTAGCCTGTCTCCTGCAGGCTTGGGAGGCTTGGGGCAACCTGGACTCCTTCCCTTCCCGGTACACGCAGCCTGCGCTCACCCCTTGTTCTTCAGGATGGCAGCCACATGGCTGGTCTTGTTCCCAGGGGCGGCACAAGCATCAATCACGTGGGAGCCAGCAGCTGGACTCAGGAGGAAGGCAGGGAGGCAGCTGGCCTGCAAGAGGGTTAACAGCCATCAACCGTGCAAAGCCACCAGTACCTCCTGCACCACCCAACATGTTCATCCAGTAGCTACAGGCTAGGGAACCAGAGCTACAGGGAACTCCACACCTGCAGGCCGCACTGAAAATTTCTGCATTCAAAATTCAGCCTTCAAATCCTGTAGCAAACCAGGCCCAGTCCCTAGCACGCAGGAGAAGGCCCACCCTGCACTCATTTCGGCTATTTGCTCACCCCTGCAACTGCAGCCTCTTGCTCCCCAGCTCACCCACCTTGTCCTGCAGTATTATGTGCCCGGAAGTATAAAGCTGGTTGTTGTGGAAGTCTGTCTGCGGAGGGAAGACCAGCAGCTCTGGGAGATGAAGATCCAACAGGAATTTCTTCCCCGAGAGGGAGCTCAGTTCCTCCACGCTGCCCACAAGCCACATAGAGGATCAACACACAGTCCTGCCTCTGCATTCCCAACGCTAGAACTCTTCAGAGCCCAGGCGGAGAATCCCCCTGCTTCCCATGCCCCCACTCCACTTGGGCACCAAGCAACACATGGAAAGGCAGAAAGCAAGAATGAAGAGTGTCATGGTAGAGATCCCAAATCACCAAGATCAACAACCCTTCAACTTACAGGATCTCTTCCCAAGCCCTTCTCTCTCACTGACATCCCCATGAAGGGGCCCTGGGACAGCGCAGAGATACCTTTACCTGGCTGCCTTGCCCAGGTAGGAGTAGCCCTGGCGCTTGAAGAAGTCAATCACGTCATCCACACAAGTCTTCAGGGTGTTCACTCGGACGTAGCGCGGTAGCTGGGGGGCTGGGGAGACCACAGGCAGGTCAGACATGCGTCAATGATCCCAGCTGCAGCCTGCACGCTGTGTGGGAGCACTCCGGGTGGTCCGGAGGGACAACCCTCTGCTGCGCCAAGACAACCCGGACCCTCACCTCCCCGGCTCATGAAGCTGGGACAAGCCCGCGGTTCCCGTGGCCCCCAAAGTAAGCTCACCTCCCAGGCTTGCTCCCTCCGCCGGGGCCAGGAGATCCTCGTTGCGGCTCACCTTCCGCTGCACCTTGAGCCGGGCCAGCTCGGCCTGCAGACGGGCCCGGTGGCGCCGGGCCAGCGCCTTCCAGCGGCCCCCGCACTTGAGGCCCTTGCCGAAGAGCAGGTCGTACACCAGCACCTGCGGGCAGCGCGCGGTGAGGGCCGGGCGGCGAGCAGGGCCGGGCCGCGGCCGGCCCCAGGGGGCTTGGCCGCCTCAGCGGGGGCGCGGGGCCGCCCTCACCTTGGCCAGGTGCGGGGGCAGCTTCTTCTCGGCCTGCAGCAGCGCGGCGCCGGCCAGCAGGGCGTCCAGCACCGGCGAGTACCGCAGCGTCTCGGACACCAGCGCGTACAGCTGCCTCACGTGCTGCGGGGGCCGTCAGCGGCGTCGTGCCCCGGGGAGCCGCCGGTGCCCCCCCACGCCTCGACCCCCCTCCCGGGACCCCCCCGCTCCGGGGAGCTGCTAATGCCCGCTGCCTCGCCCCCCCCCCAGGACCCCCCGCTCTGGAGAGCCGTCAGGACGCCCATCTCGACCCCCTCCCGGGACCCCCTGCTCCGGGGAGCCGCCGGTGCCCCCCCCCGCCTCGGTCCCCCCCGGGACCCCCCACCCCAGGAGCCGCCGGGACCCCCCGCCCCAGGAGCCGCCGGGACCCCCCCGCCTCGGCCCCTCCCGGGACCCCCCGCCCCAGGGAGCCGCCGGTCGCCCCGCCTCGGTCCCCCCCTCCAAGCTGCCCCCACCCCAGCCCCCCCAGGACCCGCCGGTCTCCCCGCCTCGAGCCCCCCCGGGACTCCCCACCCCCCCGTGTCCCCTCGCCTCGGCGCTCCCCCCGGACCCCCTCCGCCCCGGGACCCGCCGGTTCCCCCGCCTCGGTCGCCCCCTGGGACTCCCCTCCCCGCCCCCGGGGCTCCCGCGGGTCCCCCCCGCCGCGGGTCGTTCCTCCCTCCCTCCCCCGGTCCCCCCGCACCGGGAAGCGGCTGTTGTACACGAGGCTCTTGAGGCCGCCCTCGCCGCGCTCCAGCCCCGCCAGCACGGCGGCCGCAGCGCTGTAGAGCGCCATGGCCCCCCGCGGCTCCCGTACCGCCGGCCGCGTGCCCCAGCGCAGCGCGACCTGCCGCCGCCGCGATTTACGGCAGCGCCGGCCCGGCGCGAGGAGGGAGGGAGGCGGCCGTCGGCTGGGGGAGGCGGCGCGGCGCGGCCTGGCCGCCAGGGGCGCTGCGAGGGGCGGCGGCACCGGGGAGCGGGCGCCGCTCCAGCCCGGCAGTGGCGGCCTGGAGCTCCCGGGGCCGGGAGCGAGGGAGCCGGGCCGCCCCGCCCGCCCTTTGCCCGGGGCCGGGCGCGGAGGACCCCGGCCGCGCGGGGTTCGTGAAGCCCCTCTCGGCTCAGCTGGGGACTCGAGGGGACTTTGAGATCTTCCAGGGATCTCTGAGCTCGGACACCTGGCCCAGCCCAGGCCCCAACATGCCAGAGCTGCCCGCCTCTGCCGGTGAGCCCTGGCCGTGTTCCTCTGCTGCTGCTGGGACCCAGCCAAACCCAGCAATTAGGCACAACTGCAGCTTGACATGGGCTCATACATTCAGCACAGTTGCACAGTAACACACATTTTTGTGTGTTACACGTAGAAGAGTAAAGAGAAAAATAGCCACACTTGACTTTTTAATAGTCATAAACTCTGACAATCAAGGCAAGCAGAAAACCATGATAAGTGGTGCACGCTTTTACATCAGAGATACAGTGACATAAGAACCAAATCAAAAATGCTACTTTGCTACTTTGAAAAATACTTTGTATTTTTCTGAGAAACTGCCTCTGACTTGCATATTTTTCAGAGCCACCTGTATGCTGAGAAGAGGAAGGGTCCTGCCGCTCAAGGTGATGTCGTTTTGTTTTGAAATCAGATTGTAACACATGTCTTTTGGAGGAGTAGATATGATGGGAACTTCTCAAGGTTGGTAAAAATAGGAAGCAGTTCTGTTTCTAAGATGCTGCAGATCTAACCGTAAAAGATGCACGACCAGTTGCCAATATATGAGGATCCAGCCAGACTGACATGGTAACGGAGAAGAAAGCATTGTGTAATGTCTGTTGCATTAGAGCTTTAATGGGTTACTGTGATTTAGGAACTGGAACTGCTTGAATTTCAGAACTAAAGCAGCAACATTTAAATCCGTAGTAACTGGTAATAAAATGCGTGCTCTGTGTCAGATATTTTGTCTCACGTTCCTTGCAGTTCCCCAGAATAAAGATGCCCTGTGGGCCTAGTTGGAGGGAGGCAAGACTGTTGGGAGTGCTGCTCTCAGGCTGTTTGTAGGGGTAGCAGGCAGAGCCTGTTGGGTCGTGACTCACCTGGGACATCGGGGTGCCTGGTCCTGCTCTTTTCACACCTCCTCGCCCCCAGTGAGCACCTCCACATGGCCAGTGCTGCTGCCCACAGCCCTGCCAGGTGCAGTGTGTCACCCCAAATCAGGCTGGGTGGGAGACACCCTGATTTCAGCACCAGCTAACATCCCTAAGAAGCCGGAAGAGATGACCTGCCTAGCCAGGCTGGCTTGCTGCCGTCACGGTCCCACAGTCCCTCAGCTAATACGTGTCAGCCCCGTCAGCTGCTCACTGGCTAGCAAATAGCTCTCTGGCTGCTGCTTTTAAGACACCCATTTTCCTCTCCCAGCAGCCCTATGAACCCCTGCAGACCACCGCAATGGCCTGTTCAGGTCTGACTGCAGTTCTGCTTCCTCAGGCAGTGACAGTGTTAGCCAGCAACCAGCTCACCTAAGGCAAAGTCTGATTATTCAGAAGAAGGGCAGGCCAACAAAGACCCTCCCCGGATGCTTTACAGCTTTCCTTCTTTAGTCCGGCATTCATTTCCATAGGGAGATCTTTGCAGGCCAGATGTACTTCAGTTCTGCTTGTTAGGTTGAGGATGGGCATTCACAGACCAGGACCGCCATTTTGTTGTTAGAGGAGACTGGAAGGACCCTTCCAGGGTTGCTGAATCTCGTTCTCTAGTAGAACAGGTTCCACGTCAAACAACCCTGTCCACAAAATGACTTTTGTCTGCTGTAGGCCCTCTTTGCCTGCCATCTTCCCTGTAGCATAGCTGCAGGCCATTTCCCTTGGCCAGAGCAGTCACTAATCAATAGCCAGCAGAAATGCAGTCAACAGAAGACTCTTTGAACGTGCCACAGGTTTCCCTAGTGCCTGTCTTGGTCTGTTCAGGTGGGACATGGTGATCAGGGCAGAGCATTGCTGCCTTTGTATCATGCTCTGCATGAGGGGGACCGACTACCAGTGCAGGTCCAGAGCAGCCCATTGGTGTTTGGGCAGAGACAGGTGGCAGGAATTAGCCATGGGGCCAGGACCAAAGGCAGGCACTAGGCCTGAACCCCCTCCCCACCAAAAGTGGCACAGCAGGCAGCTTTGCTTAGTGACAGCTTCCTTGTCGTAAAGGGCCAAAGAACCTGTTTCCATGTCCATCCCATAGCTGAGGTAGCACTCCAGGAAATAAGGCAAGCCCTAGTCTTCCATGGCCAGAGGTTCATCCTGCTGGACAGACTACAGTTTGGTGGGCTCCTCTGGGGCAGGGTGTTTGTACGGCACGTGGGGGTGCTGGCTCATGGCAGGTCTGGGCAGGATGATGGGCAGGGAGTAGGGCCCTCGCTCTGGCCAGCACAGGTCCACAATAGGGTAGAGCTGGCCCTGGAACTCTGCCTGGAAGGTGTAGATGGGGCTGAGCTCATCAGGGCTGTCGGCATTGTAGAAGGTCAACTCTCCCTTCTCGTAGTGCAGATAGATCCCGATGCGCTGAGGCCGGGCAGCCAGTGGCAGGGTGGCCCGTGGGGTGCTGAAGGCCTCGTAGATTTTCCCTTCCTTTAGGCCAATGAGCCACACTCCATTCTCAGGAGACTTGCTGAGCTTCCCTTTGCGGCTGACTGTACCCTTGATGATGCCAATGCGCCAGTGGTTCCTGGTGCCCACGATCACCTCCCAGTAGTGCTGACCACAGGAGAAGCCCTTGCTGGTAAGGATGCAGTTGCTGGAGTCAAAACGCTTGGGGTTGCTGTCCCGGCGCTGATAGAGACCACACTGCACCACTGTGTCACCCTTGAAGAGTTCCAGGAGAGGATGTGCAGTCACGGGGTCCAGTTTCAGCATCTCTGGAGCTAAAAAGAAAGCACTCAGACTCCAGACACACTAGCAGGCAGAAGGACTGGCCCTGGGTGATCCCAACTCAGTTGTGAGGGCCCGGGACAGCCATACAAGCTGGCCCTGCTGAACTTTAAGCAGCTGCAAGCATTTTGCCAGAGCAGGCTGTTACCGACATGACATGCTGGGCCAGTCCTTGCTCCAGGAGCTCTCTTGGAAGTGAGGGGTCACAACCACATCCAGAGAGCAAGACAGGGGCTGGGGGCAGCATGATGCCAGCTGAGCAGCCAGTCCCAACAGCACGCACCAGCAGGCCAGGATGTCTGGGGTGATGCCAGTTGGGCAGGTCAGTACCTGGCAGAACCCGGCGGTGCAGGCGCTTCCACACAGTCATCTTGATGTCATCTTGGTGGAAACATGGCTTGAAGGAAACGGGGCTGAAGATGCCATCGCCCAGCTGCAGGCTGGGAAGCTCTGACCTAGAAAGACATGGGCAGCTATGACACAGATGATGGGGATGGTGTGCAACCTTTTCTCACCTGGCTGCTGTGTATGATGGTGACACCGGTGTCTCCCAGCTGCTCTTGCCTTCCTCTGGGGCTGCACGTACGGCTCCAGCCATGGCTCTGACACTACCACAATAGCGATGCCCGCAGAAGTGAGCAGGGCAGTACATCTGTGCCAGGCTGCCCCAGCAGTGCTGGGGTGACCACAGGCCTGAGCCCTCCAGACCCAGTGCAGAGGCATTGCTGTCCCCATTGGTGCTGTTTGCTGCTGGGTCCCATCACTCACCTGAACTGGGAGGAGCTGTATTTCTGGAAAACACAAGAGAAAGAGAGAGTTGATGCTGGGAGACTTCCAGAACAGCAGGTCCTCTGCCTGGTCACAGCTCACACACTCATTCCATGGGCTGGAGAGGCCAGTGGTCTCCTCTCGTGGGAGGACTGAGGGGAGCACCCTTTGTGGAGGTGTGTGCAGAAGGGAAGGTCTCCCCACCTGAGGAAGACCATGGTTGGACAGAGGGCACCTGCCTCTCTCTTCTTTTGGTTGCCTATCTACACTGGATGGTCATACCTGCTGCCCAGGGAAGTGCCCAGGGCTATGAGCAGTGGGTGGCAGACTGCAGAGCCTGGCTGGCCCTCGCCACCTTTGCCAGATGGCCCCTGATGAGCACACTCACCCGGATGAAATCAAGCTGGCTCTCATTGTTGAGCATCTCCAGCGAGCTCTCCATCTCCTTCAGCCTCTGCAGAGCATCTGACGTCTGCTTGACCTGGGACTCAATGGAGGTGATAAGCTGGGTTGCCTTCCCTTCGACACTCTCCAGGAAGGTGTCCTTCTCCTCGTCGATGTACCTGTGCAGCTCCTGGAACTCCTTACGGGTCACACACTTGAAGACATCTGCCTCATTCTGCAGGGAGACAGCAAGTGGTTGTGCAGGACCAATTTGATCCATCGCCTTCGTCTGCTTTTTAGTTTCAGAAATTCCACCAGCAAAGGCTATGTGTTCCAGTAAGTTGTCCTCCACTCCTTTTTCAAATAAAGAGCAGCCCTTCACAGAAAGCCAGATGATGCCTTCATCCTGCTGTCCTCAGCGGCTCATCACCACAGTACCCCTGGCTCACACCTCTCCTATCCCAAGTTTTGATTTCCTGATGTCCCAACCAGCTCCATCAGAGCCCTGCTGCTCAACAGAGCTCTTGGATTCCTCTGCTCCCAGGGAACAACCTGTGTCCTGGACCAAGGGGGAGAAAGTGAAGCTACAGCTTCATTTGGGTTCAGCCCTTCTGATGAGCCCTGCTGGGAAGCTTTAGCCTGAGAAGGGATGCCAGGAGGTCCCTAGGAGAAGCCTACAGCATGGAAAGCCAACATGCAGCTAAACCAGGCATGAACTCAATGTGAATTCCCAGCATCGCCCGGGCAGGGAAACCAGTTCTGAGCAGGGTGTTTTTTATCTGTTATCTCACCACCTCCAAGGACATGAGGTCAAACCAGCTCTGACCGGTGCTCCTGCTAGGGGGCTGAGTGCTACCAGAGAAGGCTACGTCACCACTTCTGAAAACAGGGCTGTGCTACCAGAGAGGGCTACATCACCCCTCCCAAAAACCAGACCATGTTTAGTCCCTCACTTTCATGGAGAACAGCAATCCCGGGGAAAAGGGTGGAGGACAAGCCATGTCTGCTATCCCAGGGAAGGGAAAGGAGGAGGAGAGGAGTGGAGGAGGAGAGGCAAGGAGACCCAGCAGCTGGGGTTGTCCCAGCAGCTATGTGGCAAAAAAAGGACTCTGGGAAGCAGGCTCCCTTGGCGCATAGCACTCACTGCAATACGTATTTTGTTGTTGATGAGCCTGCTGAATTGTTCATCCAGGTTCCTCTTGCACTGGTGGACGTCAGTTAGCAGCACAGACAGCTCCTCCTGCAAAGGCAGCAGATCTCTTTAGTGGGGGCCTCTGTGCCAGCCTACTTGATTGCAGGCTGTGCCCCTGTGTTTGCCTGCCCCTGAGGAACGGGTGGCCCTAATAAACCACGTTCTCCTAAACTTCCTGAGGAAAGCACTGCCCTGATCAGCACAGAACTGCGAGTGCCTGGGAGCACCCCCGAGCCAAGTGAAGCCCTGCACATCCTCCCATCTTTACTTCATGATGTAAAGGAACTGGAGCTGCCAGAGGCAGGAGAGCACCCAGACCACAGCCCTGATCTGGATGCTGCTGACCAAAGTACTCTTACCAGGACCACCGGTCAGGTGTCTCTGCTCCTGTTCCCAGCCCTCCATATCCTTTCCCCTCTCTATCTTCCCCCACTTGTTCAGGCAGCATCTTCAGCCCTGTGGTGGCTCCACACCAGGTGACGAGGAGGTGAGCAGCCTGCAAGCCAGCACCGGGCCTACGACACCCTGTCAATGCTGGTGCCAGGGGCCTGGCTCAGGCAGGTGTTTTTCTGTTGCCTCCCAGTCTTATCTCCCCAGTGTCAGGAGCTGAGGGTACCCGTGGCCACGTGCTTTTCCATTCCCTGGGCTGTCATGTGACGCTGGGCAGGGGACGCTAGCTGTTTATGCCAACTGGCTGAGGCTCCTGTTTTCCCCGCTCTCCTGTGGCACCTCGCCTTAGCCCTTATCTCCAGACTCCTTTTGATGGTATTTGAAAAGTCTTGGAAGGCCCACCCCCGCTCTCCCTGACCCTCAGCTCTCCCCACTGTGGGTTAGCCACCAAAACTGTGAGCTCACTAAGCTGAGGACATGCTGAGACAGGGCCTGAGACAGGGCTGCCCCCGAGACCAGGGACCATGCCTCATATCTGGCTCTGCCATGGGCCCATGACCCCCATACCAGCATCATTTCCAGCCTGTCCCTTGAAGGATAGGTGACACTTGGTAAGCAGGTACTGCCCTGCTCAGGGCTAAGATTGCTGCAGGTGCCCTAACCCCCACCCTGGGGGGTCCCCGCCAGCCCCGCCTGCCAACCTTCATCCGGCAGTATGTGGTAGAGATGGGGGTGATCTTGTGCTGGCGGTGGTTGCCGATGGTGCCGCACAGTCCGCAGATCACCTCTTGGTCATCCTCACAGAAGAGGCTGAGGGGATTGTGGTGGACTGGGCAGGACTCCGGGGTGGACTCTGCCTCGCCCCGGCTCTGCAGCGCCTCGATGACACGGGCCAATGTGACGTTGGGCGGCGAGGCACTGCAGTCCACGCTCTGGCGGCACACAGGGCACAGGAACTGCCCGTCCAGCTCCGAGGACAGTGTCACCACGCAGGACTTGCAGTACGAATGCCCACACTGCAGCATCAGGGGCTCCTTGAAGACCTCCAGGCAGATGGGACAGAGGAGCTGGTCCTCCAGCTCATCAATGCTCATCTTCCGAGCCATCCTGCCTCCCAGCACGGCGCACGAAAGCAGAAGGGACCTGGCCTGGGAAACAGGGGTAGGAGATCAGTCCTATTGCAAGGAGCAAGCACATATGAGTGAAGACAGAGCACACCACTTGGGGAAGGTGAAACAGAGACCCCCTCAAATACTTTCTACTCCACCCCGTCAGCAGCTCAGACACTTCTGAACTCATCATTATGCTCCAAGCAAAGTCTGAGATGGTTGTTTTAGTCTGAGAATCTCTGATCGGTTTGGGCCCTGCCAATATCAAAGTCCGCCTGGGTCAGGCCAGATCTGCCTAAGATGTCAGACGTTGTCACCAAGCTGATCGCCATCTGGGACCTTTGCCTGGCAGCTGTGTCAGACTGGAGCCCACCTCAGGGGTACCTGTCTGAATGCTAGGTGTCAGCAGGGCTTGAGACAGAGCCAAGAGGGATTTTCTGCTGAAAAAAATATTGACCCTGGTCTGTTTGAATTTCTACAGGTCTTGTTGGGCTCATTGTCTCATCCTTGGCACAAGCATTAGCACAAGTGATGTGTCTAAGCAAAAGCAGACAGAAGTCACAAAGAGAGTCCTTATCTAAGAGACAGGGACAACAACCACATGATAAACACCTGTGAGGCCAGATTTATTGATAGGAGGGTTGGGAGGCTGAGCTGCAGAGTCCAGGGCTGTGATTGTACCTCACCTCCTTGAAACACAGTGGGGTCTCTGATCCTCGCAGTGCTCCATGCTTCAGGCCAGCACCCCACAAGCTGAAAGCACTGCATTTCTCACCCAGCCCTGACGCCTCACATGGCCAGCCTACTTAACTATAAAGTTTATCCGGCCTTGCTCCTTTCCTGTTCCCAGTGCCATGGGATGTAACCAAGTTCCTGGGCCACTTGGGCTCGATGGTCCATGCTGTGCAGCAAATGCCTGCTTCCAAGCTGGTATAGCTAGCACCACACTCCCAGTGCAGAGAGAGCATCAGCACCTGGACAAGCAGCAGCAATCTGAGGCCCAAGCCCCAGAACTGGCACTGTTCTCCCAAAGGAAGTCACTACACTGCTATTCAGTCCCTCATGGTGGAAAGTACATTAACTTAATAGTGTTTCCTATGGAAATGATGAAAATGTGGCAGTGTTGTGCATGTCTGCTCTTTCCCCCCAAGACACAAGCCAGAGTGGCCTGAACACACCAGAGGGAGAGTGCAGGTCACAGAGCTGTTATGGTCTCCTCACTCACATGAAAATAAACCTGAAGTTGAAGACAGAGACGCCATAATTTCTCCAGGGAAAGGGAAGGCTGTGGCCTGAGATCACCTTTTAGCATACACTGCTTATCCTGCATGTGGGAGATCAGTGGGGAATCAAGCAAGAAAAGCTCAAATTTCAGCTCATGACTACTCAGACACCCATTGGGCCCTGCACATGGAAACTAGCTCTAGCTGCTCCCTCCACTCACAGAAACACTCCCTCCAAGAGATCCAGCTAACAACACCCCCAGTCATCATGCCACTCACTTGTCCTGTGCCGGCTTCCTCTCTGCCCTGGCTCAGCTCTTCCTGGCACACCAAGCCCAATGGATGTCACTTGGCTCCTGCAGACCAAGCCGAAGATTTCAGCCCCCGTGGCAGAGCAGATGTGCCAAGCAGTGGGATCACTGGCTCCTTGGCAGGAAAGTGAGCTGTGCTGGCCACCCAGCTACTCACCTCCTGCAGCTTCAGCCCCGCTGAGGATGTCCCTGCTTGCCCAGTCTGGAGAATGACGCAGAGCCTGCAGAGGGGAGGCAGAAAGTCTCGCTCTCTTGCAGCCCCAGCTCTGACGAGCGTGTCACCTGCCTGCCACACCCCGTGTCTCGACCCCCGTGAAACGCTATTCAATGCCCCTGAAATGCAAGTGTAAGTACACACATCATATGACTGTGCGGGCAGCTACAAAAAGAGCCAGGCTTGATAAGAGACTTAGGTGTTTGCCTCACTTAACGGCCAGGTTCCAAGAATCCTGCTGTTGTTTCAGTCATCCACGTTGCTTAGGTCAGCAGAATCGTTTGCACCAAAGCACTTTCTTATCAGCTAAAACTCTTTTTTGATTGAAACACAGTATTTTTCCTTTGGGTTGAAACCTTTCTTTCTTTTGGAAAACCCCAGAGGAGAACCCAAAGCATTGTCCCTCCAGTTTGGGATAAGATATGGATGTGTGTTTTTGTGACTATATGTTTGACTTATGGCAACTGCAATAGTTTCTCTCTTAGCATCACCCCAGATAAAGCTGAAGATGAGACAAGGCTTTGAAGCCACCAGGGTCCAGTCTTGGAGCCACCCTACTGTGGCCATTAGATGTAGATGGGGGAGCAGGGAAGCCCAGGGATTAGAACATTTGCCCATGGCTCAAGAGACCTAACTTGGCCTCCTCCAAAGGCCTTGGGGCCAAATGCTTTGCTTCTTTGGGGCACTGTAAACCAGGTAACTGCACTACCCTTTTTCATAGGCAGGCTGTGAATATAAAGTGTCCGACTCAAAGGTAGTAACAGATTAGGAGGCTCTTCCACCTGTATATTCAGAAAAAGCTTTTTGTTCAGAGATGGATTTACTAGGAGGTCTGAGACACTCAAATCCGACGGTTTATCTCAGAGAGTGAGGCAGAGAGTGCCTGGGCTGCAGTGCGGCCTGTGGAGCTGCTGCTGGTGCCCAGACAAGCAGCCGTTCCCAAAAAGGCAGTCTGGGTTTCTGTGAGGGAGATAAAGCGAGGAGAAGGCCTGGGAGGAGCTGCTTTCCCCAGGAGGCCCACAGGCACTTACAGGGGAACGGCAGGGAGCAGGGGCCTGAGGCGGGAGCACTCCCCTAGCCCCAGCAGGCCCAGAAGGAGACACAGGGCTGTGGCAGGATGGAGGAGAAGGAGCAAGAGAAGAAGGAGGAGCAGGAGGAGGAAGCCCGTGGGGCCCTGCAACCTGCCGCCGCCGGGCCTTGCCCCAGCACCGGCGATCGCGGGCCCCGACACGCGAGGGCTGTGCGCGCGGACTACATCCCCCAGCGTGCACTGCTTCGGCGCGGCAGGCCCTCCCTTACCAGTGACGTGTGCGGCGCTGATTGGACAATATCCGCACAGATACATGTGCTCCCCCGCGGAGGCGCGGTGCCGGCTCGTGGCTTTTAGGCGGCCTGCTGGGAGGGGGGTGCTCTTCGGAGCCTGATTGGCTGAGGCCGCCGCATGCGCTGATTGGCGCGGGGGGCGGGGCTCGCCGGGCGCGGCGGCGGCGGTGGCGGTGGCGGGCGATGCTGGGCTGCGGCGCGGCCCCGGGTGGCGGCGGCGGCGGCGGCGGCAACATGGCGGGTCCGGGACAGGTGCCAGAGTGGGGGCAGCGCCCGGCAGGGCAGGCCCCGGGCCCCGCCGCCCCCGCGTCCCCCTTCCAGCGGCTGGTGCAGGCCCGGCGCCTGCAGGACCTCAGCGGCGACGGAGGGGTGCTCAAGGAGGTGCTGCGCCCCGGCGCTGGGGAGCCCGTGGCCCCGGACGCCTCTGTGGCAGGTACAGCCGGTGCCGGCCGCGGTGCCCCGGGGCTCTGCACTGCCAGCCTCGGCTGCGCGGGCCCAGGCACCTGCACCGGGGCCCCCCTGTGCCGGTGCTGCGGGGCCCCGGCAGGGCTCGAGGGCAGCGCTGCTGCTGCACCCTCGGGACAACCCTGCCAGGCCTCTGGGGCCCGTGTTAGAGTTTAGCCCAGCTCTGATGCCCTCCTGGCGCCTGAGCGTCCTCTGCCCCGTGCTACCGGCCAAAAATCCTCCGGTGAGCACCACGTGAACCCGCAGCACAGCCCCCCTGCTACAGGGTGTTGTGTCCTGATTCGTCTGCGCAGGCCTTTAGGCTTCAGCTCAGCTCCCCGGAGCTTCACCCTCCCCTGAGCAGCTTCCTCCCCCAAATGGCTGTTGTTGAATCTCAGTGTTCGGTTAAGGGAACTAAGAAAAACCAAAATCCTTGGAAGCTGTAGACTGCAGTCAGGGTCTCATGCTCACGTGTGTCCTTTACATCTCAGTGCAAGGTCTCTGTGGGCCGCAAGTTGCATGTTGGAGGAAGTGAGGAGGACAGAACCTGCTTTAAAAGATACCCTAAGCCTGTAGAGGGTAGATGTTTGCAGGCTGACAAATTTGAGTGCTTCGTAGGACTTTAAGTTCTTGTTCTGATACCAGTGCTAAAGTGCTTATACGGTAGTATGCCTTGCTGCTTCAGAGACTGTCTGCTCTCTCTTATCAGTACTGTAGCACTTGGGATAATCTGTTTAACTTCTTGTGGTGACAGATTAAATGAAAGGACATCTTGACCTTGAGGAAAGCAGGATTTCCAGGTTCCACCTGTGTCCACAGTAGATAGAAGCAGTCTGAAGCTGAAAGCGGTTCCTGTTCAGGGCTTAGTCATGTCATGAGGAACCAGTTGTAGAGGGTTTTCTGCTCTGAATGAGAACTGTAGCTACCCATAGAGCTCCTTGGAGAGCAGCAAAGCTCAGTGGGGTATGTTTCTCTTCCCAAGTTTTGGGTGGGAAAGGCTTTGTTACATCTTTCTGCAGATAATGGAGGTAGTTTAATTTTTCTGGCCAAAGTTTCCATTTTCCTCC
Source organism: Dromaius novaehollandiae (assembly GCF_036370855.1). Classification (NCBI taxonomy): domain Eukaryota; kingdom Metazoa; phylum Chordata; class Aves; order Casuariiformes; family Dromaiidae; genus Dromaius; species Dromaius novaehollandiae. The sequence goes on from NC_088116.1 coordinate 13,133,317, forward strand.
TTCACGAAACTCTCATCAGCTCTTAACAAAATCACATCTCTCGATTAGATAGGAATCAATACTGTGAAACAGCTATTTTTTCTGGTGCCAGTGTTAAAACACAGCCAACACCACTTGGCTACTTTGTTGTGATCAGGTTTTTGGTATAATCACAAGGTGGTTTGTGCTCCCTCTGCTGCTCTACAGCTCAAGGGGAAAGAAAAGCAAGGTGAAAGGAGGTTGGTGTTGCAAAAGCAACTCTCAGTGTGCCACTGATGGTGGTGTTACTGGTCGTTAAGTCAAACTGTTGCTTTGTCATCTTTTCCCTGCTGCTCGTTTTGGGATGTGCAGTGAAGTACTCTGGGTACCTGGAATACGCAGATGAGCCCTTCTGCACGAACTGCTACAGGAAGCTTCCTCGACTGATGAAACTTGGAAAAGGTAAATTTGAGCTGAAAAGTTTGTCCTGGGACTTGAGCGTTTTAAAGACCTGCCCTTTACGACATATTAATTTAGACTCTGTTTAATGCTTAGATTATCTGAAACCTTTAAAGCTCCATGCAGGTGTTGGTCAATCTAGAACTGAGTGCCCTGTGCCTCTCTTGACCATGGGAGTGAACAGCTGTGCTGTCAGTGGTGTTGCTGGGTGCTGTCCTGGAACAAATACTCTCTTAATGTTTTAAAATCACCTGAGAGATGTTGATGCTTGCTGTTTGCTTGTTCCCATGGCCGATTGCCTTGATAATCCAAACATCAGGAGCAGCAGTATGTGGGCACAAGTTGTCATCATGGTGGGGAGTTGACTTTTGCAGTTACTGATTTTTTTTTTTTTTTTTTTTTTTTCTCCAGGCTTTAAGAGAAATCGTTATTCAGAGTTGGGGAGGGAGGGTTCTGTTTTTGAGATTCTCATGACCTTTCATTTCTTGTTGTGGCAGACATTACGCTAGGGGGGCTGGAAATTGGCCTGCTCACCATGAAGAAGGGAGAACTGGCAAGATTTGTCTTCACACCGGATTATGCCTATGGGAAACTAGGCTGTCCTCCTCTGATTCCCCTGAATGCCACAGTCTTGTTCGAAGTGGAGTTGCTGGACTTCCTAGACTCGGCTGAATCTGACAGATTCTTTGCTTTGACTGCTGTGAGTTGCCTTGATAAGGTTTGAGCCATAAATCTGGAGGCTAAAACTTTGCCGTTGTTCCCTTCAGTTGCTGTGGATATAGGATCATATGTTAAACATGTTTAGGTTAATGCAGGTATGAAGACCCTAGGCTGCTGGCCTCACTCGTGCTCTGATACAAACATGTGCTCTTTGCTACTGTCCCCACACGCTTTGCTCTCTTTGCAAACTAGCATAGAGGGAGAAGCTTGGTGCTACTGAACTGTCTTTGCTTGCTGCAACGTGGTGGAGTTGGTGGAACAACTTCCATTTATTTCAGCTCTGCAAGAAACCTCTTGATCTCACTAGAGGGCACCAGCTTCCAGGAAGTTCTGTGAAGTGGCAGGAACAGTAACTAGCTGCCTGTTAAAAAGAAAAAAGTCCTGTTAGTTTGCTGAGTCAGTGTGCCCCTCCTCCCTTCCCCCCCCTCCCCCCCCAACCCCTTCCACCAATTTTTGTCTTTGCTTCTTGGCTGCTGTCCCAAGTGCTCCCTCACTGTTCGCTTTCCTCCCCGGTGAGTTGCAGTGTTATTGTTAGTTCCCCCTTTTCACATAGAAAGCTTTGGGCTGTGGTTGTGGGTCAGCGGTCGGGGCACAGGCAGCAATGCTGATGGAGGGAGGCCCTCTTTATTCCCCCATTGCTGTTGCAGAGGCCCCTCTTTCCACACACTCCCTGAGAGCAAGCTGCTCTGTCGTTGCATGGGGAAGATCTTCCACCCCTTCCTCCCGGTTGGCTGCCCCTTCTTGCTAACTGCCCTACTCAGAGCTGGTTCAAACTCTCAAACCTAGAAGAAAACCTGTGCCTCGGTTTTCTGGGTTGGTGTGTTATGCGGTGTCTGGCCAGCCCCAGAACTGGCATGAGGCAGGAATACACAGCTGCCCTTGGTGAATGACAAGCCATTAGAGCAGTGTAGACTTTCAGGCAACTTCACCTTTCATGCCAGGAGTATGGTTTGTGTGTTAGCCGTCTGCTGTGCGTTAAGCAGGTGAGAGAGCTGGGCAGGATTTAAGGACAAACTCTTGCTTTTTTTCCCTCCCTTTGGTCCTGATGAGCTTTCAGGCTGGTTTTGTAGCACTGCTCACCAGGAGTTGTCAGCACAAGAAGAGTAGTGGCGTGTTGCAGCCTGGAGATGGGAAATGCCACATGGCAGTGGCCTGGCTGGACAATACAGGGGCCTTGGCAACGGTCTGACTCCTGCTCTGTGCGTAGAAGGGGCCTGCAAAGGACTCTTCTGTCCATGATCTCTGCTTGCTTGAGTTGAAATTCAGGTATTTCCTTATACAGGAGCAGCAGGGTGTGTTTCCGCTACAAAAGGTGTTGAAAGTGGCAGACACAGAAAGAGAGTTTGGCAATTACCTCTACCGTCAGCAGTGCTTCATGGATGCCAAAGACAGATACAAACGGGTATGACACTAGAAAGATGTTTTTTCCATCCATGGGCTGTAGAAGTAATGATTATTAAGTGCTAACTCGTCATAACAAGTATGATTTAGAGAACAAATGCTTAAATTTTATTTTCCAGGTATAGTTTGTTATTTAAGAACAGACCTTAAGTGCCTGCTTTTGTATGAGCAGCAATGGTAAATGAATGCCATTGAAGGAGGAGAAGGGATGGCAGAAATACGTTGACCTCTTTTTCTTAAGCTTTGCGCCCTGTGGGCTCCAGCTGTGACAGAAGAGTATATCTCAGTGTCTTTATGAGCTCTGAGCAGTTTGCTTGATTGCTTTGACTGCTGAACTGGGGCCTTTCAGGTCAGCTTTCCCTAGGAGAGGGTATAATGCAGTGTGGTCTTGTATTGCGGTAACATTCTGGATTAATGCTTTCGGAAGTAATTTAGGATCCTCATGCTCTGGAAAGAGGTGTCCAGTCGCTTGAGTGCTTTAACTTTACTTTTAGCCCCAGGAAAGAGAATGTTCTGTTTTTTCCTGAACTGTAAATTTGTGAGATTTTTCTGTCTTCCATTTGAGATTGCTTTCTCTTGCTATTTCTTTCTCATAAGAATATTTTAAGTTTCTCCGCTTTGATTTCACTTACATCTTTGCCCTTAAAAATCTGGTTCCTGTGTGTAATTTTCCCCTCTTTTGCTTTCTAGTTGCTTGATAGGTTCCTAAAGCTGTGTTGTACCTTTAGGAAGATACAGAGTCCTATGCCTGAGCTGGCTAGTCATGCTGATAATGCCATGCAGTATTTTTAGGATTCTGATATTTTTAACTGACCTAGGTAAATAGAAACATGGATATAGCTGGCTGATCAGATGGATTTCTTACTTTCCATAACAAACCCATGACGTCTTGATGCTGTTTCTCTGTTTGCTCAGGCATGCTCCATCCTAGGTCGCAGCCCTTCCACTGAGGCAGAGCAGCGTCAGATTGATGCTTCTAAATTGCTGGTGCTCCTCAATCTCTCGCTTACTTACCTGAAACTGGAGCGTCCTGCCCGAGCTCTGACATACGGAGAAAAGGCTTTGGAGATCGACCAAAGAAATGCCAAAGCGCTATTCAGGTGTGGCCAGGTGGGCTAAAATAATTCCTCTAGGAGATGCATCAAGCAGTGTCCCAGTCAAACTGCCCGTGGGGAGTACCTAGAATATACTGAAGAGAGCCACTAGACTGTGGGCCAGGGCTCTAAGCTCCTACAGCAGGCAGAGTGGTTTGTCTGCATTTGACCTGCCGGAAAATCTGGCCTTCTGTAAATCTGTCACACAGCCCTTTTCTTAGGGGATTCCTGAACTACCTGGATCGGTCTCAGAAATGTTTGTGGTTGTGCATGTTTCAATCCTGAAGAATGGTAGCGAGTCTATATTTATCCTTCAATGTATCTGTCGTCTTTCAATGACAGGCTTGTCTCTGCATGACAGAATATGAAAAAGCCCGGGATTTCCTGGTCAGAGCTCAGCATATACAGCCGTTTAACCACGATATTAACAATGAGCTGAAAAAGTTGGCAAGGTGAGAGACCTCCTTCCCATTGCTGGGGAAGAAGGGGTGTTTAGACAGCCTGGAAACACCCACTCGAAATTAGTTTAGTGTTTGTTAAAGAAAATAACTATTGGGGCTAGTAAGGGACTGGGGAAAATGCAGGTCTTTTTAGCATGGAGAAAATTGGTTCAAATATTTTGCAGACACATTGGTTACAGGCGATATGCGAGAAGCTGAGAGTATCCACGCTTTCCGTACAGGTTCTCTGGGGGGATATCCGTGTTGTACTTCATGTGAGTAGGTGGGTCAGGCTGATGACAGAAAGGCAGGGGCTGCTGAAATGCCTTGAAACCAATGAAATACTGTAGGTTAGAGCTTATGATAATAATATGCTGGAATAATAAGCATGCTTCAGCTTCCTTGAAGAGGATGGTGGATTACAGCAGCTCCTCTGCACTGCAAATGCTTCACTGTACAATGCTACAAATACTAATGTTAATCTGTAGGAAGGTCTTAAAAATGAATTTCTTGCTGTCTTGGAGGCAGTAAATGAGCAATCCTGAAGGCAAACTTTCTCTTTGCCCACAGGCTGAGTACAGCACAATCCTGTCAGCCGTAGTCATGTTTTAGTCCCACCAAAACATGACTAACACTAATCTCCATCCTCATTCTTTTCTTTGAAATCGGCAAAAGCACTAGCTAGTTCCCGAAAATGTGTGCTGTACTGCTGGCACTGCTGACAGATGCAGAGTGCAGCGAAGTCCCCGGCTTCAGAGATCACAAAATGGCCCTTGAATAAGGACATTTTCCTTTGCCTCAGATGCCTAACAGTGAAGCGTGGCTTGTAGGGAGCAGTAACATCTCTTGTTAGACCAGTTGGCACAGCTGGAAAAGCCAGTCTCGCTGTGGGCTGAGTCCCTTTGTCAAGTGACATTTAGTAAAGGGCTGTGCCTGCACATCTGTGTCTGATATATCAAAATCTCTTTTAATAGTCTGTGACAATGTTAAGTCTTCAGACTTCTCCTGTGACCTCAGAAGCATGGAGAACTTGAAGGCAGTATTAGTTGCCAGTATGGACATCTGAAATGCACCACTTACATTCGTTCTAGTCTGTCTCTGGGTGCACAGCTACCGAACTGCTAAATAAACACAAGTAGTTCTAAAATTGTTCTGAATGACTAGGTAGCTCCTCTTGGAGGTGTGCTGTATGGATGGTGTCAAGGACTCATCGGTGCTAGAAGTATTGATTCTAACAGCCTCGTGTTATCTTGGACTCATTCCAAGTACATCAACTGGTAGAAGAAAAATCTTGCTGATAAGGTTGGGCTTGTCCTGCCAGGAAGCAGTGAGGCATTCTGACTTCAGGGAAACAGTGCACAGGCTTGTCAGCACCGACTCTGGAAATGGCAGCACAAACAACTAACGCACATTGCGGTAACCTGAGTACACGATAAACCACTGTCGTCTTGGAGTTTCTGCTTCAGTGCCAGTCAAAATTGCTGTGTTTTTTTGCTTTTTACTACGACAAAGGGTGAAATTAGTATAAAATAGTTGAAGATGATGTATCGGATGTTGTTAATCATGCCACACCTCAGGCTAGATCTCTGTAATGTTGCCAAACCGAGCTGCTTGTGAAAGCCCTTCATGCGATCTGGCAAATGCTTCAAAAATAGAATATGAATCAAAATCTTGTTCTTAAAGTCTTTCCATTTCTTACTGAGTACATTTATGCTTTGCAAAAAGGAATACTGTGTGTTAATAGCTTGCTTTTGCTGTCTAAAACAGAACTTTGAAAAGCATCCATTTAAAAACTGAACAAAGTTTTCAGCAAAATTCACTTTCACCAGAGAGAAACAGGGAAATCCTGGGCCAGGATTTTGTGGAATATGTCTCGTATCAGCTATAGTGTAGTTTTATAGTCTTGTTGGTCTCGAAGTGGCTGGCAGTTTTATCAGAAGACAGGCAGTATATCAAATCCAGAATAAAATGTGGTTGTTCCGACATCCAGCATGAATCTCTGCCTCTGAATGAGTAGCTCTTGAGTTTCCTGCTTTGGTAGGTGATGTTTTCAATGCCGAGTGCCTGCTAGTTGGAGGCCAGGTAGGCATCCCTGGTCTGCTTAGCATAGACAGACATGACAGTGTCTATCTGCAAGACCTAGTGTTTCGTTCAAAGAAATCTCAGCGCAGTAAGTCTCTTAAGTTCTGGACACAGAAGGGCTGGTGGAAGAGGGCTAGGAGGACGTTGGCTAATGTCACACCTCTGCTGCAACGTGCTTCTGATGTGCTGTAAAAAAAAGTCTGCTTTTGACCTTATACGGCAGCAGAGGCAGTAAAGCTGCCTATACATGCAACCATTTATCCCTGGGACAGTGCCCAAATTGAGTCACCCTCTGGGTCAGGGATTCTTCACCACTGAGACCTCACTCCTGGTGAGGTAGGAACACAGGACATGGAAGATACTGTGCTTCCTCCCAGCACCCTGTGGCACTGCTGCTTGGAGAAGCAGTAGCTAAAATGGAGCAGTCTGCTCAGCTTTTGCCATGCAAATACGACTCTGGCAGAGAAGTGAGAATGGAGGAAGAAGTATTTGCTATGTGATCCACATATTCTGGACTCATGTCCGTGTAGTCCCCTACCCATCCTCTGCCCAGATTTGAGAGGTCAATGGTAGATAGCTTTTCGCTGTACCTTACCAAGGAGCAGGGCACTTGGAGGATGCCTCCTGCTAGGCACTGGAGTAGCTTCTTGCACAAGGAATGGCAAAAGTGTAGGAGATACCAAACTAGAGTATAGGATACAGGTGGGGGATTCCTCTGCGTCATACACTTGCAAAACTGCCTTAGAAAGCATCTGGCTGGCAAAAATCAAATGATCTAATTGGCTAATAGTCACCAGCAAAGTGGGGACCCAAGGTCTGGTGATGAGGCACAATGTTGCCAGCTCTCATACCCTGGCATGGCAGAAACAAGGGCTTGGAGCAGCTATTCCTTTGCTAGCAGTATGTTCTTTGTTGTTAACTAACTAGTTTAATCTAAGGGGAAAACTTTCTAATTGCGGCACTGATTGTTAACTGTCCAGCAATCCCATGACGCCATGGTGTGCTCTACTTTGCAGCTGTTACAAGGACTATGTGGATAAGGAGAAAGAAATGTGCTGCCGAATGTTCGCCCCTCTCAACTGTTCTCCTCTATGACCAGAAATAAAGGTAATCAAGTCATGAAAAGGGCTGAGGTCTCCCCAGACCTCTGATACGTTGCCTGGACAGTGTTTTCAGGTGGGGAGCCAGTTGTTTTTCTGCACAGGAGGATTTTAGAGGCAAAATGTAACCTAAAGGGGGTTGTGGAAGGAAAGGGGCAGGAGGGTAGAGTGAAAGGCTACTGCGCTGTCTGCCTGGAGAGTCTTTCCTGCCAAGCAAGCTGGCATGGAGCAGGAACCTGAGACTGGCAGCACTTGAGTAAGTTTGGTTTTGTTGTTTTCTGTGCTGCTCATCCCAGCTATTCCCTCTCGGAGCCAGGGGGAGAAAGAGCTGTGTAGTCTTGTTTCTCTGCCAATTAAAAGAAACAAAAAAATTGTTCCTGTCAAACTTAAGAATTGGATTTCCTCCTCCCTTCCAGCACTCCTGTCTTGAGCTGCTGGAATGCTTCACTTCAGAAAAATCTAAATATTTTATTTCTGGCTTTTTTTGAAATATTAAAAAGCCTGTTTGTATAGAAAATTTCAAATAGATGTTTTGGTCTCTCTAAAGTCTTAAATCTTCTAGCAAAATTGACAGGGTTTATAAATGCACAAAGGCTCTTTGATCATTCTTTTTTTTTGTCAAAACCTTGGGAGGGGGGCTGAGGGGGAGTGGAAATCTTCGCTGGTCTCTTGCCTCAGGGTAAGCCCTCGGGAAAGGGTTGTGGAAAATGACAGCAGCCTTCTGTCAGAAAGCATCACTAGCTCAGGGCCTTCAGGGGTTGCTGCCATGCGATCTCACACAATACAGCAATATTTTGCTGAAAATGAGTATTAGCAGCCTTTCCGTCATGAGTGGTGAGAATGCAGGATGCAGCCATGGCATTTTAAGCGTGGCTCTTTCTAGATTCTCTTGTCTGTGGTTGCGATGAAGGTAAACTAGTATTTGAGGAAGAGGTTTGATTGAATGGCTGCTTCATAAAGCAACACATCTCATTCCTGACTGGATGTGCATCCTTGCTGTAGTTTTTACCCCTCCTGTCTGCCACAGGCCCCTGATCTCAGCTGGGCATATTGCTAAGCTGCTTAAGAGCACAAATTCTTCTGCTCCAGGTTCATGAGGAGACTGGCCAGATCTATTAACAGGTACCTATCCCCAGGCAAACAGCTATGAAAGGGGGTTTTATGACTGACATATGGTCTGGCCAGAGGTATGCAGGAAGTCCGTAGCTCTGCACTTGGCAAGGAGGCTCTGAGTCTGTTTGCTGAATTTCAGAGACTTGCAATTTGAAAGCCTATATGACTTGCGTCTCACATTTCTAGCTGTAGCACTTAGCTGTGCCTGACCTGGGGAACTCATGTCCATCTGTGTGTCAGCTGGCCCTCCTTCATGATAGAACTTGGAATGAACCTGATCATCTCCTGGGTTCTGAGAAAGACCTACTAGAACAGAAAGCAGTGTCTGGCAAAGCATGGTGGGTAGCACTGAGTCTTGTCATGGCTACAGTGTCCGAGGAATGTCTCCTAATTGGCATCTGAAACTTCGTTGCTAAAAACACTGACTTCCCATGTTAATTTTTGCTGTATGAGACCCTCCAGGCTGGGGGGAGAAACAATCCCTTCTTGGTGGTGGTTTTACATAGTTTTATTTCTTGCTAGAGCATTTGGGGTGTGTGTGTGTGGACGAGGGCTACCTTAATATCGTTAATGTTGGGAGAAACAGGGTAAGGTTACGTAACCTCTTTCTTCCTGAAAAAAGCTTGGCAAAGATACTGGCTTCCACGTAGTTAGTTTAATGTGACATAGCTATTGTCGTAAGTAAAATAATGTCTTCAATTAGTGGCGACTGAGAAGTGACGCAGAATCTGCTGGAGAAGGGCAGAGGAGAAACCTCTGTTAGAGGAGAGTTTCTCCTGAGGAAGCTTAAAGGTTTGGCTGAGCTGGCTGTCGGCAGAGTTTCTCTGCTGACCTCTATGGATGCAGCTACAAGACTCTCCTGGAGTTCTGCCGCTTTACATAGATAATTGAGGGCTGTCAGTCAAAAAGGTTTTTCACCTTCTCTGAACTCAGTTTTAGTAACAGTGTATAAATGTCTTCCAGACAGATATTAATCAGACACCTACATAACACACCATAGTGCTTATTTGCTGCTGTTCATTCATCTTAAGAAAAATCTCTTACCGGAGGAAGCTCTTGAAGGGCAGGGCCTTGTGCTAGCTGGAAGCTGGTTTGCTGCAGTGTCTTGCTTAAAACTGCCTTACATATTCAGAGAGGAGCAAAGCAGTTCCAGCTGAAACTCCCACTCTGTATCAAAGCACCAGTAATTAGTCAGAAATGAGGCAGAACATTCTTTTGTGTTTTTTGACAGCTTTGTACAAGTTTGGCTTAGGGCACGAGCCATACTTAGTCCAACAGGCCTGTTTCATCCTTTCTGTCTTAAGTAGTTAGTCATTAGGTGGCCTGTAAACTTTGCCTGTAGCTCGCGTTTAACGAGCCAGTGGAATCACAAAAGTTAGGGAAAACTTTCCTGTTTACCAGCTGGCAGGTACTTGCTAAGCACTGAGCTGACCAGTTGTCCAGTTTGCCAGCTAAATGACTTAGAGTTGTAGCCTTGGCACTTTCTCTTTTATGGCACAGTGCTGTATCCCTCTGATGCAGAGCTCCTACCCAGGTAGGTTTGATGCATGTTTTGGTGAATTCTGGCACGCTTGTTTTTGTTACAGGAACAAATGGTTTGTTTTTCTGTACTAAATAGTCCAGGGCTGTGTTGCATTTTCCAGAATGACATTTAAGGCCAGACACGCCTAAATATACTCATCCTGCCTAGTATTTCTGTATCCCTCTCACTGTAGACTCTAGTTGCTGTAATTTCCGCAAACAGCATCATGCTCAGGATACTCTTCCTTCCTTTTTAGCGGAATACACTTTTTTCCTTTTTAGTGGAGTTCCAGGTAAGAATAAATCTTAGCCTGCTGAAATTTGAGGTCACTTGTTCTGATGCTTCCTAGAGGAGTTCAGAAATATTCAGGGGTAGAAACAGAAGTGAGAAAACTTATGGCCTTAAATCTGTCCCTCTGCAGTTCCTTGCAAATACAATAGTTTGGGTTGCATGCTTGCCCCTTTGGGGGTTTGGGTTGCTTGCCTGTGCCTATACGCCTGTGTGCTGTGTAGTATGTTGGGGCAGGTTACTTGGTATGTGTATAGCTGAAAGTTCCTCATTGTCCCCTGAAACTGCAGACTGTGGATGGGCTGAGGACCACTGGCTTACTGGAGCTTTCTGTTCCACTGAAGAGCACAGCTTTTTGGTGAAAGACTTCTAAACCCTGCAACAAATGGAATTTCTTATCATTACTGTAATCCTTTGTGAGCAAGAAAGAATTTAATTATGAAGAGTGTAGACAAATTCCCTAGAAATGTCTGGATTCTAGTAGAGGGTCTATGGTGATGGTTTCATTTCAGAAAGATGAGTCTCTTTGAGTGTCCCCCCCGAAGCTGAAAGGTTGCCTCTAGTGTGCATCTCAACTCCAGTACATAGGAGAAGTGGTCTCAGCAGTTGAGAGCGTACAGGGAAGTGTTCCAGTGAAAACAGACAATATTGAAATTATGGCAGGAAACTATGACTCTGAGGTCAAACTGGAGATTGCTACGAATAGCAGGGCCTAGCAGTTTTGAAGCCATTATTTGGTGAGAGTTGGCTGCAGAATTGGGGCTGTGTCGCCAGGTAGAAGTGAGTATAATTGGGCTTAAAACCAGCAGCAGTTGCCAGTTAAACTGACCTAATAAGCTAAAAGAGACTTGCAAATAAGCTGAGAAGTATGCACATAATACAGTCAAAACTCCTGACTTGGGAAAGCTCCAGACTTTGAGTAAACAGCAACTTGCTGCTTCCCCTCCTACTTTCCCTTATTGCTGAGCTGAAGATCTAAAATGTACCTCCTGCTGGGACTGTCCCTACCCACTGTGTAAAGCTGAACAGCACAGAACCCAGCAATTTCACTTCTTCTTTAGAAGATGCAAATTATTGTACCACAGAGATGTCCTGTGTTGCGAAGGAAATTCTGTTAAGTATCTGCTTTATGCTAAGTATTGCTAGAGCTAGTGGGAAGGCTTGAAGGATGACTTAATTAAGCATTCTCCTTGCTAAGCAGAGGAAGGAGAAAAGCTTTAATAAGGTGGTTGGTGGTTTTTTTGTTTTTGTTCAGATCTCTCCTCCTCTGGCATCTTTCCTTTTGCAGAGTTCTGCAGTTGGAGCTTATGGTAGTGTCTATAACAGCTTACAAATCTTCCAGAAAGGTGAGGGGTCTCCCAGAAAACTGCAAGTGGAGTAGTGCCTGCACCACCCCTGGTCTAAGGATCCTCTGCCACATGTTTCCCAGCCCGTTGTACTAAACACGGGTGTCTGGGTTTTTTTAGACCATGACAACAGGTCTGGGTGAAAGATGGTGTGGAGAGAACTGAGGACCGGGACCAGAAGGTTGCTGTTGGGTACCTGAGTCTGGGATACTGTGCTCTTTGAACCCTGACGTGTGTGTGTGCTGGGGGTTTGAAATGTGAAAGCTTGGTTACAGAAGTCCTTGATGAGGGCACTTATTTCACTAGAAGCAGCTTTGCCCAGACCTGGAGGTCTGACCTGGGCTTGCAAGTGAAAAGATCATGTGAAAAGGAAAGGCGAGAGACCCATGCAATGTCTGAGAGACTGCTCTGCCATGCCTGTCCTCCAAGGGCAGTGTGGCACTTAGTAAAGTGATGGTTCTCCAGCCTCACCAGAGGGCTGCCTGCACACCCAGCCCAGGGCCACCCACTCTGAACATCTAGCAGATACCTAAAAGCTTGTTTCTCCTTCTGCATGTTCACACACGAGCCTCCCAGGTGAGGTGAGAGGGATGTCCTGACTCTGCTTCTCAAGATCCTGGCTGTCTGCCTGGGACCTGCCTCATCATATTTGCCCTGCTGAGGGCAGATTGAGCCCCCAGTGAATATTCCTATGTGAGCTTTTATTTCTTAGAGCTTTCCTAAGCAGCAGGAAGTTAAAATATGCCGACTTCGCTGCTGGTATTGCAGATCAGTGGAGAGTGGAAAAAGATGCTGGGCTCTTCAGTTTCATTCCCATGATAATGCTTGGTTTATCATGCAGTTAGAATTTTAAAGATAATGGGCTATGTGTAAGATGTGAATTTCCTTATGAGGAAAGATTTAGTTTTGCAGAGCCTTCAGAGTTACTGGCTTTCACTTCCAGCAGCAAAGATATGAATGGTTACTTGAGGGCTTTCCACAAAGTACCATTTTTAAAGTCCCCTTTCTCTACCCCATGTGTTTTGGTGTGATAAGTTGTATGAAGTGCAAGTAAAAATGTTTTGCTGCGTTGGAGGGCAAAAAGGCAAACTGGATAAACCTACCTCAAGCATGTAGTGACCAAACAGGTTTTTTGGAGCCTGCTGCAGGTGTGTGACTCGTATGCCTGGGATCAGATTATGGCTTAAGTGTGCTGTTAGCTGAGGCACAGAAGCCCCCAGTGCTGCTCTTGGTTCTTGCCACATTACAGACAGTGCAGTGAGCAGCCCTCCATGGGCTTTTCCCATCGCAAGCAGCAGACAGGCAGAACTGGCATGCCTGGCCACCAGTCCTGCTGACCCAGCGTGCTCCTGGCTTTCTTTCTGAACTAGCAGACGAAATGTCTCTACCCTGATTAGTTTTAGATTGAGATTTTAAAAGATCGTGCACAGCCTTGAGCAGCAAAGCAAAGGGCCCTTTTCCATGTAATGGTGTGGGCTTGTCCTTCCTAGTGTGCTTTCTTGGAGGGCTGAGAGTATGGAGCAGTGGAATCGTGCCTGTGAACAGTGTATCATCTGGAGCTTGGAGGATGTTACTGCCTCTGAAGAATGAAAGATGTTTTTCAGTGCCTGCTTATTTCAGTGGTGCTGCATCCTGAACCTGAGCAGAAACACGGAATGATCTAAATCACGGTGTGCATGGACATAGGCCAGCCGTGGCTAGGCTGTTGTCCCCGTTTATACTATCAGCACTGGGAACAATCCGTGTTGCTGAATGCGAGTGTTGTGTCTCACTACTTCAGCACGGTGTTGCACAGAAGAGCTGTGCTATCAGGACCAGGCACCAGAGCCTCTAACAGCGTTCAGAAGCAGGAGTAGCTGGGACCGAACAAAAGACAATTCTGACATACACTAGAAGAAAAAACATTCAATTGATGATGGTGCAAACCATGCCCTCATGGCTGATTTTTGGAGGGGGATCCTAGGCTAGATCATGGCATGAACAGCACCAGGGCATTTATTGTTATGTCTGGCATAGTGGCAATAGTGCTTTGCAACAAGACAACTTTTATGATGCTTGGCACCAAGGGGTAGAAGGTACTGATGACGATTTCACATCTGGGGATACTGCTTTTGGGAAGGCTCTTTGCTGAAGATGCTGGGAGTGTCTTGGCACTGTTGTGAGTTGGTTTGCAGATCTACAGAGAAAATGGATGCTTGCTTCCTCTATTTGTGGTAGTGGTAGAGATGACCTTCATGTGCCTTTCCCAGTAACTGCTCTGCTTTATCGAGGAACTGTTGATTTGATATAATGCTGAGCATTACTGACAGTGTAGTTATCTGAGCTTATGAAGTCCTGGGAGCTGTTTTAAGGATCAGTTTCAGCCTAGACTTGCTAGATGAAGTCCTTTCTGACTGAGATAAGTGTGTGTTGAGTAGTTCATCCATTCCTTTCACCTTCCTGTAATTGTCCCTCTTGTAAGACCTCTTGTTCTCTTGAAAGTGGTTTTGTTGTTTTGTCTGGGGTGCTGATTTAAGGAACTCTTTTTTAGAAATACTTGGGAATGAGCTTTACTTTTTGTTTCCCCTCTTTGCTTTAAGTGCCCTTGCCTTATCATAGACCTGAGCAGACTGGACAAACCCTTCTGCCGTGATCTCAGGTTCAGGACGATAGTGCATGTCATCAGCATTCAGTGTCTTTGAAATCAAGACTTGTTAAAGCGCTCTGGTGAATGTATCCTTCCACTTAAATGTCTGTCTGGCTTAGAGGCAGTGCTTGAAACTCATCCTGGATCATTTGCAGTGCTGAGAATCATAAATTGACTTACAGAAGAGGCATCCTGAGGAAAGCAGACATGTGAACACAGATCTTCAGATGGCAATGAAAATTCCTATAGCTTTTGCGCCTTCATCTTTGAATTTTGACATCTGGTGCGCCTGTAATAGGGTAGACATAATAGCTCTTGGTCAGAGAGCCTGTTCAGGCTTAGGTTTCCTTCAGACCTGGGAAGTCTCTGAGCTTCTGCATGTTCCTTGTAGTGCTTCACTCTAAAGACAGGCTTTGTGGTAATCTTGGCCACTTGAAGCACTAACAGCTGGACATCCCCAACCAACACATTAGAGAGAGAAATGAGAGTACGGCTTACTGCAAAATCACTTTCATAGATAGCAGATAAGTGGTGTCCTAATTTCAGTGTTTCACTGAAGCTGTCTTGCATGCTTGGGGACAGACTCCCTGTGATGGAGATGTGTAGCGTGCTCTTTTAATAATTGCCCAGAGAAGAACATGTGATAGTCTAGTGTTTTAAATAGCTAAGCTGTTTCTTCTCTACATATGACAATGGGTGACCCAGCACATCTTGTTATCAACCAGCTGATAACAACCTCAGTGCCTACTGCTTTTGCATCCAGCTCCAGCCTCTTCCTGCTGCTTTTGATGTGCTTCAGAGCTAGAGATCTGTAAGAAAACAGTGTGGAGAACTGTGCATCCTTTCCAAGCCTCATGCTTTGAACTCTAAACTGATTGATGAGATCCCTGTGCAATGATTACAGTACTGTGCTTCTATGTTTGCCATTGCTGGGCTTTCTTCTTGCCATTCAGAAGGGTTATGGCTCACTAGTAACCTCTTTTGAGATCCACATGATGCATTTAAGAGAGAGCATGCTTACTTCCTGGTAGCAGTAGCATTTCTCCAAGCTTTCATATCAGAACAGAAGTTCCTTTTGGACTTGTAGGGTTTTGGGTGAAGAACACTTCTCAGGCAATTGCCTTTCAAGTAGGTCTTCGCTCCTTTGTAAATCTGTGCTCCAAAGGTGTGCATATAACATGCACTTTTTCAAAGTGCTCTTCTGCAGCTGTAGGATGAGATACACCATATTGTTCCAACTACTGAGTCAAAACTTTCCTTCTTTTCTTCTCCTTAGTCAGTGGCCATCCCATTAGGGTTTAAAGAGGAGTATTCTTACTGTAGGCAGAGTGCCTCCCTTCCAAACACATGGAGGCTACTTTTAGAGAAAAGTAACTTGTCTGCTGAAGACCTTTCTCTGTGATGTAAAAGCCAGGCTAGACTTCCAGGCTATATTCTCTCCACAAAGTTGATTATTTGCTTCTATGAGAAGTGCGCTTCTTGCTATGGGTTGTCTCAGTGCAGTACTGTTGGGAGCTGCTGCTTTAAAGCATGGGCTTAATGAGAGCCAAGCTGGCAGGAGCTGTGCCTTGTTAAGCGCACGCTTGCTTTCCAGAGGCCTCGTGTTTTGGCAAAAATTTGATCTGCTACGTTAGGTGCCCTCATGGCACTGTCTTTTCCTACAGCCTTTCTAGAGACAGGAAAGGGGGAGCTGGATAAGAGGCAACTACAGTTGCTTATGTAAGAAAGGAGCTTAAACCAATTTTAAAGCCTTATTTAAACATTATGTGTTAACTATGGCTTTAACACAGTAAAAGTGGTGATGATTATAAATGACCAGTGACCTGGCATGTTGTTTATTGCAAATTGATGATCAACTGTCTTGTCTTTATGAAGAATGAATTAAAATAGCTGGTACCAGCAGACTTGTGTCTGAACTTCAGAGTGTGTGTGCGTTGCTGCCTTGTGTGACTGAGTGAGCTGCTGCCAACCTGCTTTTGAGGGATGGAAGCAAACGTTGGAGTGGAGTCCGCGCTGGAGCACGCTGCTCTACCTGCAGGAGCAGCAAACGCTTTGAACGCGATCCAGCTCTGTGTGTCTTCGGGGCCATGTGCTTCCCTTCCACTTTTCTTTTGATTGTGTAGCCATTAGGTGGAAATGAAAGAGATGAACTGATCAAACACTCCGTGGAATGGCTTTAGGGTTCCAGTTTGAATATTTTTTTAATTAGCTGCATGTAAAGACTTTATTACTTCAAATAGCAGCCATGAAACCAGCAGACTCGCAGTGTGATCCTTTGTTTTTCTGGTGCACGAGAAGCCTCAGTAGCTGTAGGTTTTATACCCAGCTAGACCCTCTGAACCACAGCTAACAGCCAGTGGAAACATCAAGTGATTATCTTATAAGTATGCCTATCAGGGACACATAAAAAGAAGTGCTGCGTGTGTATAGTATTAGACTGACAAGTAGCAGAGGAGAAGGCAGCTGCATTTTAACAGGAGCAAAGATGGTTTTCTCTAATAAAGTACAGAATACTGTAGCACATCAAGTATAATGATATTTTTCACTTTAGAAACACTTCTTTCCTTGCCCTAGTTGCTAGGACTTTATGCTGCGACCTAGAAGAATGATTTAAGCATTTTTTATCTCTGATTAATTTTCAAAGGATGAAGAAAAGAGATCGGTTGAAGTGACTGCTAGTAGTTTTCTCTTTAGAAACCTCTTGGGCAGGGTGGACACTGGATAGCGCTGTCAGCCTGAAGCTGAGTGTAACACAAGATATTCCCATTATCTGTGTGAACCTGCGGTTTTGAAAGGTTTGGCAATAAAAGGTTGCCTGTTAAATGAAACTGCAACATGGGATTTAATTAGCCTGAGTGAACTAGGACAGTGACTATGTGCTGACTTGTTACTATGTATCCTAGTTTGTGCCAGACTAGAAGTCTGCTAGGGGCTTATTTCTGGCAATCTTGAAAATTGTTCAACTGTTCTGTGCTTTTATTAATCCAAACTGTAAATTTGGGCAGCCTTTGCAAGAGGCTGATTGTCTTGATTCAGACTTACAGTCTCATCCCGTTTCTGCTGGATGTCCTTTGAGTCAGAGGTATTGAGTTGTCTCGTGTGGCTCTGAAAGCATTATAGCAGAATAAAACCTTGGTTTTTCAGGATCACTGGGAGAGATGAGTAATCTGGTCTGACCTCATAGCTATCCCTGCTTTGAGCAGGAGATAAGACTAGAGACCTCCTGAGGTCCCTTGCAACCTCACTGATCTTGTGATGTAAGGACAAAATAGTTGTCTTTCAAGGATGTCGAATATGTGAGGTATACGTTTTGCACATTGTGTGGTACTTCATCTTCTCATCCTTTAGTCTGGGAAGTGTTTGTTTTCCTCACAGTTACTGCTTTCTTGCCTTCTGGTTAGCAGTCTGTAAGTTGATATCCTCTAAGGAACATGCTTCTCTATTTCGCTACTAGTAATTTGATTTAAATTTGCAGAGATCGCTGCTGCAGCAGAGCTGGCTGAACGTGCCAAAGTGGCTGCAGCCGCTGAAAGAGTAGCAAAAATTGGTTTGGGCTGCTAGTGTTCTTGAACTGGGAGAAGATAGCCGTCTCTTGAATGTACATCCTTTGATCCTCAGAAAATCTGTAGGACAGGTATGGGATATCTTGTGGAAAGGTTTCCAAGGATTTTGTTTGACTTTTTTCCACAGTTCATCCCATGAATGATGGAGTGATGAGACTGACTTCCCAGCAGTGTTTCAATACTGTCTGTATTGTGGCTAATTAGGGAAACACCCTCCGTATCAGTACTCCTCCACGCATGGCCTTAGTGTTGCCAGTTGCGGTAGCAACATGAGCAGCACAATACTGAAACGTGTAACAGGCACATTAAAAAGCAGCATGAATGCGTGTAGTGGATGTGTTTTGTCCCAGATTCTTAGTGGCTTTGGGGGCAATAGGGAACTCAACAATATCCTTGGAGGTACCACATCTCCCCTGTAGAACTTCGCTGTTTGACCAACACTTAAAAACTAGCAGCTTGCAAGGGCCAGGGAGCAGGCGGTGCTGGGCTGTCAGCAGGGTGAGGCACTGGGAAAGCATAGCTAGAAGAGGCACTGAAGGAGCAGAGCTTTTGGCAGCAAGGTCAGTGCTGTTGAACTGTAGCCATGTAGAAGACAAAGTAGGTGATCTGAGTCCTGATCAGTGACCCAAGAGATGCTGCTTTGAAGTACAGAGGGGAAAAAAATTACGTCTTAGAAACATGTCTGGTTTATAGCCAGAGGAAAGCTTCCCCTATGCCTAGGTACTGGTTTTCCTTCTAGTAACATTAAAGAGCTGGAGTGGTGGGATGGTGGTAGGTCAGAGAGGGTGGTGGATAAGAGGGAGAGGCTTTGCTTGGTACCGAATCTGTCACGTCTGTGTCTGCCGGGACTTTAAGATGGGTAAGGACCCAACTGTAACTGTGAGTGATGGGGCAGGAGGGAACTAAGGAGAAACAAAATGCTGGGAGTACTGTGTACCTTGAATCTATTGCAAGTGTCTTAAAATTGTGGCTAGGCCCTTGCTTGGTAGTAATGCCCTACGCAAACAAGAAGGGGGATGTGCAAAGAAGATGGGAGCAAACATATACAGTGAAAAGCAGTAGAAAACCCTTGATTAGGAGCATGGTGAATCCTCCGGGAGACAGAGGACTAATTTCCCAAAGGCAAAGAGCAAGCATCCCGACAGTGGGTTTCCCAGAATGGGTTGGAAAAGCACAGGTGGCTTGTAGCATAGATGACCCCATATAAGGAAGGAGATGGCCTCAAGGGCACTTTCAGGGTTTCTCTGAGGTGGGCTTGTTACTTTTGAGTTTATATTGCTTAACATTCTATTTCCTCCAAGCCCTAGGTGAGGAAGCTTTTTGGCTTTCATGGGAATTTTACTGTTCCTGTTCCATTTGTGCTAATCCACAAAACTCTTGGTGACTCTTTCAGGGCTGTTGTAGACATGTGCTATTAATGATTGACCTTTTAATGCTTATAGCCACTGATATAGATATAAATAGAAATAAAATGAATATGTGACCATTGCTGGAACATTATTGACTGTGGTATTTTATTATCCTAGGACGTCCCCAGCCTGTGATAAGAACAGTTCTTAGACAGAAAGGAGGTCTACCTCTGGGCATGCAGAGAACTCAAGATAGTATCTATGTTCCAGAAGAAGGAGGAAAGCACACTGTCTTGTTTGGAGAGTGTGAAGTGGAGGTTCTGTTCATCTAAACACAAGCCATTTTTCTAGAAGCGGGTTCTTGTTTTCCAGTTCTGAGGCTCAGTTTTCAGAAAAACAAAGTTCTACTGTGTGAAAGAAGAAAATGTCCTCTTCTCTCTGTCACACTCTGAAGAAAATTTTTCCTGACATCCTACCTCTTCCAGGTTCTGGGCTGCTTTTGGGGAATCTGTGAATAGAAGTAGGATGCCATGAAGTCTTGTGTTGTTTATACAGATTGTTCTTTAAAAATTAGGTTTAATATTAGTTCTTGTTCTGAGAAAATAAACCAATCTGAGAGCTAATGCTAGCAGGACTTGTGCCAATTTATTGTGCAAGAGTGATGAATGTCTCTTTCAGTGTAAGGAACTGGAATTTGGAAACAGGGTCCAGTTTGTTAGTATAGCTAGCTCCCTTCTAAGGCAACACAGTGTGTTTTGCTCTTTGTTTTGGCTGAACATTCCTGTGCATGTTGATGCTAAATTTCAAATTACTTAAGTAACACCAGCTTTTTTCTATTCAAGTATCACTGACCTTTCTAGCTTTGCTCAGGTTGGTTTCCTTCTGGAGCAAAATCCACCGTATCCTCCCTGCACGTCTCTGAACGCAGGCCTTTGTGGTGTGACTGAGTTAATAAGTGCAAAACCAAACACCTCTTAGTGAACCCGTGGCAGGCAAGCACAGAACTACCAAGAAACCACTTAAATTCCATGGAGGAGGAACCTGGTAACATGAAACGATGTTTTCATGGTATTTGTCCCATCCATGTTTGGCTAGGATGGATAAGGTCTTCAAAACATAATTCAGTGCCTTGTTGTCGACTTGCAGGGCATGGAGGGTTGCCCGTGGTAAATGTGTGTTCCAAGACGGCCACTTGCCAAGAAAGAAAAGCATTCTTGTTTTCCCCAGTTCTGCCAGCATCTTTATGGCTTTTGCATTCCATACCACCAGACTTTGACAGTATCTTAAAATAAAATGCCCTCTCTGTAAGATGTCCTGAAAAGAGAAAAGTGGAGGAAAGCTTTGGGTTGGCAGCACCTTCTAAGCACACTTCTGGACCCTTCTGCTTGTCTATTTATGCTGGTCCTCTGCCTCTGGAGAAAGGACATTCTGGCAGCTTAGAAAAAGAAGGTCAAATCCTGCTGGGCTGCTTAGTTTGAAGAACGAACAGATACAAAGGGAACGTGGAGTTTGGGTCGTTTGTCATCTTTTCCCTAAGAACAATCAGACTATTTTTTCCTAGATCTGCTTTTCCCAAAAGATTCCAAGAGTATAAATCTGGTGACCAGAAAGGAAGAAATGCGGCTGTATTATACTAATTTTCTTAAATTATACACTGAAGTGCTTTATCTTGCTTCCGGAGTCTTGATGAATAGTGTGCAGTGATAGTATTCAACTGAAATGCAAATATTGCATGTAAGGTAGTCGGCAAGACTTTTAACTTGAGTTGAGCAGGCAACTCAAAGCACAGGCTTCGATTTAAAGATTACAAGCCTGTGCTCTTGTTTTGTTAAATGTGGCCAATTTGTTGTGTTTGGATTTCCATGGCTATTGTGGCCAGGGGCTTCCCAGCTGTTCTTCTGTCACACGAACTATGCAGGCGGCCTTATCTCCAGCGCTTTTTTTCTTTTTCTTTTCCAGGACAGTATTAAAATCTTATCCCCATCAATCTCCATTTGGTTGGCAATGAAGTGGATGACTTGCTGATTCCTTTTTGCTGGCTAGACACTAGATGGCAATGCATCCCTCGTAATACTTTGTCAAAGGCAAGCAGTTCAAGGGTTCGTTTCTGAGGGGCTTTGTATCTGGATATTGGTCTTTTTTGTACAAATTGTTCCAATAACTTCCTTTGATCAGAAGCTGATGCCAGTTCCACACAAGGAACAGAGAGCTTAGTGTTTCATGACTGTTAGAATAAGCCATGAGGCCTAGAGACATAAATGTGGTAGAGTTTTCTAGTACAGGATGGCTGTGCCTTCTTGAGAGCTTCCTTAGCCTTTTACAGATCTGACATGTTTTGGCATTTGTCTGATAGCCTTTGGCTGCTGGTGTTAAGTGAGCACAGGTGGGTGCATTTGAAAGTGGAAACTTGTACCTGCATAAATAGCTGACACTGCAAAGGCAGAACCTGCAGCTTTCCAAACTTGAGTGGAGAAAACTCCTCGTGGAAGGCATCAGTCCAGCAACATCTTAAGTGCTCTGCACTTTGTGCTTGGGTGCTGGTGAGATGGCTCTCTGCGTAATGCTGAGGAGTTTTGTAAGTCTTGGCGAGATCTCCACTCCTCCTGTCAGCTGCCTGCTGCACACTGCAGGGCTTCCAGTAATGGCAATTATTCTTCCCCGAGGATGTCTCCCAGCCCGGCCTGTAACTTGCGTTTGACCTAGAGTCTATCCCTAGGTTGATGGCTAGTTTGCTGATACATTAAGGACTTCTCACTGTTAACTAGAGCTGACCAAAGTGTGATTTTCAATTTTTCTCTTATATAATAAATAACTGCCAATAGTTACTACTACATTCTTTTTTTTAAGAAATACAAACTTTCAGCCTCTAGGCAATAACAAAAATATTACTGGATCTTTAATGAGCATTAAAACAGAAATGCAACTCTGAGAAAAACTGAAAATTTTTGCAGAGAATCTCAAATTGTAATTGTTAATCAGTAAACTTTGACCTTTAAGTTTACTATTAGGATTTTTTGACCAAAGTGCCTTTTTTCCCCCCTTCTCTCTTCAAAATAGTTTTACAAACATCTTTGGAGTGTTCCAGGGAGAAACTGTTGCAAAGGCTTGTTACCTTTTACAGTTCAAAAGTGGTCTCGTATTTCCAGTTTGGGTTTATCTAATGTCAACTTTCAGCTTCTGAACCTTGCTAGCATTCGCTAAATTAAAATACTATCTAACATCATGTGATGTGGGTGTGCTTGAGTTTAACCAAAACCTAAGATACTGTCTGCCCTCAATCCCTCCTTGTCAGTTTGGTTCCTCAATCTGTGAAGCAAAGATAAAACTTGTATGAAGCATTAAAAATAAATCCCTGCCTCCTGTGTGTCAGCGGTGAGTCAGGTCTCCCAGCTTGTTGCCCTCCCTTGCAACGTGCTTGGTGCCAGCAAGCCCCCAAGAAGCTCGGTGGGGGCAACATGACCCAACTCTTTGGCCTGTTGACTCCAACGGCAGCTAATGCTGCAAAGCTTGGAGAGCACTGGTGTGTGTCCACGTCCCCGCTGGGTCCCCTGTTCAGTCCTGGTCTTGCAGCCTCTCCTTTGCTCTCCCGGGAGCAGCAGTAGGCTGGCGTTGTAGGCAGGTCACAAATATGTGGGGTGGCTGAGCTGAAGATGGGGTGGCACATGAGAACCCATGGAGGGGATGCTGGAACGTGCTCCAGGTTTTGGCAGCTCCCGTTATGCTCTGAGCTCAGCCTGGTGGCTCTGGTTTTCTATCTCCTTCCCCTCTGCACAGGCTGTCGGGGTGGGAGATGCAGGGACCATCGCGGCCACATCTGCTCGGAGGGGCGAGGGGTGCGCTGAGCACCCTGCGCCGGGGGCTGCTGCCGTCCCGCGCAGCGCAGGGCTCTCCCGTGGCTGCAGCAGCAGCTTCGCGGGCAGCCGGGCGGCTGCTGCCTTTGCAGCTCGGTGGCTGTTTCTGAAAGTCAGCAGAGCGGAAACTACTCGGTGGCGCCAGCTGCCTCGCTGCTGCCGAGCCCCGAGCGGGCACCGAGCGCGCCTCTATTTTTACATGTCCTGCTCTCCCTGCCCCCTCGTTTGTGTTGGCACGGGCTGGAGAACGAAGCCGGTTTAATTGGCAGTTGTGTTTGTGGCCAGGGTGTTATGAAAAGGTTTTCTGTCTCTCTCTGTAAGTTACACTGAATATGTTTTCATTCTTAATATAATATTCACTTCATTATTAGCTGAAAGAGGCTCTTTTGAAAGATTTTTTTTTTCTTCCCCCCCCCCCTTCCAAAAATATATTAAACAGTCCCTTCATGCAGCAGTGCTCTGAGGGCCGGGATTGTCTGCCGGAGGGGAAGTGAGAAACCCGATGGTAAATGGGATTTATACAGAAATTCCTTTCTTTCCCAGGGTGCTTAAACAGTGCCCCAATGTGTTGAAACGGCCGCTGGCTGCGACGCCCCGGCGTTGTTGTTGCTTTTTGCCGAGCACGAGAGCTGGCTTGGTTGCGAGTGATGGATGAGGTGTTCTCCGCGGGGGGAGTTCGGGGGAGACCCGCACAGCGCGGCGCCGCGATGCAGTCGCGTTCGCCCTTTCGCAGGCTTTTCCCCGTTGCCGTCCGGTCTCCGCTCCTTCCCGCGGAGCGGAGACACGAGTGGGTGCCGGCTGGGGCCGTTGGCACCCGGAGCTGGAATTTCCTGACGGTAACTGGTCATGCATAGCTGGGCCCGGCGTCAGGAAATCCTGTGTGCGCTTTGCGGGGTTACTCAGCTCGTTGCTGTATTAGGTGGCAAAGGCTTTTCCTGCATCAGCAAGGTTTGGGGAATTTGTTCTTTGTTAGGTGGATTTTAAGGGGCGTTGCATGCGGCTGGGGCCCCCGCGTGCTGGTCGCTCGCTGCCGTTCTTTTCACGGCTCTGCAAAAGGTGGAATTTCTGTAAGGTTTTTGCCTCTGATTCTGGGAAAAACGCTCTGACCTGCGGGAGGAGGAGTGGAGAGCTGCTCTCGGGGACGAGATCATCTCCAGAGCGTCCAGCCTTGTGTGCCTCCTGAGGCTGGCTCAGCCCTCCCTTGGGTGTTGAACGGTGGAGGTCTTGTGTGGTCCTGGGGGAAAATGGGCTTCGCTTTCCTCTCTCACTCTTGTGTCTGAGATCGGATAGCTTGCAGGACTGCCTGAACGCACCAGGTTGCAGCAGCGGGGACCGGCTGGCCAGGATGGCGCAAAAGGGGAACCTGGCCTGGAGAGCGCTGGCCTGAGGGAAGATGGAGTGAGAAGATGGAGCAGATGTAGCTGCCACCAAGCTCACAGCCATGTCCCTCATGCCTCTGGCACCAGCAAGGAGGCCTGCTGCGCTCTTCTTGACCTTGGCCCACGTAGATGCAATGATAGTACGTGCTGTCAGTTGAGTGAGGGCTGGAGCTAGAGCAGGGGCTCCAGGGGCCATGGCAATGGGTGTATTAAAAATGCTGCACGTGGGTATTGCTTTCCCAAAGTGGTTCAGGGTCCAAAGTGGTTCCAATGGGGAAACAAGCTTGCGCTGCAGGAGGAGCCTCTCTGCCCTGTTCTCATCAGGGGCCACGTGAGAGCAGCGTTCCCCTCTGGGGTTTCGTCCGAGTTTGTTACGTGGGACCCACCTTTCCACGGAGTCACTGACCGTGCTCCTGCCAGACCTCTGGCAAGAGCTGCCTGGAGAGCATGCCTTTTACTTATTGAAAAAGGTATAGGAAAGTGCATGAGCTGTTTCTCATCGTGAGATTGCATGGGATTCAGCGTTAAAAGAAGGTTCTCTTGTGTGAGTTTTACTAATCTGCACACTCTTGTTTAAGAAATGAAATAATCTGGCTATGGTTTTTGAGCACTTTGGTCTAAAAAAACGAGGTGAGGCCTCCATCTGCTTTTCTCTGAAAGGCAATTATTGCACATGCACGGAATTTGTTAGGTGAATTTGAAAGCATCGCGAGGGCTTGGAATAAAGATTTGCTACAATGAGGAAAAACAAGAATATCCTCACTTGCAACAGCTAGGTAGGGAGTATGCAGGCCATCGTGTCCTGGGGCACTTCCCAAGGCTTGTCCTCCTGGGAAGGACTCCACTCCCCTCCAGTCCTGCACTGCAGTGCTGCTGTGGGAGGTTGCTGCAGTCCTTGGTGGGAGGACCCACTGGATCCCTGCTGCCTCCCTTGAAGACATGCAGATTTTAACTGACACAGAGCTCAAGGTGCTCCCATGAAGGATACAGAGGAGCCTAGAGCAGCCACCTTCTTGGAGCACACATCCCTTCTCCTTTAAAGGAGAGTAAACACAGATCCTGCTCTGCTTTGCTTCGAAGCACAGGCGCCAAGCGACTGTGCTCCTTCCCCTGTGGTCAGCTGGGATCATTCCTTACGATCCTGTGAAATGCATTAGGGATAGTGCCATGTGCTGATGAGTATTCAAGACCTGGGTGTAATTGGGAACAATTAGCAGTTGTTTCAGTGAACATCTGTTTGCTGTTGCTCCTGGTGCTGAGCTCTGTCTCACAGCTGATGTAGCTATCACTTCCCTTCCTGTTCTGGAGATGGTTATGAGAGGGGATCGCATCTAAGTGAGCTCCCTCCAAGCAGGTCAAGCTGGCCAATGCAGGTCTCACATAGAAGATGCTGTTTGGAGGAGTCCAGCTTGTGCAGATCAAGAGACAGAGCGTGGCCCAGCCACTCAGCTGGCTCCACGCACCCGTTTCTCATCTTCGTAGCCATCTCCCTTGCAGACTTAAGCACGTTGGTGGGGTCCCACAGTCCTGGTGGTCTGATGGGAGCTGAGGAAGGGCAATGTGAGCCCTCAGGTCCTGTTGGCTCCAGCTCGTGTGCACTGCTCATAGCAGCCAGCCTCTGTGCTCCCTGGCACCATGTCCCTGATCCCAAGCCATGGGAAACCGCTGCCGTGTGGTTGTCTCCACTCAGCAGTTAGCTCATGAGAAGGCACAGAAACGCCGTTGGAGCCAGACCCACTTATGCTTTGGTGGACCCTAGGGACCTCTCCTCCATCACTAGTTCATGTTTTGGCTATGAAGTTCCCTCATCTTCCTTGTAGGCCAGTTGGTGGGAGTTTTAGATAAGATGCTGCTTTGAGTCAACAGGACACTAAGGACGAGGCCCTTAACAGGGAAGGAGATACAGAAGGACCTGTGCATTGAGGAATGGCGGGACCTGGCCCTCTGCTCGGCCGGGGGCGAGTGCATCCGACCATTTCAGGCAGAAGTTGTCTCACAGAAGAGTGCTTTGGGCAGCGGGCTGCTTCCCTTTCAAGGAGCTCATAACCTGGTTGTTGATCTAGGCCGCTCTGCTGTGCCAGTCCAAGCCCAGGAGCTGCAGGAGTGAGTGATGCTCCACAGGGCACCAGGGAACACCGGGCTTTGCGCTGGCATCGTCCTCCGCCTTGCTGCAGAGCTAACTATCCTTGCCCTCTGCTGATGTCACCAGAGAAGCAGGCATGTGAAGTTCCTAGACTTTTTTTTTGTGTTTTTTTTCCTCTTCTTCAAGCTTTTGGGAAAGGGCAAATCAGTCTTAATCTGTGCTTTCCAAGGCCCGTGCTGGTCTGCTCCCCCTGCCCTTTCCACGCGCTCCTCTTGACCAGTTCTCCCCAGTTTCTCCCTCCCTGCTCCCCCATTGAGGATTATCCTCTAGCAGAAGGCCACGTGGGAGTCACATCAAGCAGAAAGGAAGGTTCAGGGAGCAGTTTGGGTTTGTAGTCGAGAAGGCTGTGGAGTGGGTGGGGAAGAAGGAGGATCTGAATTAGATTTTTAAAATAGGACTGAAAGTTAAGGCTGGAATCCTTCCCCAACCCTGGAATAACAAGTGCTTGACGCACTGCCTGGCTTGGCTGATCGTAGGGGAAAGAAAGATTTACAGCAGTACCTTCGAGCAGCAGGGTAGGAGAGGGAAGAAATGCCAGAACTTCCCGAGCGTTTAGTGGCACAGAGCAAACCTTGTGTTAGCCGGGGCTGGCTTCGGAGGTTCCTGCATTCATTTGTCAAAGGGCTGATCCCGCTGGGAATTACTTGCTCCAGCCAAGAGCATGGAGGTAATTAAGACTGGACCTAATGTACCTACATATAACGGTCTTGGAGCGGTGTTTGGGAAGGGCAGGCTCACAGTCACAAGGCAATTACAGTCACCTCTATCATAGCTGTTTCTTGGAAGGACTAACAGGAAAGTGTGGCATGCCAAAGAGACCAGGGGAAATCGCAGAGGCTTTCCAGGCAGCTTTGGGCCTTCGTTCTTGGTCTCTTGCTTCCTTGCCTGCCTCAGGTCTTGGTAGGAGGACCGGCTCCTTCAGGAAAGCCTCAGGGAGTGCTAAAACCGGTTCTCAGCGAGTGTTGCCAGCGCTGGGGGCTCCGAGTCCTGGTAGTGGTGAGAGGCGGTGAGCAGCGGTGCAGAGGGAACGGCCAAGGTGTCTGAGCCCTTCACAGCCCGGTCGGGGAGGGACACAGGTCCAGCATCCCTCAGGGTCAGGGGCGGCTGGGGAGCTGGACAAAACGTTAGAAATCTGTGAGCTGCAAGGTGAAGTGCAGGGGCTGAGGAAGAAGGTGGCACGGTTGCTTGGGAACAGCTTGATTTTTCCATGCCATCACGTTTTCCTGTTTTAAAGCACTTGCGGGGAAGGTGGAAAATGTGGAGGCCAAAAGGGGATAGAGGGTGGAAGGGGAGGGGAGGGAGGACAGCAAATATCCTGCTTCCTCAGGATATTTGGGGTGCTAAATGATTTCTGCAACCAAGGAGAGTCCAGTCTGGCCATCCTTTGTAGCACAGGGAGGGTGAAGGTGTCCCCTGCTGAATCCGTGCGTGGGTTTTGGGTGGCAGAGGGAGGCACGAGTGGAAAGCAGTGCTGCAGCCCGCAGCAGAGAGGCGGCTGGACCAGGGCCCTGAGCAGCCCTGCGAGACCAGAGCCCCGGCTGGCTCGACACAGGCATGAGAAAGCCAGGCTGGAAGGAGGACGTGCCGCTGCACTTCGAGCAGCTCACATGGCCCAGCGTGCCCCATCCCCTGGCGCAGGACCCACGCGGGTCCCCGTCCCCCTGTGCGTGCCGCGATGGATTGGGGAACTGCCAGGCCATGCAGCACGGGGTTGGGTTCAGGTCTAATGTGCTGCTCCCCACATCCCCTGGGCCTCGGGTCAGCAGTGAGCTTCCAGGTGGAGAAGAGGGACTATCTTTCTATCTTGCTCCTGCTGGCATGGGCATTTGGGCCTCACGCAGGCCTGGCCCTAGGAAGCAAGATGCTTTGCTGGGCAACAGCCCTTCTGCGAGAGCAGCCATCGCCCATCCATCTCCACTGAGCATCTGATGCAAACACCCAAAATCCTGCTTGGGCATCTCATTGCTGCTCCTGGGGGGTTGCGGCAAAACCAGTTCCTGCTGGGAGCTGGGTGCAAAGTGGCTCATACCCATCCCAGAGGCCACCCTCTTCCCCTGGCATGGCTGGACATGGCTTGCAGGCAGTTGTGGCAGTGCCGTGGGCTGTGCAGTCACTTGGGCAGCTCCAGCTCCCAGAGCCTGTGCCACCTGCCTGGAGCCACATTTGTTTTCCAGTTCTGCTTCCCAGAAGTATCAAGTGCTGCTGGGACCTGCTGACTTTGCCTGTCATCATCAGCTCCAGGACACATCCCTGCCCTTATTTCTTTGACCTTTGGACAGAGCAAAAAGGTTACAGATGGAGAAGGAAAAAAAAGAGCTCTCAGGCTGGGTAGAAACCTCTTTTCCCCATTGCTGGTGCCTCTAGGAGCATTTGGAAAAGCCAGTCTGAGCAGGCGTGGGAAAGGGCTGGCAAAGCTCCTGCCTTTCCCAGGACCAGGCCTGACCAGCCTGTGCTAGCCAAGGTGTGGGAAGCACCCTGGATCAAGGCTAAGGGCAGAAACACTTAGGCTGAATATCAGGAGAAGTCTCGAGTCATTTTTCACTCTCTGCGTATACTTCCATGAACTTCTTTTGCTAAGATCTTTCAGTAGAGCGAGGGATCTCCCTGTCTGTAATCCTTTCACTCTTTCCTCTTCTCTCCTTTTTTATTTCCATGGCACCCTCCATCTCTTCTCGGATGGGAGCTGTGACCTCGAGCTGGGCAGCAGCTCTCCTGGCAGAAGTGAGCATTTCACACCGGTTGGCAAGAGCCCTCAGCACCCAGGGGCCCTTGGCCAGCCCCATGCTGGGACAGGGGTGTCTCCAGTACACTTACCTCTCCGGGACATTCCCCACCCCAGGGCATCTGCATCTCCTCCAGTGCTTATGATGTTCACTTGGATGGTTGGTGCCATTTACAGATGGGAGAGCAGAGGCACAAGGGGGGGCCAGCTCGGGCAGGCAGCAGTGGTGGGGACAGAGAAGAGCCATCCCCCAGCCTGCTTCCAGCACGGGAACGGGCTGGATCAGTGCGGGAGGGCAAGCCACACACGGTGCCTGTGCCGTGTTGCTCTCCCACGTGGTAGTCAAGCCTCACGGACTCGGTGATGAGTCAGAGGGTACTTTTCCTTAAATTAGGAATCATGCCCAATTGCCAGCAGTTGCCAGATTGGGGTCAAAGCCTTCCCTTCTTCTAACCTTTAAAGAAAGGTTGTTGGAGAGATGAAGGGAGGAGGGATCCCCCAAAAGATGATTTGTTTCTCATGAGCTATATTTAGGCATCGCTGGCAGAACCCAGACCTTCTGAGTTCTGTTAAATAAATGTGGGAGTTTTGTGTTTCTTTTTCCAGAGGAGAACAGGATTAGTAAGTAAATAGTATTTGGTTTAACATACCTGAGGGTTTCCATTCCAAGTTCCTGACTTGAGTGCTTGATGCTACGGGGAGAATATGTGTCCTAAGGAGGCACTGCCCCATCTTGTGAAAATATTTTTGGAAAGGAAAAGAGGTCTGATTACCACCACCACCACCCCACGCACACTGTGCTTTTGTTAAACTTCATGTTCTTGAGTATTTTCATAAATTTTTGCATATTAGGACATTTTTAAGCTGGAGGTATGACACACTGCTGCCAGTCCGTTAACAAAGTCTTTCCCAGGTGTGTTGTATGCTCCCAGGCTCTCCCTGGGCCTGGTTGCAAGTGCCGGTGCTTCCAGGAGGGACGGGGAGGGGGTCAGCATGGCTGTGTGGGGCTCCGGGTGGCTGGGCCATGGGGCAGCGCTTGCTTGGGGGTCCGGCTAAGGTGACAGGGGATGGCGAAGGAGCACGTTCACCTCACTGTTGCAGAACACAGTTGATTCATCTTGAACTTCATTCTTCGCTGCTTTGGATTCACCAAGCCTAAACCCTGTCCCACGGGGGTAAGTCTGACTGCTTGGATCAGGTCAGGATTTCTCAGAGAAGTGTTTCCAGTGGGCTACGGCTGCTGCCAACGGGTGCTTATGCAGGCGATTGGTGTTTGTTGATCACTCATGAGTGCAAGAGCTTGTCTGACCAGACATGATAAGGACCAAAGTGACAGATTACGACAGCAAAACAGTCTCTTTGACGTAAAGTCCAAACGCCCTCAGGCATTGCAAGGCAGCAGCCGAGAAGGGCTCTGATTTCAGCATGAATGGAGCAGAAAATCCGTTGCCCCAAAGTCTGCAAAATTCAGTGTCCCTCCACTCAGCTCTGCCTGGCGAGGTGGGAAGCCGGGACGGTGCTGGCTGTCCCTGGCCTTCCAGAATTACCCTGGGGTAATTCAGGTCCTTGTTGCAGCAGCTCATCTGCAGCTCTCTTCCAAGGACAACGTGATAAAGATCAGGTGCTGCTTTTTCCCCACGTACCACCGGGGGAGATCACAACGGGAAACCGTTGAATGACTGTGGCACCCTGCTAAGGGGATTAAAGACACAACTGAAGAACTTCCCCCTGGAACTGCTTCGCTGGACAGATTAGAGATTGTGCTCTCATAGCACACTCCACATGGAGAAGAGAAGATGAGGGAAGTATTGAAGGAAAAAACAGGCCAGGGAGGAGGATGTTAGTATGAGCTAATTTGTCAAAAGCAAGAAGTGACCCAACAGTGCATAGGGACCATCAGAAAGAGGACTGTGACCTGAACATGGGGTGATTTGGGTCCTGGAAAGAGAAGAAGAAGAAAAGCAGCAGTGTTCCCCAGTGCTGAAGAACTGTCCCGTAACAAGGTTGGGGGGGGAATGATGACATCTCAGATAAATGTGAATATTCAAGTGGAGATCGCAAGGATGAGAGGATTTCAGTCTCAGCTGCTGCCGTTTAGCTCACTAGTCTCAATCTGAACCTTGCTGAAGAAGTTAAAGCCAGCTCTAAAGTACTGGGAGGAAGGGTCGAAACTCCTCCCAGACCACCCCTGCCTCGTGGCCGTGCCTGCGAGAGGCGGGTGCTGCCCTTGCTCCCCAACGCGGCCGCGCAATTTGGAGGAAGGCCTTTGCCTCCAGCCACCACAGGTATGTTGAAATTTGCCGTGAGCACAAGGAGGAGTTTGATCAAAGCACAGCAGGCATTTCGGGCATGTGCACATGGGGCTGGCGAAAGGCCCTGCGCTTACGGGACGCCCAAGGGAGGTTGCAAGGGCTCTGCAGGGACAGAAAGTTGATGTCTCACTGGACACCTGTTTGACTTAGTGATCAAAGGGGCAGTTTGGCCCTTTCAGTAGTAAGTTAAAAAAACATTTCCAGCAATTTACAGTCCTTGCTGCTGTCTCCTCTCCTGGGAGCAGCACCATGCGGGCTTGGGCTTGGCTCTGCAGTGGCCTGACCCTCGTCTCCTTCCTCCTGCTTAGCTGGGAGAACTTTTGTCGTGGCCCTGCTCTGTTCCAGCCCCGCTGTCCTGCCCGTGGGCCCATGCATGGCCGGCTTTTATGATGCAGATTTTCTTGGCGCACGGCTCTGTGCAGAGAGGGCAAAGCGACCCACGCACGCACGGAGGGCAGGGAGCTGCAAGCCGTGCCAGCCGCAGGAGCAGGCTGGGGACATGGGAAGAGCAAGCTTCCCAATGGGAAGATGACCATGATGGCACTGGCCTTGGCGACAACAGGTCTGGCAGCAGCTGGCCAGGACAGGTAGATGCTTCCACACTTTCCCAACTGTTGGGAGGTTTCTACTCTGGCTGAGCAGAGGTGCTTCTGGCCAGGCTTCATGCCATGGGAGCTGCCCTGGCGCTACACTGGGTGCTCACTGGGGCCCTGGGGACTCGAGCCACCTCATGGACTGGATTTGCTTGGGTGCCACTTGGAGAGACATGAAACCTCGGTGCAGACCTGGGGTAGCATCCTGTTAAAGAGGGTGACAGGCGGGTGCTTGCTGCAGCCTGGCTGGGACAGAGGAGTCCCCGAGCGCTGGTGGCGTGTGGCTGTTTGGTGGCTTTGCCATGGTGGGTGACCCGGCCTGGCTTAGGCAGCCAGTGCAGCATCTGCTGTCCTCGGCTCTGTGAAGAGCTCGGCCGGAGGACAGAGCCAGCACGGGCATCCTGATGGCACCAGGATCGGTTGGTGGGAGCTGCGGAAGCAAGGATGGTCTTGGGGACCAGCGGAAGGGAGGGACACCTCGGATGGCCTGGACTGCTGCTTGGGCAGGGGGGAATGGGCAGCACCCCAGCACAGGGGAGCCTGGCCATGGGGCTGGGAGGCAGTGGGGCAGGGTTATCCCAGCCCCATGGCCGGGGTGCTCCCATGGTGGACCGAGCAGGCGTTGGCGTGCCGTGGCCTGGCGTGCTCCCCGGTGCCCTGCTCTGCCCCGCAGCACGGAGCGGTGGCGGGGGCCGCAGGGCTCGGCCCCAACCCATGTCCTGCCAGGCTCCAGGCTGCTCTGTGGTTCTCCTCTTCTTCTCTGTATTGTATTTATTTATTTATACGGAGAATGTAATAAAACTCCAGCAGGAAACGGAGGCGATTCCCTGCCATTCCCCGCAAGCTGGCCCGGGGACGGGATGAACAAGGAGGTGCTTTGTGCAGCGGAGGCCTGCCTGCCAGCGCCGGGTTGCGTGCGGGGCCGAGGGGCCCAGAGCTGGGCGAAGAAAGAGCCGTGTGTGTGCACGCACCGGGGCCGGTGCCGGCACGGGGGCGTGGGGAGCATGTGGCGTCCCAGTGCCGCGGCGCTGGGAGCTGGGGCATCCCAGAGGCTGCAGCTTCATGTTGGCAAAACGGCCATGTCCGAGCACCGGCACAGGTAGCGGGGCTGGGAATGAAAGGGCTTCTGTGCTAGCTTGGGCTGTCATCGGGGGAGTGTGCCAGTGCCACAGAGCAAACTGCAAACGCAGCGCTCCTCCTCTGCCCTGTCTCAGGCGAGCGGGAAGTGTGGGGAGGGCTGAAGGTCAGCTGGGGGGCAGGCATTCTCCCCTGTTTTTCTTCCCAAGGCTCAGCCAGCCAGGAGGGAGCTCCAGGCTTTCCCTGTCTCAGCGAGGCAGTGACTGTGAGCTGCTGCTGTTGCCATCAGTAGGGTTCAGAGTGAACACCAGCTGATGAGGCCTACCTCTGTCCTGTCCTCCCCCAAGCAGCCAAGCACAGGGACTGCTGAGGTGTGTGGAGCGGGCTTGGGGCTGGTCAGGGCTTGGTCTGGCTTTCCCCACAATGGAGACTAGATAAGGTTGAGGTTCCCAGGGCCGGAGATGCGGGTCCCAGGCCTGCTGTGAAGGCTACAAGCAGCCAGTCAGGCTGCCGGCATGGCCCAGTGTTATCAGCAGCACTCGCCAGCTAAAAATACTGTGTCCAGGAAAGGGAGCAGGGGGAGATGGCGGGGGAACTGCGTAACGCCCGGACCGCACAGACGTATGCCATCCCCGCACAGACGTATGCCATCCCCGCACAGACGTATGCCATCCTCCCGGGGCCCCCAGGAGCCCAGGGCTGTGCCCAGCGCCACGTGCCAGCTGCTTTACAGCCGTGGGGGGCAATGACTGTGCTAACGGGGGCTTCAGGCCCCGGGGAACCTGTTGCCAGGGAAATGGGCCGGTCAGAAGTAGGGCTGTTTGCCTCGCTGCCGTCCCGTCGTGCTCTGGAAGGAGGTTGCTGCTGACGGCACGGCCTGCCCTCCTCAGCAAGGCACGGCGGAGCTGGGGAGCCGTCTCTGGTGGGGATAAATCTCGTCCCTCCATCCCTATTCCCTCCTGGGGACAAGAGCGGGATGTGCACGCCACCCCTTGAGGGAGACATCAGCGCGGGGCCAAGGACGCCTGGATCTGCAGCCATGGGTTGCTCGGAGACGGAGGAGATGAGGAGGGAACAGCTCCACGCTGTGTTCCCCATCCTGCAGGGCCCTGTCCCCACAGCAGGCACTCCTGTACGGCTGTGCGATGCCCGAACCCCGCTGCGTCCCTTGGTGGGACGAGGCCAGCGGGGCAGCGTGACCATGGCCACGAGGTTGGGATCATTTGCACCAAAATCGGGGCCAAGCCTTGGGGCCGCGCAGCCTTGGTGGCACGTGCCGAGGCTGGAGGGCAGCACCGGGTGCCCTTTTCTGCACGTTTTGCCAACAACAGATCTTGGAGTTGCCAAGAGAATGGCCTTGACACCCTCCAAGTCCCATGGACAGTGCCAGCCCGTGGGGACACTGGCGTCACCCAACAGCTGGGGGTGGCCAGGGCACCCAACAGAAGGTGTGGAGGTGCCGGGAGGTGCCGGTGGCTGTGCAGTCGCCCAGGACCCCCGTCGCAGCGGTCCCCAGCCGGCGTGTGCGGCCGCAGGAGCAGCCTGCACAGAGGCCCCATTCACCGCCCCGCGGGCTGCCCGCGCCTCCCGCCAGCGCTCCAGCAGCACCTTTTATTGCCCGGAGCCGCACAATCGCCCTTTCAGGCAGGGGAATGCAAACACGGAGCCGGCGGGGAACAGCCGACCGCATTTTCCAGCCGGGGAGGGAGCGGAGGCTCCTCTCGCAAGGTGTGGGCGCGCAGGACGGCCAGCGCGGGCGGACACGTGGGGCACGGCCGCAGGCACCCTCGCCTTGTCCGCCCCGGCCAGCCTGCTCCGTCTCGGGTTTAGGAAAAAGCACTGGTTTGCCTGGGATCGCTCGGTGCCCGGAGACGTTTATAAGGGAATGGTGCCTTTTGATCTTCTCGACTGCAGCTCTTGCAGCTGCTAGGATTACCAAAACCACACGGCAAAGGGAAAGGGGGGGGGAAAACCCCAATCCTCCAGGCAGTGTCTTTGCAAAACCCCCCCCAGCGCAGCGTTACGGAGAAGCCAACGCTGCTGCCCAAGACCAGGCAGGTTGTGTCCAGCGTGGGCCAAGTTCATGCTGGCTGATCGGGCAGGGACGGCCTCCTGCTCGCCGCAGCATCTGCCACGCTACGGGCAGCACTTCGGGCCGAGGAGCACACGTGGGCAGAGGCATTTGGAAAGATGCCTCCTTCCCTAGGATGGGGGATCAGGTCAGTCCCTGACCCTCAGCTGGGAAGACATGGACTGGGGGGGTCCGTAGCTCCTCAGGGATCCCACCTACCATGCCCGCTGCCCACACACCGGTTCTGCCGTGCCCGCGATGCCCTTCCTGAAATGGGTTGCCTGCCCGGTGACACGCGGTTCAAACAGTCCCGTGGAGCCATAAAAATAGCTGCAGCTTAGGTGTATGATTAGTGTGGCTGTTAATTCCCCCCGCTGGGGTTCTCGTTGAGTTGCTATAATTAATGCCTGAGTCAGGGAAGAAACGGCTTTTCTCTTCCGCTCGCCCTGGCTGCCAGCTGGGGTTGAGGCAGGGCCAGCGCTGCGACGGCCCCTCCGGCTAGCCCATCTCCTCCTGCCGGTGTCAGGTTCCTCCGCCCGTTTGTTTGGTGTCTGTCCCCGAAAATCCTCCTCTTCCCACGGCACGCAGCTGCACGCCCACGGCAGGGAGCCCAGCGCTGAGCTGGGCCTGGTCATGGTGGCCACCAGGGCACAGAGCCCTTAGCTTGCCCCACGGCATGTCCCGGTCAAGGGCACGTGCATCGCGTGGGAGCGCGCTTGGTGGGTGGGAAGGGTTTTGGCCTGAGGAGCATTCATGGCCATCAACACTGGTGCATGGGAGGGGACATGGGCATGAGCATGCCAGGCCCTGGTGGGCCCAGGGGCAGATGCCTGGGAGATGTCTCCTGCGGGAGGCAAGTGGCTACTCTTTGGGGCATGCTGGTGCCAGGCGCAGCTGGCCGGGCTGGGTGTCCCCCCACTGCGGTCACGCACGATACCTGCTATGGCAGGCGGCCTGGGAGGAGATGGTCCCAGGATGGACCCCTCCACCTGCTCGCCTGCCCATCCGGCCCTGGTGCCGGCATCCCTTTGAAACCGACCCAGCTGGCCTTTCGCGCCAGCTATTCCTGTGAAATTCTTCGGGAAGGAAAATTATCTCCCCAGATTCCTGCTGGGCTCTGCCTTTGCCCTCCCTCTGGGACTGGCATGGTGTGTCCCTCTGAGCCGAGGGTCAGTCCTGGGCATGGCCGGTGGCTGTCCTTGCTCTTCGGGCTTTATCTCTCTGCCACGGCCCCGGTCTGGGAACCTGGCACTGGGCAGAGCCAGGATTGCTGAAGGTCCACAGCCTTGTCTTGGCAGAGCAGACCCCACCGGGGAAGGCAGGGGCTGCATGGAGCCAGCATGTGGTCCCTCATCTCCCTGCACCACGGTCCCACCTGCCCCTTGCCCAGACACGATGGTACGGCACCCATGGCTCCCTCTCCAGCTCCATCCCCCCCATGCCAGCAGAAGCTGGCTCCATCGCTGGTGCCAAGGGGAGTCTCCCAGACCCTGTGACCCCAGGGAGGATCCATGCTGGGTGGGGGCATCTCGCAGCTTCTCTTTGCACCCAGGCAGCAGCGGGAGGGCTTTTTCTCAACCCATGGCCTTCCTGCTCTCCTTCCCCCCCTCTCCTTGCCGAGGATCTCGCACAGGTTTGCAAGCACTGTTGACGGGAAGAAAGGAAATGGGGCAAAGCTGCTGCCAGGAACCACAGGCTCCCAGGCTCCTGTGATACGGCCTCGCGCTCATCTGGCTCCACCGGCCTGGATGCTTCCCGGGCAGGTTTTCTGTGCAGCCTCTGTGATTTCTTTATTCGAGCTATTGATATTGGATTCCTAGCCCAGGGACACTTCCAAAGCCATAAATCTGCTGTGTTGCTCTACCTGGTGTTCTTGTTTTCACTGCAAGGCTTCCAGACCTGCTGGAGATCTCGGCTTCTGTGCATGGCTGTGCCGCCGGCTGTCCCAGCCGCAGCGGACATGGTGCTCCCAGCCGCGCTGTCCCCTCCTCGGCCGCCGCAGCAGGCCACTGCACCGCCCTGAGCGGGAGCCATGCTGTGGGGCAGTGCTGCAGAGCTGTGCCATGCAACACTGTGCCAGTACAACCGGCAGGTAGGTTGCTCACCACGGGGCACAGCGGGTTGCTGTTGACCAACATCACACCGGGAGAGGAAGACTTGGCCAAGGGCTTCGATGCCGGCAGCACTCCCTGCTACCCACCCGTCCCCAAGCACATCAGGCCTGGACTGAGCGGCCACCACCACGGATGGGACAAGGCTGTGGCTCTGGGAAGGGCTCCTTGGGTCCTCTGTTGTCCCCACTGGTGGTCCCCAACCCTTTAGGCCCATTGGGCAGGATGTGGACACCCCACGAAGTGTCAAAGAGGGGTCAAGGAGGGTGTTGGGGGTGGGAAGGAGTCCCCCAGGATGCCACCCCATGGCGCAGGGTGGAGGTGAGGGAGGGCTGCTCCTCTGCGCTAGAAGGAGCCCCTTGACTCTGAAAATCCACGTGTTGCTCTTGGCTGGCTTGCGGCACCTCCTGCCAAGACCAACAGTTTTACATATTAAAGCAAAATTAAATTAAAAGACATTTATTTGTGCATTTGCCTCCCGTTAACCCTTCGTGGCTCCAGCAGTGGGCTCTGGGGCTGTGGGGGCAACCACTGGAGCCAGCTCATGGCTCCCAGTCACACCAGGGCAAGCCGGGACAGTGGGGCACAGCCGAGGCCTCCATCTCCGCGGCTGGGCGCCGGCGGGTGAGAGGCACAGCGCTGTGACGGGGCCATTCCCCGGGCACCCCGAGCTGGGGGAGCCGGGAGGGCGCTGCGAGGCTGGCGTGCTCAGGCGGAGGGGAGGCCAGGCGGGCAGCAAGCGGGGGCTGCCTGAATTTTCCCTTGGTGCAGCCCTGCTGGATAAATACACGGGAGAAGCCAACATCAACGGAACGGGAGGCCGGCTCGGGCAGGATAAAAGCATCTTTGAGAGCTGCGAGTTGGGGCAGAAGTGGTGGGTGCTGGGTGCCAGCTGCTCCTTCTTCTCTCTCGCCCACGCTGAAGCCCCACTGCCCATGGGGCTGAGCACCACGGCACAGAGGAGGTGCTGGCACTGTGAGATCCCTCCCAGCTTCTGCCCATGGGCTCCGTTGCACCCGTTGCCCACCCAGAGCCTTTGCTGTGTGGTTGGAGCTCTTTTCTGAGACATTCGGGTGTTTCTGGGTTATACTTCCAAGCTTTTCTCAGCAAACATGTCTCCAAAAAGAAAATTCCAATTCACTTTGGTCCCGGGATGCCAGGTGCTGGGCTTTAGGGTGGCGAGCTGCCCCTGGAGTGGTGGCAATGGCAGCCCTCGCCCCACGCAAGACGCACAGCCTGGTGACAGGGCCCCATCCTGGAGCGGGATGGATGGGAGGATGGCGTGAGGGATTAAGGACAGGTCTCAGCACCCCAGTGCACAGATGCCACCCCTATCCCAGCTGTGGCTGAGGCACCCTGGCAGCACGGCTGCATCCGTGGGGACTTGCGGATGGTGGCAGAGGGCTGGGGTGGGGGGGGGGGTTGTTTGTGGATACCCTGAGGACATGATGGTTCCATGCGGGGATGGGAGTGGAGATGTTCATCCCAAAGTCTGTCCCCGAAGCAGCTCTGGTCACCCTGCTCTGCCCCAGCGATGGCTGCATTTCGGAGGCAGGCGGGGTGTGCGTGCCCTTGAACTCAGGGCAAGGTTGTCACTCACTGCCTGTGAGCGAGATGTGTTGGTCTTCAGCACCGAGGGGACAGAGAAGCAAGGGCAAAGCTGCTGCAGCGCGGCAAGAAACTCCACCAGCCTGGAACCCTGGGGAGCCCACCCTGGGCAGGGCTGTGGCCCGGAGAAGCATGGTGAACGTGGCACGCAGCCAGAGGAGCTGTCGGGGCGGTTAGATGAGCATGAACCACAAGAACATCCACTCTTTGGTGTGCCCCCAGCACGGCTCGCCTCACCTAGGGCTCAGATTCCCCCAAACCTGGTCGCTGTCGCATGTCACCTGGGTGCGTGGGAAGGCGGTTTCTGGGAGCATCCCGCGTTGGCGGCTGGCCGGGACAAAGCCCCTGTGACCGAGTACCCCAAATAGCACTTTTCCCTAAGCGTTATCTCCCGTGGCACCAGAGCCAGGCGAGCAGGCAGCCTGCGATACAAGGAAATTCCAGCGCGACTGCTTATCTTGTACGCTGTTATAATAACTGATAAGCAGCTCCCATGGAATTTCCTTATATCACAGAATTGGGTATGTTTAAATAATATATGGCTTGAGTGTCTGTATGGGGCTGGCGATTAGGAGCCGTGTTGACAGCCTGTTATGTTGTTACTAAATAAATAACAGGGCTCAGGCCGGCCTGCAGGAATGCTTGGGAACAGCGCTGCACCCACACCTAAAGGCGCCGGCCGTGGGCCCCGACGGCGCCCTACGCGGGGTGCTGTGGCCGCACAGCCCGGCCCTGTCCCTGGCAAGGTGTCCCGGGCACCGCGTCCCGGTTCCCCTGGCTGCGCTGGCCCCGCGTGCCCTGTCGGCCGGCCCCTGCCCCGGGACAAGGCCTTGCGCTCCCGGAGGGGCACGGGGGAGGCCTGGTCCCCAGGCCCGCCACCCCCTCGATGGCTGCTCCGCCTGCACCCACCCCAAATGTGCGCCGGGCATGGAGCATCCTGCTGTGGTGTCTTGTGGGGGGAAAACACAGGAACCCCCCCCCCCCGCCCAGGTGCTGTGGGTCACCCAGCCACCTGCGCCACACGCGTAACGCTGCCCCGAAGCGCCCCGCCAGCGCGCCCCACTGAAGGAGCTGCTGCCGCTGCCCCGCGCTGCTTCCCACCCGCCATTTCGACCAGGGTTTGGGGCCGCAGGGCTGACCCCACGGGCCGGGCCCAGGGGCGGCGGTGTGGCCCTCTCCGAGGGGCCCCGAGCCCCGGCAGCAGCGCGGGGGCCTGCGTGTGTGGGGCTGGGCTGGGAGGGGGGCGTGGGGGGTGTGGGTGTGGGGCTGTGAGTGGGGGGGGGTGGTACATAGGGGTGTTGGGGTGAGGGGTGTGAGAGAGGGGGTGCCTGGGTGTGTGTGTGGCGGGGGGGGATGTCTGAGGGGACATGTGTGCATGGGGGGGTGTTGGTGTGTGCCCCCACATTTGTGTGTGAGTGGCGTTGGGGCAGTGCGTGTGTGTGTGTATGGGTGTGGGGGGGGTGCCTGTGTGCACCCCCCGCCCATGTGAGTGTGCGAGAGGCCATGGGTGTGTGTGCGTGCGTGTGTGTGTGTGTGAAGGGTATGGGAGTCCTCGTGTGAGAGTTGTGTACATGTGCCTCCACACCTGTGTGTGAGCGGCGTGTGTGTGTGTGTGAAGAGGGGCTCTGTGTGTGTATGTGCATGTGAGGGAGGCTCTGTGTGTGTGTGTATGTGTGTATCTCTGTGTGAAGGAGGGCTCTGTGTGTGTGCATGCACACGTGTGTGTGAGCATGTGCGCACGTGTGTGTGTGTGTGTGTGTGCGCACACGGAGGGCTCTGTGTGTGTGTGTGTGTGTGTGTGTGTGTGTGTGTCAAGAGGGGCTCTGTGTGCGCATGGGTGTGTATGTGCACCTGACGGAGGCTCTGTGTGTGTGTGTGCAGGTGTGAGTGTGTGAAGAGGGGCTCTGTGTGTGCGTGTGCGTGCGTGTGCGAGCACATGCATGCGTGTGTGTGTGTGTATGTATGTGCGTGTGTGTGCACGTGTCTCTGTGTGTGCGTGTGCGTGTGTGTGTGTGTGCGTCTGTGCGTGTGTGTGTGTGTGTGTGCGTGTGTGTGCATGTGCGTGTGTGCGTGTGCGTGTGTGTGTGCATGTGCTGCGTGTGTCTGTGTGTGCGTGTGTGTGTGCATGTGCTGCGTGCCCCCAGCGCGGCACCGCCCCGCCCGGCCCGGCGCTGGGCCCGCCCGCGGCCCGCCCCGGGGGTGTCGCCGGGCGCCGACTGCGGCGGCGGCGGCGGCGGCCGGCGCTGTGCCGCTGCCCGCGCTCCGCGGCGCCGCGCTCCGCTCCGCCGGGCTCGGGCTCGCATGGCGCGCGGCGCGGCGCGGCGCGGCCGGGCCGCCGGCGGGGGGAGCCGCCGCGGCGCCGCGCCGCCGCAGCCAGCGCCCGCCCCGGGGGCGGCGGGGCGGCCCTAGGCGCGGGCGGCGGCGGGGCGGGCGGGCCCCGCCATGGCGGCGCTGTAGCCGCGCCGAGCGGAGCCGAGCGGCGCCGAGGCGGGCGGCGGGGCGCCGGCCATGGCCGCGCTGCGCCTGCGGCTCGCCCTCTCGCTGCTGTGGCAGCTGGCGGCGGCGGGCCGCGGCCTGGAGATCGGCGCCTACGACGCGGAGCGCGGCCGGGCGGCGCGCTGCCAGCCCATCGACATCCCCATGTGCCAGGGCATCGGCTACAACCTCACCCGCATGCCCAACTTCATGGGCCACGAGAACCAGCGCGAGGCCGCCCTCAAGCTGCACGAGTTCGCCCCGCTGGTGGAGTACGGCTGCCACGTCCACCTGCGCTTCTTCCTCTGCTCCCTCTACGCGCCCATGTGCACCGACCAGGTGAGCACCAGCATCCACGCCTGCCGCCCCATGTGCGAGCAGGCCCGCCACAAGTGCGTCCCCATCATGGAGCAGTTCAACTTCGGCTGGCCGGAGTCGCTCGACTGCGGCAAGCTGCCCACCAAGAACGACCCCAACGCTCTGTGCATGGAGGCCCCCGAGAACGCCTCGGCCGGCGAGCCCCACAAGGGCCAGGGCATGCTGCCCGTGGCGCCCCGGCCCTGGCCGGCGGGCGCCGCCGAGGGTCGGGGACCCAACGGCCTGGGGGCCTGCGACAACCCCGAGAAGTTCCAGTACGTGGAGAAGAGCCTCTCCTGTGCACCCAAGTGCTCCCCCGGGGTGGACGTCTACTGGTCCCGGGAAGACAAAGACTTTGCCTTCATCTGGATGGCCGTGTGGTCGACCCTGTGCTTCGTCTCCACCGCCTTCACGGTGCTCACCTTCCTGCTCGACCCGCATCGCTTCCAGTACCCGGAGAGACCCATCATTTTCCTCTCCATGTGCTACAACGTTTACTCTGTGGCCTTCATCATCCGCTCGGTGGCAGGGGCCGAGAACATCGCCTGTGACCGGGAGAACGGGGAGTTGTATATCATCCAGGAGGGGCTGGAGAGCACGGGCTGCACCATCGTGTTCCTCATCCTCTACTACTTTGGCATGGCCAGCTCGCTCTGGTGGGTTATCCTGACTCTCACTTGGTTCCTAGCTGCTGGGAAGAAGTGGGGACATGAGGCTATTGAAGCCCACAGCAGCTACTTCCACATGGCCGCCTGGGGCATCCCAGCCATGAAGACCATTGTCATCCTCACCATGAGGAAGGTGGCAGGGGACGAGCTCACGGGGCTGTGCTATGTGGGGAGCATGGATGTCAGCGCCCTGACTGGCTTCGTCCTCATCCCGCTCTCCTGCTACCTGGTCATCGGCACCTCCTTCATCCTTACGGGCTTCGTTGCCCTCTTCCACATCCGGAAGATCATGAAGACGGGAGGCACCAATACAGAGAAGCTGGAGAAGCTGATGGTGAAGATCGGGGTCTTCTCTATTCTCTACACTGTCCCGGCCACCTGTGTCATCGTCTGCTACTTCTACGAGCGGCTGAACATGGATTACTGGAACCTCAGGGCCCTGGAGCGTGGCTGCGTGCCCCTGCCTGGCAGGCGCGCCGCCAACTGCTCCTTGGAGGCCTCGGTGCCCACGGTGGCTGTCTTTATGCTAAAGATTTTCATGTCCCTGGTGGTGGGTATCACCAGCGGAGTGTGGGTCTGGAGCTCCAAGACGCTGCAGACCTGGCAGAGCCTGTGCAACAGAAAGCTGGGCATGAGGACTAGGGGGAAGCCGTGCAGCGGGGTCACCTGCAGCGGAGTGCACTGTCACTACAAAGCCCCCACGGTCATGCTGCATATGACCAAAACAGACCCTTATCTGGACAACCCGACGCACGTCTAGAGCGGGGTCTGCCTCTCCCTGGGGACGACGCGCCGGGAGAGCAAGTGTGACGGGTAAGGGACTAGGAGAGCGTGGCGAGAGCCTCCCGGGACTGGGGAGCGGCCCCAGCGAGCGGGGGCTGCTCTGGAGCGGGGCTGGCCCGCGGCGGGGGGCTGCCGCGAGGCGCGGGGAAGGGGCGCGAGCGGAGAGCGACCGGCAGGAGGGTGA
The DNA here is from genome assembly GCF_036370855.1 of Dromaius novaehollandiae. Classification (NCBI taxonomy): domain Eukaryota; kingdom Metazoa; phylum Chordata; class Aves; order Casuariiformes; family Dromaiidae; genus Dromaius; species Dromaius novaehollandiae. The sequence continues at coordinate 13,176,712 of NC_088116.1, forward strand.
ACGCACACTGGTTTGGGGGTTACGAGCCCCGCGGGGCCCGGAGGGAGCTCCCCCGGCACCGCTCGACCCTGACAAGTAGCTGCTTTTTCCTAGAGATTGTTTTGTTGTTGTTGCTGTTGCCAAATTCAGTGACTGTCCTCCTGCTTTCTTTTGGGGGTTGGTGGGGGGGGATGGAGGGGCAGGAAGGGGAATAATCCAGTACGTGTTTATTTAATTCTGTAATTTATTTTAGATTTTTTTTTTTTAATCATTAGCTGCAAGGAATGGAAAAAAAAACCCAATAAACCCTGGATGTGTTATTTCAACTGAGGCTCGTGCTGTTTGGAGGAGTCGGAGAGCAGCCGCGCAGGTGCCCCCCCAGCTCAGAGGGTGCTGCACCGGGGTGGGGGGGAGCGAGGCAGATGGGTTTGGGACGGTGCCGGCTGCGCAGGGCAGCAGTAAGGGGCTCGTCCCAGTTCGGGGTGCTTTCGTGCCGGTGCAGGACGTGGAGGGGGCCAGGCGAGCGTGTCCCCTCTGCCGGGTGTCAGGGCTCGGCCCCGTCAGCTCCGTGGCTCCGTGGTTTTGGCGCCCGGCTCACCCCCCCGCCGGCCGCGGGAGGCAGGTTTTCGTGCCGAGCGTCCAGCTAACGAATAATCTTTTCCACTCCGCTCTCCGTAGGTGATTTGTGGCGGTCCCTCGTGTCGCTGGCGCCTCGGTGCCCCCCGCCGCGCGAGGGGGGAGCTCGGCGCTTGGACACGGAGCGGGGAGCGAGCGGGACGGTGCCAGCGGGGCCGTGGCCAGGCAGGGCGGTGTCCGGGGAGCCCGCCGCAGGCCGGGAACTGGGATGATGGGCTGAGCGGTGCTGGACCTTGCCGGAGGGAGAGAGGGCTCAGCTCTCGGCTTTGATGTCTCCAAACAGAGGCCCGAGGTGCGGGTAATGGAAACTTTTGGGCAGCTTTATTTATCCCCCGCTCCGGTTACAATCCCATCTCGCCTTCCCCATTGTCCGCAGGGAAACTCAAGCCTCGGCTGGTGCTTCCCGGGGGCTGGCAGGGAGGGAGCCGGCGCTGGCCTCGCCGTGGGCCGACGGTGCGGCGTGTGGCCCCCCCGGGGGCTCCCGCGCGCCCTGGGGCTGCCGCTGCACCCAGCGAGCACAGCGCTGCCTGCCCGCTCCGGGGGCTCTCCCGGTGCCCTTGCCCGGCTGCTCTGCGGCGACTTTGGTGACACTGGCCACTGCCCCGAATCGTAGCCAAGAAACCGGGGTGTGGGAAAAGCTTGTCTCCGCGTTGCTCCAGGTCTGCTTCGCTCTTTTGTCTGGTCTTCCCTTGGGAGCTCTCTGTAACGGGCTTCCCGGTGCTGGGGGGCAGGACGGGCCCCGGGGTGGGCCGGGGGCTGTGGCCAGGCCCCCGCAGGCAAGGGCAAGGCCCGCCTGGGTCCCAGGGCTGCCGGCGGGCTCTGGGGCCTGGCTTTGTGGCTCTGTCTGGAGCTGCGGCCTTGGCACAGAGGGGTCCAAACTGATGGGGTCGGTGGCCTACAGCACCAGAGCAGGCATGGCGGACAACATCCGGGCGTGCCCGTCACCTAATTGCCTGTCAATTAGCCAGCACAGGCTGGGGTGGTGCTGGGCCTCCCGTCCCTCCCCCCGGGAAGGGGCAGGGGAGTAACGAGCCACCGAGAGACCCTCGTTACACCACCTGCGTTAGCAGCCTCCATCAGTCCCCACCGGGCAGAGCTGCTGTTGGCACCAGCCGCTGGTGAAGGCCTCCCGGAGCAGAGACCAGGTGGCTGTGGGCGCAGAGTGACCACAACCTCCTTTTGGGGCTGCGGGGACGGGCGCCGGAGGCATGGCACGGCTCAGGGCTCGCTTGGGTGGCCGGCCGTGTCCCCTCCAAACACAGAGCCCCTGGGCCTGGGGTGGTGCCCTCCACCCCAACCATGGTCCCCCCCAAGTGCAGAGCAGGGCCTGCCTGTCCCATGTCACCCTGTGGCTGCTGCTGCTGCCTTGCCCGCGGGAAAGCCAAGGGCTCGGTTTGGCCAGGCCAGGTTTTCATGCACCTTCAGCTTCCACCTGGCCTTGTCTCCTTCAACCGGTCGCTTGGGCCGCGTGAGCTGGCCCAGTTTGAAGGGGAAGGTCCAGCTGGCCCCCTGCTCCCTCAGCCACCAGCTTCTGGGCATCCTCAAGCACATGGGCAGCCGCCGGGCCAGGCCCACGGGCATCCTGATCTGTCCATCCCCGCTCACTAGCCGTCCTGTAGCCTTGCGGCTCACAACCGCGGGGCTGGAAGAGGCGGCGAGAGAGCTGCTGGACCTTCCCCAGCTGGGCCGACGGAGCTGAGAGCACCCCGGGGCCGTGGCTCCTGCTGGTGTCCTGGGCCGGGCGAGTGCCACGGGCCCCGTGGCGTGGTGCGGATCGCCGGCTGCCACCCCCGGCCACCCATGACCCGGGTGCCACCGGGGACGCGGCAGGCAGGAAGGGCCGGGGGAGCGAGGCGGCGGCAGGGGAAGGGTTAAGCTGCCTTGCGCCGGCTGCTGAGCTGAGCGCGGCTTTGTGCACCAGCTCCGCTCTGCTGTGATTGATGTTGCAAGGGCCTTTAATCCACCCGCCCCATCCGCCCCCCGCCGCTGCCCTCGGGGGTGCTGGGACACCGGGAGAAGTCAAGCGACTGATCTGAGAAAACATCCGCATCCCATGGGAGGCCGCGCGGTCGAAGCGAGCGGGAGCTGCACTCTGCCAAGAGCCGCTCACGCCACGCTTAACCCGGCTGCCGCCCGCCGGGGCCCCGCGCTCGAGGGCCCAGCAATGGGAGGCCGTGGACGCGCGTGGCCAGACGTCCGAGCCCGCGAGCCCTGCTCCGCCGGCCAGGAGGGGACACCTGCATGGGCGCGCGTTGGCACGTGAGCCCAGGTGGCCCTTGGATGGCCGGTGGGGACAGCAAGGTGAGGACAGCAAGGCGAGCGTACTGGGGCAGGCACGGGGGACGGTGCATCCGACACGCCAGCGATGCTGCTCCGGATGCTAGGCCGGTCCCCATGTGCAGGATGCGACCTGGTGGCCTTTGCCAAAAGCCGATGTGCTCACAGTGTCCTCTGCAGAGGGGACAAATGGTGCTGGGCGTTTACCTTGCCCTGGCGGGGTGTATGGCAGGGTATCAGCACCCTCTGGCCCCTTGGGCCACTGCCCAGGGCCTGCAGGTGGGCACCCAGCTCCCTGTCCCCGTGACCAAGAGTGGTGGGTGTCACCTGGCCAGTGGCTCCCGTAGCCAGCGCCACCCTCCCGCCAAGCAGCGCCCGCTTGCCCAATGTACCCCCCGTCTCCCCGTGCCATGGGTGATATCTGGGTGCTGCCTGAGCGTGGCTCTGCTCAAGGGCCAGCGCTGGTGACGCCGGGGGACCGGCCAGGTTGCGTGGCCACGTGGCTGCACCCTCGTTGGCTGAGCCGAGCGTGTGGGTCCCCCTGCTCCGGGGCTGGGAGGGGAGGTAGGGAGCCCCTCGTGGGCTCCTCCTGGCCTGCCCCGGGGAGGTTTATTTGGGCAGATAAAAGGGGCACGACCTGGGGCAGGAGAGTCAATACTGGCTCCGGGGACAAGCTCCAAAGTTCAGTGCGTGGGGCCGGGTTGTCCCGGGGAGCTCTGCGTGGCACAGGGCAGGGGGACACGCGGCGGAGGGCACCTTGTAATCATGTTTATAATGCCCCAATACCCCTCTGGAGCACTGCCCACGGGTCGGGGGCCTGTGTACCGGCCTTTTTACGGGTTCCCCGCGTGGCTGGCTCCCACCTCTGCCAGGCAGGGCCCAGACCGCACAGCGCTGCTGACACGGGAGGGACGGGCCACCACTGGGGCCAGCCCAGCAGCAAGGAGAGCAGAGGCTGTGCTGGGCCCTGTGACCTGGCCACCTTGTGTCCCGCAGGCCCTGCCAGGCCCCCCCCCCCCGCCCAAGGCTGCTCGGGGCCTGGTATGGGGGAGCCTTGTGGGGCTAAGCCCCGAGGCAACTCGGTGCACCTTCCGCCTCCCTCCACCCCCTAGAATGAAGGTGATGCTGGGGGAGCCCGGGACGGAGATGGCACCAGCCCGTTGTCCTGGCTCCCCCGGGCGGCTGGTGGAGTTGACCTGCCCTCGAGCAACCCCTGCACAGGCCAAGCAACTTGCTGCCTCTCAAGCAGTCACCCAGATAAGCAGGTCCCGCCGGGCCCCAGCTATCGGGCAGCGTTTGGGGCCTGCTGGCGTCCTACCACCTCGCGCTATCAGCCCGGCAGCCCCGCTGGCTCCGCTGGAGGAAGCCAGCTCTCCCGGCCCTGCCGTGCCGGGCCGTGAAGGGCCCGGAGGGGCTTGGGGCAGCCAGCCCCGCTGTGAGCACAGAGCGTCCCGGCAGAGCCGGCCCCGGACCGGGGGTGCCCCTCTGTCCTGCCCTGTGCCGAGGGCACCTCCTGGCCCAGCATCGCAGCAGCTTTCAGCACCTCATGGGCCGCTCCGGTGGCACGGCCCCTCTCAAAGTGCCACCAGGTTCTGCCACATCCGTGCCCCTGTTGCCCGGCTCACGCTGGGGAGGGCCAGCCGTTCCCTGCTACGCTCACACCACCGAGCTTGTCCCAGACCCAGCACAACGTCTCCCCTCCATCCTAATTGGAGCAATCCTCAAAAACGCAGCCAAAATCCAGCAGCCGAGAGCACCAGCCCGGCCGCTGCAGCACAGACTGTGCACCAGCGCACACAGCCGCTGCTAAGCCCCTGGCTGGGCCGAGCAGCCCTCCCGCAGGGTCTGCCCCAGCTTGCCCTCACCAAGGCTAGCAGACGTACCCTGCCCGGGCAGGATTTGGGCCCGGTGACCCAGAAGCCTGTTTTTAAAGGGCCACCAGGCCAGCTGAGCAGGACTCCACGCAGCCATGTTGCTGCCGAGGTGGCCTTCCCGGGTGGTCACAGCCTCTGCAGACACCCATCACCAGTGCAATAAAAACAGCAACAAGGAGGCCGGAAAGAAGACCACAGAGGCTGAATGTGGGCTGCTGCCGGGGTACGAGCTGATTCGGGATGCCCCGAGGCCTTGGTCCAGCTGGCTCCGTGCGGAAGACAAGCCTCGCACTCCAGCCATTCACTCACGCACTGCGCTGGAGACGTTACTTCCCTCGCTGGAAAGATCCCTCCAGGTTTTCAGCAGCAGAAGGAAATCTGTTCTGCTCTGGGAATGTGCTAAAAATCCCAAGTCACCAAGAACATTAATTGGTTGATGTTAATCATTAAGCCGTGAAGAAGCCAAAGGGGGGGACCCAGCCACAGAAGCAGTGGTTGCTGGTGGCTGGTCCTGGCAGCTTTGTTGTCCTCCTCCTCAGGTCAGGTCAGAGGGCCAGAAAATAGAGGTGCGCCCAGCATGGGTTTGTCACATCAGCCCCACCAAAGTGGCAAGTGCAGCTGGATCCCACTATGACCCGCCGGCCCGCAGTGCCAACAGTCTGGGCTCTCAAGCAGCAAGGCCACTGCTGCCAGCCAGCCCCGCGCACTCGCCTGCGAGAAGTGGGGTGGCTATTTATAGCCCTTGCACAGGACACCAATGCCATGCAGGGGCTGCTATAAAAAGCAAGTCTCAGAAAAGGTCTCGGAGCAGATGCTGGTGTGAGGTCTCCAAGCTGAAGGCTGGAAACATCCCAGCTTGAGTCACGCTCTGATTCACCCAGGTCCTGTTGCATGCCCAGCAAGCAAAAACTCAGTTGTGGCTAGGGGATGAGGCTGCTCTGGGAGGAGGAGTGTTTGTCCATGGTGTTTCAGGGGCTGTGACACCATCACAGACCCAGCACCATGCATACCAGGCATCCCGGGAGACCAAGCCCAGCGAACACCCTGGGACCATCCTCCCACCTTGCAAGCAGTTAAGCTTTGCCCTGTTACACAGAGATTTTCATCACAGGATGCAAATGCAGTCAGAGACTGGTAAGAACTGCTAGACCCACAGGAACAGATGCACCTTGGGTCAGCTCCAGGAGTGCTGCCCAGCTCGGTTTCTGTGCAAGAACTATAAAGATACTTGGGAAAGTATCACAGTCCTGGCACTGTTAAAAACGCAGACATTAAACTTTGGCCAATACACTAGTTCCATCAGTGACTGGTTGCACATCACTATCGGTCTGTCCCTCCCAAATCGGTGCTGCCTTGGCCTGGCTTTGGGGCTCGGTACATTAGTGTCCCTGTTACACTGTTAGAGACCAGCACAGTCTGGGAGTTGTGCTCTTGGGAGACACAGCGCGACCAGTCCTCGCTGCTCTCTGAACTGAAGCAAACAAGTCTGCGATTGCAAAATACACATTGACAAAACTAGGGAGGAAGTTTTGATGGTCATCCAGCCAAGTGGCACTGAGGTGAAAGAGCAAAGACATTTCAACTGCCCCCATCGCTCCTTCATATTCCCTTCAGGAGAGCAACCCAGAGCACCACCCTGCAGTCGAGAAGTGGTGCATGTTGTGGCAGGAGCAGGGCAAGTGTCACGCTGGCAGTCCAAGGGAGGCAAGGGATCAAGAAGGGTGACCAGCTCAAGGGTTGCTCCCTCATGCTGGTCAACCTCCACTGTCCAGGGGCAGGAAGAGCAGAGCCCCTTTGTCTCTGGGGAAGACGATGGCCAGGGCCAAGCTTGGAGCATGGAACACGCACGTCCATGTCAGCAGCCACCTTCTACCCAACAAGGCTTAGGAGAGGTGTTGGGTGAAAGCAGCCCTGCTGCGGAGCCGATTACAGCAGTGTAATGCAGCGGCCCACGCAGTGAGCAGCCACACTACCTGGCACCACGAGCAGCACGCCCCAGGGGCTGGTATAACCAACCCTGAGCAAAGCTTGGCTTAAAGAGTGTTCTTCACAGAGCTGCAAGATGCCTGAACCCAGACTCACCGTTCCTCTGATGCCTTGCTTTGTGGCCCCGTTCTCCCTCAAGAAATCAGGCAGTGACATCCCTGACACAGGCTCGGAGGAAGGGAGAGCCCTGCAAGTGGCAAGGTGTCCCAGCCAGTCCTGCACAAAGAGAGAGCACCGCAAAGGATCTGCTGTAAGCTGATTTTACAAACACAAGTACATAATGTTTATTTTTCAGTTTTCCAATTTATTACAAGTACAGCCCTTAGCAGAAACCCCCTCCCCCCACAAATGACATTTATTTTTAAAAAATGTACAGTTCCAAAGGTTTCACCATGTAGGACCTGCAGAAAATGTTCTATATTAATGGGACAAAACAAAGCCTCTGAAGGGGACGTGCGAAATACAAATGTCAGTGCTATTCTGTGGGGCAGGGAGTTGGGGCTGGGGAGAGAAGAGGGAAGTGGCTGGAAAACTGAAATAGTCTTTTCAGCCAATAACAGTCCAGAACTGAAACAGATGCCTGGAATCGTTAAATAATTAAAAAGTCCATGAAACCAGGTTGCAATTTAATTGATTTTTTTTTTTAATTCGAAAATCACAGGAGCTGCAACAGCGGTTTTTTTATTTTCTGTTTTTAAAAAAAAAAAAAATTGGATGGAACAGCCTTGTTATCCTTTTGTTCCAAATTAAAGATCTATATAATAATAAAAAGTTCAAACCCTGATTGTATGATCAAAACGTGTCATGACAGAGAGGGAGAAGTGATTAAAAAACATCTTTTCTTCGAGAAAAGTCAGTATCTTGAGCGGCAGAACCCACGGCTGGGGTCACGACAGAGCAGCTTCATACTCTTCCCAGCAAGACTGGGCTTCCCTGCTGGCTGGCCGGTGTGAGATGGTCCTTGCTGTGCTGAAGGAGGGCGAGGGAGGTGAGTTAGGGAAGGTATTACTATAAAAGGAGATAAGAGCATGGCTAGAGAGGGACTGGGAGACCCCCATCACCAAGTCTCCCTGTGTAACTCCAGCTACTGAGAGGAAAATGAGTGTTTGAGAGGGGGAAAATATAAAGCAAACACGATTTCATATAAACTGTACATGTGCCAAAGCAAGACAATGGTATCTTACAGATGTTCTTTATACAGGATCACTGCTAGAAACAAGCCACTTTTAATAACTAGAAAATTAATTTAAAAAGTTACACAGAGCATGTTTCTGCCACTCCCTTTGCCCTGGACTTCCCTACAGGGCGTGCAGAAAACCATGCCTTCAATATGCCTCTGGCACTCGGTTCATCCACTCAAAGGGCTACATGATCGTGTGCTGTTAAAGGTGAGCAGGAAAACCAACTGTCTGCTCTTTGCCATGTACAAGTGAAGTGCTGAACTCAGAAGAAGTCTCTCTTCAGAGCACAACCTCCAGAGATCGCTCCCCCAGAAGAGAGAGCGAGGAAAAAAGCAAGAGCACCTTGAAGCCAATTGTATTATGATGCTGGTGAAAGCTTTATCTCCATAAATGTAAGTGCTTGCTCGCCCTATGCAGCCCTTCATTGGGGGCTCAAAATTAACACCATATAAATATATACATACAAGAACTAGCAGCCCATTGGCCTGATCGCACCCAGTCCTTCTGTGAAGCAATATGATCCCTCCCCATGCCAGCTCAAGGCTGGTTTCACATCACAGGCAGCAGACAGCAGAGGTCCCACCATGCTCCAGCGCTGGTTGTTCACAGGGAGGGGAGGAAGCGGCTCGTTCCGAGGAAGCCAACGGTGCCCAAACGGGAGTAGGCATCATGCTCCCTGCCCAGCCAGGCTTTGGCCAGGCCTTCCCCTCGCCCTCCCACCTTCCCCTCCTAGCAGGACAGTCTCATAAGAGCTTTGTCTACTTTGCAGGAAGCAGCAAGTCATCTCTGCTCACTCAGTGAATGTCCAAATACTTCAGGAAATTGCAGAAAAATTAGAACTAGGATGGGCCAAAGGAAAGGCTGGATTAATAGAGAAGTGCCTGCTGCTTCCTAACTCCCTCCAGACAGCCCATCCTGCTGCCCAGCAGCACCAGAAGACCTGCTCCAGCTCTGACTCTCCCCCTAACCTCCCCATCTCTCATTTCTTCCTCTTCCGCCCCCGGGAATGTTCAAGGGACTCTGGCTCACTGTCCCCTTCCTGTTCCTCCAGTCCCTGGCACGTGGCAGAGAGCTTCCTGCGTTTCCTCCGTGCATATGTGTGGCCAGGCAGATGTTTGTGCACCATGTCGATCAAACACTGTTCTGTCTTCTCCAGGCAGGACAGTACGTGACTCCCGTTCTGGTTGTAGCGCTCAGCATTGGAGAACACCTGTTTGATGTCAGAGAGGAACTCTTGCACCGAGCGGTAGTTGCCACAAGAACACTTGCTCTGCATAGTCTGGAAGTCCATAGGGTTGCTGATGACCTCAAAGTAATCTTCAGCTTCCTCCGTGGTCACTGGCTCCCTGCCGAAGGAAGGGCCACAAAGATAGGAGGAAAATGACCGTCAGGCCCTGCCAACTACACAGTTCAGAGCTGTAGAGAAGTGTGAATCACCCCCCCCCACCCCCTTTGCACAAGCAGTAGCCCTAGCCTGCACATCCCAGCAGTGCTGTAATAAAATCAAGTATCCTGACAATGCCTAAGATGGGTTAAGCCCAGAGGTGGCCAGCAGCACCGATGGCAGGAAGGCCACCAGCCTGTCCTTCTGCTCAGAAAGCTGGCATGAGCACAGGGACCGGCACCGGCAGGTCAGAGCTATGTTCTTTCAGTCATGCAGCTTGGGGAGCATTCTGCACACCCTGAGGGCTGCAGAAAGCACTGATCCCATCCTCCCCTCTTCAGCCCATGGCCCACCACCCTTGCTGTTACGCTACCTCAAAAGAGCCCCGCTTCCTAAGCTCAGCAGAGAACTGAGAGCGTGGTGGTTTCTACTGGAGCAGATTTGCTCCCTTCCTTCCCTTCTGTAACTTGCTTTTGAAGCCCAGGTCTCTCAGCCAGTAAGTGGATCCAGCGGGCCCACAGCATGGCCAGCCCACCTCCACACACAGCCTGGGGACAGCCCAGCACACACAGAGAAGGAGGTTGATCTGCCCTCACCTGAAGGGCCAGCTAAAGCGATACTTGATCAATTTGCTGAGGATTTCCTCACATTTCTGCAATTCCAGGCTTTGGCGACGTGCCGTCTTCTTCGTTTGAAGGACCTGGCCACACAAAGGAGGGATGCTGTTAAAAGGAGGGGAATCACTATAGGGCTTAGTGTTCAGCAAACAGTTCCTAGGCCAAAGAAGCTGGTTCCTAGCAGTTTTCTTTTTCAATCCTCTCACTTACAAGCTAGTGTCTCAAGGGGTGGGGAGAAGTAGTACTGCTGCAAAAACAAAGTTTAAGTCTTTCAAACGCAGCCCTCCCTCCCAGTAATCAAGGGCAAACTGCCGCGGGACCTTTGATGGTAACAGCCAAGGCATGCTGCGGCAGCTTGAGTTACAGAATGGGAACCCCATTCAGAAGCTCTGACGGGAATAGTTTACATGCAGCCTGTCTTTTCTCCGGGGGCAGCAAGCTTTTTCAAGATAGGTTCAAAGGCAACATGGTCAAAACAAGCAGCCAAAGAATAAATGACAGCAAATGGAGTGTGTAAATTCCCTCTCCCTTCTCTGAGCCCCTGGCGGACAGCACGCGAGAGGCAGAGGGAGAAAGCACTTGTGCTGCCGTATCAACAGGCCCACTGCAGAGACTACCACGCCTTTTTAAACACCAAACAGCTGCTGATGCCTTGAGTGCTGCTGTCCTGGAGAAATACAAAAGCAGAACACAAGGTCAGCCACTTGCCTAGGGATCTGCCCAGGGTCAGCCCCCACTAGGGGGGCATCCATCCCAGCTCTGACCACACAGCTTGAGAGGCATCGCTGCTTGTGATACGTCAGATGACAGGAAGACTCCACAACACAGGGCACTACTGAGCCAGCTCTGTTTTTTCCCAGAGCACAGAAAAAGTGGAAGAGCTCTGGCAGAGCCCTCTTTCCCAGGTCAGTGTTTTGTCAAAGTTCCTGAGCCAGCTGCTCCAAGAAGACTGTTCCCACTTGAATATCCCTCTAAGTTGGCTGTGGCAGCCCATGCTCGACTTGCTCATTTGGTTGGCCTCCAATTTGTAACACAGACCAGCTAAAAGGACACTGCAGAACCACTAACCAGCCCACACACCCTACGCAAGAAGCAAAGGCTGTGATCAAGGGCAACCAAGAAAAGTGACAGGATACACCAGCAGCGCTATTAGTGCTGACCAGACACATGGCAGACCTAGCAGAAGCTTGTGACGTCGCCATGGAGTATCCTCACGTATCCCCTGTGGTGTGTCCCTCTCCAGGACAAATAGCACAGAACTCTGCAGCTCCACCCCGCCTAGCACGCACGCACAAGATTGCTCTGTTCATGAGCATAAGGTTTTATTCTTTAAATGTCAAGTGAAACCTAAACCAGCTGAATTATGTCCTGGAGGTTGGGGAGTGAGCGTACGGACAACAACTGTCAGAAAACGGCCAAGGCTGGAGAGCAATGGTCCTGCATTGCTGGCATTCTCTGACTGTCCAGGACCCCCTCAGCCCCCCACCTCTCTGCAGAGACATATGGATACTATTTAAAACCCTTTAACAAGCTGCAGGCTGCCTGCTAATCAAGCAGGACAATGTGTGAAAGCGGCTGGGGAAAGATGCCTAGCATATCTGCGCTCCGTTTGCGCCGGGCCCTTAAGGATATGCCTCCTTTGTTAACCGACCTCAGCCCAGCATGGGTTTCACAATACAATTCAGGGTATTTCTCCGGGAAGGGGAGGGAGGAAGTGTGACACCTGTTTCGTTTATAACTCATGATGTGAGCAGCCTCCTGGGAGCAATTTGGCTCTTACCAGCTCATCAATGTCTGCTCCGTTGACAGGTGCAGCCCGCTGCCGGGGTCCCCTGGCAGAGTGCAGTGACTGCTTCTTCCTTTGGTGCCTTCCCTGCCTCGAGGAGTACATGGTTGTGCTCTGCTTGCCCCGGGCTGGCTTTCTGGGTCTCACTGAAACATATAAGCCATGGGCTTAGAGGAATGGGTTAACTTGGAAGGGAAGTGCAGGGATGTTTCTCAACTGCACAAATCAAATCAAAGACAGAGAAAGTAGGTAGCATTAGCTTCACCTCTTCTTACTTGGTTGTGGGAAGCTGACTCAAGCAACACTACCTCTCTGAGGCAGGGAGCACTGTCTGCACACACACACACACACACAGACCCACGCTCGAAGAGTCAAATACAAAACACAGACCTTCTAGATCCAATACCTGAAGCAGAGATCACGAGTCCTTTGCCCAGCCATGTACACCAGACTGACCCACAGCACAGAAGAGCTAGTGAACCCAAAGATGACTGGAATGACCCAGCCTCTTGTCAGTCCCTCCTCACTCAGCACATGCTCATGTCAGCTGTGCTGCTGATACTCTCTCCAGATGAGATATGCGAGTAAACACCTCCTGTCCAAAAAAAGGCCATTGCTGTCTGGCAACAGCCTTCTGTTCAAGAGTGATCGCACATACCAGCCTACAGTGCTGGCAGATCCTCTACTTTTGGAGAGATCTGGAGGCTTCTGGCTACTCTGCCACAGTTGAAGCTTGCTTGCTCTCTGTGTCATAATAGAAAGCCCCTCAGCCTGCAGAATAAAGTGATGAAATCCAGACATATCAAGACTTGAGGCAGGGTGGGGAAAGTAATGTGGGGACATAATTAAGTCCTGAACATAACTGCAACATCCTTTCTGAAAGCACTGGAAGCAGCAACCTGCACAAGTACTCCAGTTTCCTGCTGTCCACTTGCTCCTCACCAGTTCGCGGATGGGTGCTTTTCCAAGCATTTACAAGTGGCCCACACAGTGGGATAAGCCAGTTGTTAAGCCCCCCTGAAGAGCAAACTGTGCAGAGGGAGTGTCGAGTTACTGCAGCAGGGAGCTGCTCCATGTGCTGCAAGTGGGAAACAATGGAATTTTATTTGCCAGGACTGAGGCTGCTGCATTATGCTCCGCAGAAATGCTTTTGCCCGTTTTTCAGTCTCCTGTCAGGGTTTTAAACTGATGGAAATGCAAATGTGCTGACGAACTCTCTTAAGTTTCTCTCATGACCCCCCGGAACTGGGGGAATACGTTGGTCTTCTTCCCCAGCCACGCTCCTTCCACCTGGTCACGAGCGCTTAAGCAAGCCGCATCCAGCGAGCTGTAGCACTTTCATTTGTGGCTTCTAATCCAGCCCTGTCCAATAAATCATCTTGCCAGGCTCCCCTGCAGGAGGAGTGTGTGTCAGGGCAGTGGGACGTCTGTCTGCTGTCACTCCTGCTTGTGTGTCAAGCGGGTGGCATGTGCTGAATGTTTGACAATCCAACATTCTAGGTTATATCCCTCAGGATAAACGCCACGAGGATTAATGGGACTTCTCTACTAAAACAAAAGTTTTCCACAATGACCTTTCCACACTAATGCTCTTTAAAACCAGGGGTTGCATTTAGTGCTTTATTTTTAGTGACTGTAACCCTCTTTTGCTATTGTTTGGAAACCTTGGCTTTGCTCCTGACTTGGCCACTCAATATGGGCTGAACACACTCCAAGTGTGGACATGGATATGCTGCAGAACAACAAGCAGCATATATAGCCAGGGTATCAGTGAACATCCCTGAAACTAGAAAAAAAAGTAGGGGAATCCAGACTGACAGTCTTGGATGGAAACCCTTGAAAGAACATGGGAAAAACCTTCAGGTCTCAGTCTCTGAATTCCACCATCTGCCCTGGTAAAGACAGCCTAAAGCTAATTTAATGCCAATCAAGGACATTTTGACAGAAAGCAAATGCTGCCTGTGTGCAATCTCAAGATTGATCTTTTCAGTGCATTAAGCTACCCCAAATGACATAGAGTCAAATTCCCCTAAAAAAAGTGAATACAGATACCAGAAAGTGATAAGTAGTTATACTGTATCTTGGGGTGGAGAAACATCCATTTTGAGTCTAGAAAATGCTGGTTTATTCCATTCAGCTGCTCAGGAATGAGTCAACTATGTATTCTGAGTGGTCTCTGTATGCAGACAAAGGGTGCTGGCAGTCCAGGTCATGTTACACCTTGAGTACTGTGCCTTCCCACAGGAATGGAAAGACAAAGTCCTAGTTCTACTAATTGCAAATGCCACTTTTCTAGCCAAATTGCTAGAATGCCACTTTTCTAGCCAAATCGCTAGAAACCCTCCATTTAAGAGGTTATGAGCTGGTGGGAAGGGAAAGAGTGAGGAGAGGGGGCAGTGGTTAAAGCTTTGGAAAGATCTATTAACAGTGCCCAGTTTACCAACAAACTCTGAAGGCACAGAGACTACCAATACCAATAACTAATAACGCTGTTCCCTAACCCTTCCCTGCTGCAGCCTCTGCTGACTGCCTGGCAGCAGTCTTAACGGTCTCAGCAGCAGCCCCAGGGTAGCGACTGGTCAGCGAGCAGGAGGTGATTGCAGTTTCAATCTCTGCTAGTGCTGTCTCAGTCACAGAAGAAAGATATGAAGACAATTCATTCCAGCTACCCAGATATATATCAGGCGACCACAGCATTCCCTTGTGAAATCTCCCACTGATTCAAAGTAAGAACCTGTTCTGTGAGAGGGAAAGCGCAAGCCTGAAATCGGATCAGTACTCTGGACAGTGAAGGCAGAGCCTTAACATTTTCTATTACTTTCCTGCATGGTCAAAGGCTTACATTTCAGTCCAGCAACTTCATAATCTTCCTCCTCCTCTTCTTCCTCCTCAGCATCTTGTTCATCAGAAGCTTCCTCACCTTCTTCAGCTTCATCTTCAGCAGAATCCTCTGCATAGTTCCTAGAGCAAGGCATGTAAACACATATGCTGTACCAGAGCCTGGGTGTCAGAGGCCCTGGGAGTTTCTCTGTTCTGTTTGTTCACAGAGACTTGCTGACCACCTCACTGTAAAATAAACATTGAGTTTCAAACTGAAGCAATCTAGTGTATTCCAGAGAGTATCACGTTGTGGGTATGGCTAAAAGGGCACTTCCCAGACTATCATCTGGAATATCTGGGTTGAAATCCCCAACAGCTGAACTTGTGCAGTAGAAGAGCATTTTTTCCTGTTCTAGACACCCTGGCCATGTGATAATGGTGACTGCTGTGCAATAATTCCTCACTGAGAGGAAGTGCTGTTATTTTAGCTAGGTCTAAAGGCCTGGTCCAAGGAGTTTCAGAACTGGGATTTCTCTGTTTCTGCTGGAATGCTTCCCCATTCATCCCCTTCCACTGTCATGCCACTTGTGCGTGTGCTGTAGGAAACAGAGCTCATTTAGTGTTGTTTGAAACTAAGCTTCTACTTATTACTGAGCAGAGCATCAATTCAGGCTTCTTATGTACAGATGTCAGAAACCACAAAGATTCCCAGCCCAGGACAGTTCCAATTTTCTGCATGTGTCCGTTAAAGTACTCAAAATATAACAGAAACAGGAAAACAAAGTAGCATGTAGAGGCAGAAGGGGACAAAGGCAAAACTGTTGTGGCTGTCCCAGTCCTCTGTCCTGCAGAAAGACAGTTTTGAGCACTAAATGGAATAAGCACAAGCTCCTACAGCACAGAGGGCAAAAGCGTTCCAAGGCCAACACTTTCTTCCTGCCTCAGCTAGGAAGACAAGAGCACAAGGCAGATAAGACAGGTGTTACCCCACCTGATGGCTCTCATCCAGGAGCCAAACAGCTTGCAGGTGACTCTGCCACATCAAAGTAACTATGATCTCAGGCTAGAACAGCTGCGTTGAAGCCCCGTCATTTTTGTACAAGCCTCATGAACTCTTTTAGACAGTGCCCAGTGAGTAACTAATACTTTTAAGGCCATACACCACCTGCATATTACAAGCTAGTACACCTCTTATTGTGCCTCCGCTCTAGAAGGGAGGATCTGTTGACTGCTTACGCTTCAGACGCCATTTGATAGCCTCACCTTCCTGACAAGCAGGTAGATGCGGCACTGAGTTGCAATTAGCAGAGGACATACATTACCCACTGTGAGCAGAAAAATATATTTTGTATAAATTTAACTTCCAGCCTGCAATTCACAATACAGTTCAACCTTCTTGCTGTCAGAATGCAAATACTGAATTTGGCTGCATTCTGCTGCAACTTTCATTTCTCCTCAAATCATGCTCTCTCTGTGCCTTTATAAAGGTTCCTGCCTTATTAAGGTGCCAATGCCTATCAGGTCCGAACAACTAGCAGAGTGGCATTTCATAACCTGCTCTTTTGTAGCAGAGTCAGGACTAAGCAACAGCCTGGAGTAATATCTGCTTTAACGTCACAAGGACACAGCAGTAACTTAACTCAGTGGAATACAGCAAGACCTGCAGTGCTACCAACTACATTCCCAAGAAAAAGCAACCCAACTCACTGCTCAGTCAAACAAAACAGCAGCCCTTAGCACACAGGACTTTGGTTGATGTTTTGTGTGTGTGTTTTCACTGCTGCACTGAAGTTATTTATTAAAACCCCTGAAGTTGTCATGGGTCAGTACTACACCGGTGCGCTAAACTTACAGCCTGAAAAAATTGCTTGTCTATTGTTCAAGTGCCATTGAGTTAACTTGGCTATTTCAATTCTGTAAAAGCAGCTCTGTTTATGGCTTTTTTGTCTCATTGTGAAAGTATGGATAGAACTCTGCATCTGCAATAGCTCAAAAGGAATGGAGGGTCACTCACCTGCCCCGTGAGCTGCGTCTGGCAGTAGAAGGCTGACAAGCTGGGCACTGCCATTCACCATCTGGTATCTCATAGAGCGCCGGTCTCAGACAAAACAGGTGGAAGGCTTTGTTACACTCGTCACACAGGATCAGCTTGTCATCCTCACCTAAGAGAGGACAACTTATTTGTAACCGAGTGTCTCGGCCTTGCTCAACCTGAGAAGCAGAAGCTGCCGCAGCACTGGAGGTCAGGACAAAGGAAGAGAATGATGCAAAGTGCCTTCTGATGGCAGAGACTCTTCCTTCTCAGTCCTACTACTGCTGCAAAAACCAGCAGCATTTTAAATTCCCACACAGCAAAATCCCCGATCCCCAAAGCAAAGCGAAGTCCACAACCCTGCAGGGATTTCCTTTGAGACAGAAACCTGCGAAATGGGTTCCACTCGGGCTAAATCCCAGATGAAACACAGGACAAGAGATGTTTGCTGCAGAGATGCTCGGGACCCTAGCAAGAAGTTACAAATGCAGCTATTCTGATTCTAGCCTCAAGCTGGTCAACCTGCACAGCATCCCCCTTCTACTCAAGGTAGCAAGGCCACAGAAAACCAGTATGCAGCAGAGCTAGTCTCTCTGTGCTCTTCACTGATGCAGGGGAAAAAGGAAATAGTTCTGAACCAGCTACTTCATCTATTAAAAGAAAGTGCTGGTTTTCCCAGCATGTCTCTTTCTCTGACAACTCAGTTTGCTAGATCTGTGAAACTATAATCTATTAGTCTCAGGTGAACCCCCTCTTACATTTGCCTGGAATACCATCTTGACAGCATACAAGGAAGTTTTTGCATTGATTTGGAAGAAAGATGTTACACATATTCAGCCCTCATTTCTTTAAAGAGGTGAACAGCACAGCCTTTTGGTAAACAAAAGTGGCCCAGAATTCCCCCAGAGGTCGGTCTGTCCTCATTTCCCATTAGTGTTCCCACAAATAGAAAATGAGACAAAAAACACATGATGAGGAAGTTTGTGCTACCAAGCTCTTCTCTCCAGGCTTTCATCTGGAAGGAGATGTTATGATAGAACGATTACTAGAAGTCTGTTACTGGTTGCTTCTACTTACCCCTCCACCTAAAACCCTCTAAAACCCTTCATCATATAGTGCATAAAAAGAAGATGGCCTCTTGTTACTGGCTGGTTACTTCCCCAGCTCTACCAGAGCAGCAGCAGATGGCATAGAGCCTCTTCTCTCTGCTCTCCCACAAAAGTTTGCTTCTTCCCGCTCATCAAGCAGTTCTGCTCCCACTCTTGCCTCAAACTAGCATCATCCCACCTTGCTCTCTCCCCTTCAGTCACAGAGTGTTAAGCTCTGCAACCTCCTCTTGTTTGTTCCTTTTGTAAGAGATAGGATTAACTCACAAGGCTCAGAGACCCCAAGACGATTCCAACCCAAAAATGCAACCAGGAAACGGATAGTGGCATAAATGTACCCAGAAGGATTTGAAGATGACTTGTGTCCAAGTACCCTAAATATCCAGGGAACAGCAGCTCTGCAATGTTCTGCAAGACTGTGAATTGGTTTCATAAGAATGGTTCATTGCAGTCAGGGCCAAATGCTTCTGTGAGATCAGTGCTTCTGACTGTGTAAATCCTGATGCTCAAACCTCAAAATATAGCCAAAGACAGAGTGGCAGACTACAAGGGCATGTTGCCTAAGCAGGGCATGGAGAGGTGACAGTGTCCACCTGTTACGTAGGCTTGGGGCAGGAATGCATACCTTTCTTGCGACACACTTTGCATCTTGCATTCTCTGCCGACATATCCCACTTGATACAGGCATCCAGCATCCCGAGCAGCACATGCATACGGGAGAAGGTCTGGGCCTCACGGATTGCTGTCTTCCACTTCTCCATGGCCGAAGCAACCTGCAGACAGACCTAACAGCTTACAACGAAGCATACAGACACAGCTTGCCAGAGTCTGAAGATGTTTTTATGTCATTTAACTGGGCCCTTAACAACCAAAACTCAACTGCTGTACTTCTTTCTTTCTATATAGCCTCAGTCTTATTTGTGGTTTACCCTTTAACCAGCCTCATCGGTCCAGACAGCTCGTTCGTAACACTACAGCTTTTTTGCACTTCATGGCCAGGCTGAAACAACCTATGAGAACTCCACTACATTCTTTACTCAGAAAGTCTAACCCAAATACTTGTCAGTCTAAGAAAATAAAAGGCAGAAATTTAGCACTGCAAAATGTAGGACGAAAGTTAGGAGACAGCTGGCCGCACCATTTGACTGTGGTTGGTTAGAGCAGCCTGTACTGCCCTCCAGTGGGTACTGGAGAGACACTCAAGTCCATCAGCGAGATCTGCACACGCTTGGTCCTCCAAGCTGTTCAGCTGGCAAAGGGGACTGTGACATTAGCTGCAACTAGACTTGACAGGCAAAACATTCTGAGCCCCAGATATGAAACTAGCCCCCTTTCTGAGACATGATGACCTCAACACATGTGAAATCCCAGATTTAGCTGCAAGTGAGGATGAAAAGCATTAAACATGAGATTTGCATGAAGGCGACTGCTGGAGTCTACATATAGCTACATGTGAAATCTCCAATTCAGCTCTGGAGGTGTAGAAACAAAGTTACGGTAAATCGGAAATGCACCAGAACAGAGAAGTAATCCAGGGCCACCGCATGTTCAACGAAAACATTAATCCTTTGCTTTACAACAATGAGGTGATGGCCTAGACATGACAGGGACATAATAGGACTCAAGTTAATGTTCTTCTACCCCAGGAGAGTGAAAAAACAAACAGTGAAGTGTCAGATGGGAAAAACTCAACTCTGCAGCTGACAGCAATTCGAGAGCCAAACAAAACCCAGGGTTTTTGCAGAGTTGCACATTCCCCTCCCACTGAATTTGAGGAATCGCAGTGTATATTAGATGCTTGGAAAAACACACAAAGTGTTCTATATCCTTGCTGTCAATATCCTTGCTGTCATTGCTAGCGTGGAACCTGGAGCTGGAGACATCCAAGACAAATGGAAACCTGCACTGCATGTTGTGGCAGATTACATGGCCTTGTGCTATTTTTTTGCAGAACATTGTTGAGGTGCTTCACATACTGTGTAATTGATTTTCCAAGTAACTGTTCCATGGTTTTTGCTGTTAACATACTGGATAACTGCTGGGCCAAGATAAATCTGCAAAAGCTGTTGGCAAGTTTTGCTTAGATTTTTCTCCCCAAGTCTGTGGAATTTAACAGATTTTTAGCCTTGCTTCCCAAGCATCATGAGACTGTGGCATTTTAGCAATAACATTATCAAGGGAGTTCAGATTGCCAACCAGGCAAAACAGGAGACTGAAAGAAGCTACTTGAATACTCTCCTGACTAGAGAGGAGCGGTCTAGCAGGGAAAACAAAACAAGGAAACAAAAATATACCAAAGGTGGCAGTCCCAGTCACATTTCAACTCCAGTGTGACCAAAAATGTCTGCTTTGGTAAGGAGGGACAAAACTCGAGCTAGGAAGCCTCTCATCTGGTATCCTAAGACTACAGAGATCCCTCTGAACCACTGAAACTCTAATTTCTTGGTTGTGAAGCTGTGCTTTGAAACATTGTCTGCAATCAGGGACTTGTGCAGTCCAGTGCTATAAGTGAAAATCGGGCCCTCAGCCTTTTCCCTTGCAAACATCTCTGACCAGCAACAGGGATGGACAACCTGCCCGTGCTCTCTGACTGTGTTCAGGCAGTTGTGCTACATATCATGCTGCAGAGGACATATAGCTAATTTCCCATCCTATTCTGCGATATTCCAGAGTTCTAATACTACAAGGCAACATTTTCATAAAAACAGAGGCAAAAGAATGGTTTTTCAGAGAGAGCCATATGCCAGGTCGGCAACGCAATCTTTTGCCGCTCAGCAGCGTGATCTCCAACTATGTAGCTGAGCCAGCAGAAACCCTTAGTATAGACAATTATGTCAGCATACGGGTGCCTACTAAGCCATAACTTGTTTCTCCCAGGGAGAATGAGACAGAACCATACTGCAAGGCTGCAACTTTGCAGGTATAGTCTGCAAGCACACTAAGTGTGTTTTGCCAATACGGCTATGCTATATTTTACCTGCTATGCACTCTTAGTGCACGTCTGGCTCTAAAAGACTTCATAATGCTTGGCCTATGCAGGAGATTTGTTTTTAAAAGCCAAACAGTCAGGTTTCCTTATCAGATAAATATATCTAAAATTTGGGCTGCTCTTTCAAGGTCATCTGAAAAGATTTCCCCCTTTGGCAAAAAGAAAGCATATTCTAGACAAACTTAGGTCAAAAAAACCCCATGAATTTAAACATTCCTTGTACTACCATGTATGTCTAGGAAACTCTGAGCCAGATAAAGAAGGCACTGCGCTACATAAAAAAAAAAAAAAATGCTCCAGAGACATAGGCACAACACAAAAGCCAGCGCTCGGTAAGGAGATCTGCAACACCACAGTCAATTAGACTGCCGTGCTCTGTCAATGCTGAAATCTATGTCCATACCCCTATAAGCCTAAGCTGTATATCAAAGTTTTTCTAATATTACCTAATTTGTCTAATGTGACTACAAAGAATTTCAAAAGCATTTATGTTTACATGTCCAGCAACATTCAGAAATCCTACTGCCCCAGCTGGTTTTCAGAGGAAGAAAGTACAAATTAAGATGTTCCAGTCACAACGAACACTTTCAACTATATTAACCTGGTTTGAAAACAGGATGTCCAAATCTCTCATTTCCAGTTCTGATGAGATCAGGGTCAGCCAAGTTCAACACATGCTGGAGTGAAGTGTGTTAGACAAACCTGGCTTTGCTATAATGAATGATGCTCTGTAACCATGCCCCTCTGTAGGAGGGCAATGCTCTAAGGTGGAATGGAGAAACCAATCAAACACTCATGATCAAAAGTGGCTCACGTTTCAGGCAGATAAAAGCTTAGTTTTGAAATCTGATATAGCTTTAGCATTAGTAGGGAAGTAACCAGTGCTCAAATAGGAAGTTTGTACTGCTAAATTGCTATCCATTTAGTTATCATAGTAAAGCTGATATTATTTTCAAGTGTGAACAGTTATACCGGTAAGACATACTTCTGAAAGCAAGGTAAGATCTAGTGTTGCTGTAGATATATGAAATATGGTGATCCAGAGAAATGTGATTCTGTCCCAGAGAAAACTGATTTTTACAGCTTTATTTTCTGCTGATAGCTTTTAGGATAAGATAGTGTCCCATTCCCAGTGGGCTATGGACTGGAGGGTTCAAAATCTATTTTTAAAAGAGCTCATAAAATTCAAGTACAGAAAGACAAATGAGTGAAAATTTCTAGTGCCTCTAATTATCCTGCTAATGTGGCAATGTCACAACCTAACAAAGAGTTGATGCTCAAATGACAAGGGTCTAGCATATGCTGACAAGAGCTTAACCCCCCTCCCCCCTCTGCCCCAAGCCCCCTAAACAAAAAAACCCAAACCCACATCAATCAAGCATCTACTCTTTCTTTTCAAAGTTGGAAATTTCAAATACATCTGTTGATCCAGTTCTGGTCTTGCTACTTTTACTGAAGTCAGTGGTCAATCAGGGCAGGGCACTTTGAAGGCAAAGGAAAAAAAAGAATCATATCATGCGTCACTAACATCCTATTCAACTTGGTATATAGAAAATACCCTAAGCATCAGTGTTCCTCTTGGGATGAAACACTGTTGCAACTCAACTACCTGTTGTACTCTACCAAAACCTCTGCAGCTCTTCTCCATGCCTTCTGAGCTTTGATTTGGGACACACACAACAAAGCTTTTCTACTGCAGGAACACACAACTCAGATGTCCAGACAAACTGTATGCAACCCACAGTTTAGCATCCTCTGTGGGCATCACTATCCAGATGATTTGTGTCCTCTTGAACACCACCTATCTTTATCTGAACCTTACTCCCTCGCAGTCCCCAAAACCTCTACAAGTCTCTCTTCCTCTTTATGGATAAAAGGCGTTAAGAATAATTTGTCACTGATTTTACTAGTCAGTACTCTCCAATGGATACAATTTCTTCTGTTAAGTTCTCTAAAAATGTTCCTTATAAAAAGCTTTTATTCAAGTATCCAACTTGTGTAAGGAACTGCACAAAATGAAATACACCACCTCATTTCCTGCTTAAAGAGAGAAAATTAACTGTAACGTCACAGCGTGATTTTTATTTTGACACTATCTTTACTCTTCAAAATAGCTGGGGAACATCTGGCCCCATATCCCCAAATCGATCGCATTCAAAACTTGGAATGGGGAAAAGCTATGTAGCATTTAGTACTAGATGAAATGTACTGTCCCTGCCCAAAGAAGAGTTATATTATAGGACTAAAATGGAGCCCTGAAGACCAATACCTTAGCTTCTTCTGCCATTTTCTTTTCTTCATCTACCTCCTCAGCCTTGGCAATGCAGTCCTCTCCTTGATGTTTCCTTCTCTTCTGCTTGGGAGCCATGAAGCCTTGCAGAAACTTCTTAATAACACCAGCTTGGAGTGCAACCACACACTCTCCAAAATCCTTCAAGCTCTCCAGTGAGTATATCTGTTAGGAAGAGCATATGACCATGTAACAGTTGAACATCACCTTCCACTCTGTTTTAGGTAAGCCTGTCCTGCAAATGGATACATCTGATGCTTAATGTATTATTGCTATCCACCATATTCCACATATAGTTATGAATTCAATTCAGCATATTGCTGCTCTTTCTGCTAGAGCTAACACACTGCTGATGATCATGCATAGCACTTTAATGTTTATGTCAGTTCAGAAAAAAAACCATGATGCGTTAAAAAAAAAATCCATGATGACCAAGCACTAAGCAATTCTTCCTTCAGTCACTTCACTTTTCCTCTCCTTCTCTTAAAATTATGGTCTCATCTACACAGGAAAGTCACCACAGTGACTGAGATGGAGATTAACAGAACATGAACCGCTCCAAACCAGAAAACGTTGCCCTTTGGTAGGAGGAGCATACACTAACCAAAGGAGTGTACGCTCTACCTGTACCCTGCAGGTTTATCCCTTCTTAAAGGCATTCAGTGCACCAAGGCTGCTCAGGTGAATTAGGCTGAAGTAGCTAGAACACTGAAAATTCATACTTTAGTTCACTGCACAACAGCTTCCTTGGGCTGACAAAACCATGAACAGAACACCCTTTAGCTCCTGGAAGTGGAGTGCAATCATTACCCTGAGCCTAAAGTGGTTTGAATTTATGGAAAACCCCAAAATGGAAAACTGCTGTCTCGTCACAAAACATGCTGGCTCTGACACAGAAGCTGAAAGTCAGCTACAAAGAGCTCTGCTAAGGCTCAGTAAAGAAGTCTGCCATCAGATGTGGGAGGCAGGACATGCAAGACACCTAGCTCCAAAGCTATGACCCACCTATACCAAAAGGATCTTAAGCCAGCAGCTACGTAATCTTGAAATACCAATTTGGAAAGAGGACATGCACAAGAAAAAACTACTGATTTTCCCAATCCTCTCATTTGAGGAGAACCAAAGACTCAAGAGCTTCCACAAAAGGTATCAACTCATGTTTTGTCTTTCTTGGTACTACTTTGCCTCTTCACTCACTCTGGCTTCAAATTCTGGTGTCACATCAACATATCCCAGCCCTCCTTTCTGCAGCCGGGTTGCAACCTCAATTAGATCACTTCGGAGGTAGTTCAGCAGTTCCTGGTTACCATCACAGGATTTAAGGCCCAGGTTCTGTTTCCGAGCCAAATGGATAGAATGTGTGATGTCCTGATACCTGCAAAATCAAGAACAACCTTTGAACACGTGCAGGCCAGTGCCTTGTGTGTTGTGAGGACACTGGGGCAACAACAGCATCCAGTGTGATCTGCATGCTCCACTAGTGCAGAATATTCTTTGAAAATACCCCAAAAAGTATGCAGTAGTCCTGCCTCAGTGGATGAAACAACATTGCCTTTGTTTCCAGTTGCAAGGAGCAATTAAAAAACTGACAGAACCTCTTCACAGTTTAGACCATTACTGATCAAAAACTTCCAGTTATTGTCTAAAAAGAATAATTTCTCATTCTAAATAACTTCTCCTCTCCAGCACATGCACAAAGCAAAGCATGGAACATGTGCCCCAGGAATGGAAAGACTTGCTATGAAGTGGATATACTTTGACTTTGAAAAGGCACATAGAAGAAAAGAAACAGCGGGCTCACTTTTTCTGCAGACGCTCCTTTAGTTGACTCTCTCTTACTCCTTGTGAGTGCAGGCAATCCAGCAGCTCATCCAACTCCTTCTGACTGTCACAGAGAAACCTGAAAGATATAACATGCACCAACATCAGCTCAAGTTTATCTGTGGCAGAACAGATTTTCCTCCTAAATTGTTCACAAATACTAGCAGGCAGGGATGACAACTAACCTATATCCCAACACCATGGAGCAAGGTGAAACACTTCTAGTTATGCTGGTATAAGAATTTTGACTAAGACTGGCTTCATTTCAAGGTCCCCAAATGCAGCCAAATTCAGAGTAAGAAAAATAGAAGCAAAATAAACACAGAACTGATTTACAGATTTCCCCCCAATAAGTCTATTAAAACATTGGCATTTGAGTTTAGTCATCTACCCTAGGGATTAGATTCATTAAATTGTAGTCATCTTAAGTAATCTGAATATCATTTTTAATGCAATAGAAAAAGATTGGCATGTTATATACTGCATAGCATGGCAATTTCATCATTCTTTCTGCAGAGCCTTCAACTTATTTCATTAACCCAAGAAGTCCTTAGATTAAAAAAGGGTATGTCCTAGTTTATACCATAATTGCTGAAGTTGTAGATTTGTGCCTGTGAAGGCTATGACCTCTGCCAGTGCAGAAGCTCTCATTTGTAAGAAGCTAGCATCAACTTGAAGCTCAAATGAAGTATGTGAAAACCATATTCATTAGCTTTAAACCTTTTTCCTCAGAAAGCCTTTAAGGAGAGCAATGGTAGTCTGCCATTATTTGAATCTAAAAGGGCAGAACTTTTGAAGACTTCTCTACACAAGGCACTACAAGCAATTCCAGAGTACAATTCAATACGATCTACCTACTGTCTTTAACGCTGGGCTGTAGATTTAAACTAGCTTTAAGACAGTCTCGAATTTTGCACTTTTCCTACCAATGTTTTCTATAATGCCATGGAGCTTTGTCACCTGGGAGGGAGGGAGGCAGAATTCAGCTTGAGCTTCAGAGTTCATTTATATAAACTGATGCTGATTATATAACTTCTAGAAGAGAATTGCTCCTTAAAAAGGGAAGTGAGGGAATGGCAAAATTGACCCTAAATGGAAACTGCAAGGAACCACTATGTGATCCTTATGGGCCAAAGTGAAGACTCCAGACCTAATTTTAATTCTTGGGCACAAGCTCAGGAGAGCCAAGCAAAAGCTAAAGAAAGATTCTGTCCTAGCTCCTCTTAGAATAACAGTATTTGGAATATTTTCCTTTTCCAGCAGAAATACTAAGTGAAACATATCTAAAATCTAAACTATTTCAGAGGTCTGATGTGCTCAAATTAGAGGAATGGGCTTACTTTGCATTTATTTAGTAAATTAATTACACTAATAAAACAGGATTAATTGTTTAAAAACTAGGAATTAAAGGAAGAATTGTTTCTTGCCACACCTGCTTCAGCATACTTCAACGCTGCAGAGCACCCTCACTTTGCACACAGATATCTAATCTTTTAGCCATCTGTATCCTCTGCACACCCTCCCTAGGACAAATAGGACAGAGCAGCTCCAAACATCTTTCACTCACTAGAGCCTAGTATAGGCACTTCAGAAGTGGCAGGGATTGAGGACTGGTCATGGGATCCAACAGACATTCACACAAACTCATTACAACCCTAGAGTCAAGCAGCAATACAACTTGTGTCTTTTTCTTATAGATGCTACTTATGCTGACTAACTAGCGTTCCTACGTTCACTGAAAGGTCTACAAACAGACTACTGCAAGGTCTGGCATTTCTAAGTTTACTAGACTTCTCCTAAATAAAGAGAAATTTCTCTAGAATATTTGGTATCAAATTAGTTTCCAAAATCTTGGGACAAACCTCAGTATTGATCCTAAAACATTATTTCAAGCATGAAAAATCTGTCACAATATGGGAATTGCATAAACTGAACCTCAAAACAGTTGCCCTGCAGATACCCAGTAGCGGACTACTCAGGCATGTTGAGAAGGTTGTCTAGGTCAGAATGAAACAGCATTAATCGCTGCTGGTGGAACACCAAGGAATCCAGGTGGAAAATAGCTGAGAAGACATTGCCTGAGCTTTCTCAGCTTTCCCCACTGCTGCAAACATAAAGATAGAATTGCCAGCACTGTTTTGTCCTATTGTAAAAATGAAAGGCCACTGGAAAGAGTTAAGGTATGGTGCTTGGATTCACCAGTGTTATGTGATTTGGGGAAGAAAACACAGGCTGCTGGCCAGGTTTAGAGTGAGAAAGCAGGTATCATCCTTGAAAGAAAGCTAGAGGGAAGTTCTAGTACAAATTGGTTCCCACTGAAAAGGAAATGGGAAGCGGATGGGAGAGCATCTACAACCAGCACATGGGTCTTGCCAGCTCTCCTTGGGAGCAAGAACTGGGACTTGAGGGAGTGGGAACTGTTCTATATCAGCTTGAACTCAAATGTGTGACATTAGTTTGACTGGCAGCACCTTGCTGCTCTGTGCAGCCACAGCTCCTGGTTCTCAATCCAGTTCCATGGGCTCCCTACTACCTGAAGGAACCACCCACGCTTCCAACTAGGGTCTCAACCGGCATGAGACTGGGAGCATGGATGTGATAAAACAGTGCTGGCATTTTAAATGGGGAGAGGCAATAGGGTCATTAGCTTGCGGGGCTTGGTAAGAAGGAGCAGAAAATAACTGGTGCCATTCATGTGGCCTGACACAGAGCTTATGCACACTAAAATTATCCAAAGTGATGGGAAAAGAAACCTGTGGGAGAGCTGAGACCTTACTGTCACGCTCAGATGGAGGACTTCAAATTGATCTTATAGTGGGAATGCCTGCATCCCTAAACAACAACCAAGATTTTTTTCTCACAATTCTGGCAGCACAAGCCAGCAGACTGGTCAGCAATCATAACAGATGGAACAACTGACACAAGCATCGAGTCAAAGGAGCTATCAGCATTCACTCATGTTGAATATTCCTTCCTGTTCTCAGGCTATAGACTGTGAGGGACAGAAAGAAAGGTATAAAACCTGGACTGCAGACTAGGGAATGAAGAAATCAAGAGGACAACATCTAGAGGAGCCCAGGATCAGTACCTGCTCTGGAGGGTTGGTGGCAAACAGGGGAACTCCATCTGTAGAATATAGGCGTGAGAATGGAGTCTTTCAGCACTCACTCATGGTTAACTCAAATTGTCTGCTGAGGGGACTCGCCATATCATGGTGTATTCCTAATAGATGAAGAACAACGGGAGTTACTCTGTAGAGATGCCACTATTTCCAAAATTCAACTGCTTTCTGGCCAGGATGAGTGAGAAGTCTGCATACTGCAAAGGTTTTGGTTAACCTGTGGTTCTTGCAGGAAAGACAAGTACGTACATAGCTTATAAAGCACTACAGTATGGACAAAAGATTTTTTTCAGGGACCACGTACGTGCCCAGAAGGTTTTAATGGGGAGTTTTTTTAATAAGCATCAACATTGGTGAAAGTGATGAACAATGTTAGAAATGGGACTGGCACATCTGTCTGGAGAAGACAGGAGCTAAGACAAATAACCAAGGATTTATCATTCTGACAGACAGAACATCTAGCCCTCTTCTTTTTGAAGGCAAAGTACTGAAAGCAGAACCACTTCCATGAGATACAGCTTCTGTAGCTCTTGGCAGAGGAATGGAATCTTTCTCCCTCTTATCTGTGAGCTCCCATCCTCAAGGAAAAAAGGGGCAGGACCGTGAAATACAACTATTTATGGGGTTAACTCGGTAGTCACTTCCAAGACTTATAGATCTTGGGTAAAGGGTAAAAACAGGCTAAAGCCAAAGATGTTCTACTGTCACCGTGAAGCTACTCTTAATCTCACCTTAGATGTACAACTAGGAAAAAGAAACAGATGGAAGGAGTTAAAGCAGAACACAAAGAAATGAAATTTCCTAAGCACCACATGCTAACACTTTTGAGTTACAGCTGAACCAGCTCTGGTATCCAAACAATAAGGGTGTAGCTATCCTATGACTTCAGTGTGATCTTAGAGCTTCTCAGGGTGTGCAAGGACAATGTGCAAAAAGCGGCCAAGGAGGAGACTCTTCTGTAACTATCTATTGCTTGTGGGAGTCCTTGAGACTGGAGACATCAATGGCAATGGCCATAGAGCAAAATATTGTAATAGGAACACAGATTTCCTCAGACAGAAGTTCTGGTTACTGGCTATCCTCTGAAATACCATATCTCTGTTTGTCCCTTTTTTCTTTTCCTTTTTTTTCCCCCCCTTGGTGGAAGCTTACCTGTGAATGCTGATAGCTGTCAGACAGGTATTTAGCAAACAGGCTCTTTGCAGTTCTAAAGCTTTAAAGAAAAGTCTTTCAGCTGAAGACACTTACTGCTTATCTGTAGGAACGGCTTAAGGAGGCCCTGTCAGTTTGGAGAAAGTCATGCAGACAGCACAGAAGAAGGCTAAGTTAGAAGTGGTTATCTTTGAAAAGTGGCTGTTGTGCCTCCTGCTCACTTTAAGAGCATGAAAGCCCAAGTATGGCTCAGATCCTTCACTTGCATTGCTTTACCTTGACATCCTAACACGGCCAACTTCCTTGGGAGAACAACGCACAGGGGCATGATACTCTCTTCCAGTAAAAATCAGCAGTGATTGTTAGCAGTCCTTCCCAAGTCCCAAGATGGAAAGAAATCAAAGACCATGTGGCATAAGAGCCAGGCCAAAAAACAAAAACAACAACAAAAAAAACCCTATACAGTTCAGTATCTTATTTCTGAATGGCAGAAGGGCAGAGCAGGCATGTAGTGACATTTTCTCAACCTGCCCATGCAGATTTCAGCATGTATTGTTTGAGAACTTTGTGTCACGACTAGAATCTTTGTGCTTAATACTCGATAAACTTTTTTCAGTGATTTGTCCAACTGGTGTTCTGATCCTGTACAGATCTGAAGATCCACAGCAGCTGGTAGCAGTGAGCTGCACGTACCAACTGCAGGATGTGAAGTACTTTCCTTTCTCTCTCAAAACTGCCATTTGCTAGTTTAATTTGCTGACCCCTTGTTTTTGCATTGAGAGAAAATACTCTTTCTTTAGGAGACTTCTCCTTTCCTCTCTAGCATTACAGACCTTCTCATCCCATTGAACACAAAAGTGACTCATTACTTCTGTAATTTGTTTCCTATTTCTTAACCAATTATTCACTCATGAGATATTCCCTCTTATCCAAGGCAGTTTAGCTTCTCTCAGGTCCTGTAGCAACAGATCTAATAAAACAGATTTTTCCTCAAGGAAAAAAAAATTGCTTTGCCTTCACTTTGTACTTTGGTTTATGTTCTTTATCTCCTTCATTTAGGTCTGTTAAAAAACAATCATTGTTTTTAAGCAGGCCTTTTTTCTTTTAACTTCTTTACCCTGACATGAACCATACTGACATTGTTTTTGTTGTTTTATTTCCAAGTTTCCTCAAATCTTTTTTTCAAACATAAGAGGCACTTGCTTTGAACAACTAGTATGGAAACTTCAAGACAATCTTCTTTGAAAGCATTTTAGGCCTCTGGCTGCAACTTCCATGGGTTCCCCCCCGCTTCTTTTTAGAAATCATCTTAATTTTTTATGTAGCTCTCATTTTCAAAATAAGCATGACTGTAGCAAATCTGTTGTCTCTTGTGCTCTTGTGAGAATACTGGATCTAAGCACATTATGGTCACTTCTTACAAAGCAACTCTTCAATAATAAAATATAATCCAGTCTTGAGAGTGTACTGGACCTGATTCAAAGAGCTGCTTCTCCTCTTCTGGGTTTTGTGACTAGTTACTCTATTAAGCACTCCCACCTTTTTAACCTCTCTGATCTCTCTCAGTCTGTCATTGAGAGTTGCCAACTTGATCAAGCTATTCAAATATCAAATGTGATGTTCTTCCATCTTAGCCCTGGAATTCCAAATCACAGGAAGTGTTGCTTAACTCATCTGATTTGACTGCACTGTTCTCAATTTATAGCATCATCCACCATTAATATAAGCTACCTTTTCCCTTATATAATTTGTCCTTCTGGTGCACATCTTGCCATCTCTGCTAAATGAAGACCAAGTATTAGAACAGGTAGTTAGAGAGAACAAAGAGGATTTCCCTGTGGATCTTACCGTCCTCTTCCTCTAACACCTCCAGTTTAAACACCCACTCCTTAAGAATACCTGATTGGTATGAATTTTGAATTTTGGCCATGTGACGAGATGTGCAAAAGACTAGACTGAGGAAGGGGTTGAGGTCTGGCATGGCAATGTTAGACAGGGTGAGGGCATGCAGAAGAAACTGCTGTCTCCCAAGACTTGCTGGCAGTGAAAGAGTATGGGTAGAGCAATCCAAAGAATCAGCACTCAATGCTGATCGCTTAGATGAGTCAAGAGGTCCACAGATTTCAGTCTCTGACACTTCTTGGTTGCAGAAGCAGGAATGTTTTTAGTAAAGTAGCTCTGACTTATTGTGGCAGCAGTGGAACTATGTTTTGGAGCTAAGCTTACAACTGGTGATATTTAGCAAAGATGCTGTAATCCCACTTTGTTTGTCAGCAGCGGAAAACTCTGTGGAAGAGCCAGTGCTAACAGGGGAGCTGCAGAAATGAGTACTTTGTGACAGTTACTTTTTGGAATTATCTAAATGTAGAGTCCCTCATAGGCAGTCTAGTAAGTAAAGCTATAGCAAATTTTTCTGGCACAGGGACACTGTCGATCACTCCTTACCATGTACAGCAATGGTCCACATAGGGAATTTTCTTTAAAGAGAAGAGACACCGGTAGGGCCAATCACTGGAGTGAGTCATAACCAGATTTGCTTGAAGGTACAGAATTTAGATTTGATTCATTTAGTTAAAAGACATGTTGGTGGCTACTGCTTGGCATAAGGGAGGAATTACAGACATAACAGGCTGTCTACATAGAAGAGTAATTTTGCTAAGCTATAATAACTATCAGTAGCTACACAAATCGATTCCACGGTGTAGTGTTATAGGAGAACAAATAGACACCACCACAGTCCATTTTGAAACCTAGGAAGAAAGAAGACACTGAGGAAGAGTGGGAGGACGGCTCTGTATGTCTCACGTACCACAAGGACATACAGGGCACAGACCTGACTCCAAAGATCTCAATGAAGACTTCAATTTCATGTGCTCAGGGACCACATGTGCCACAACTCAGATCTGCTGAGATGAGACATGAAAAAAACTAGACACTGCTAGCTAGGTCATGGCTTTTTGTTGTCATTGTTGTTTTGTTTATCGGTACATAAAAAAAGCCCACAGCAATTACAAAAGAATTAACATTTCTTGAGTATAAAAAAACCAATACATCAAAGCAGTTTTCCTAGGTTAATTTACATTGGCTTTAAGTCAGATTAATTAGGCTGACTAGAATGGTTCTACTGACTCTTAGATCAGCTGCCCTATTACCCATTCACTACCAGTAATGGTATCAATAATAGAGGCCCAGCAGGCTGCTCAATGAAGTTATGTACTGAAAGAGTAATAGGATTCAAGGTGGCCATCAGGTATCAGGAGGAATAGAAAGTACATGTTCAAGAGATATTACTGATTATTCTGTACTGCATCAAATGAAATCTCTATATAGTTTCCTTGAGCTCTATATGCTTTTGAGTACTTCACAGCTATAAAAGCATGTATTACCACAAGTTCTGTCCCTGTTTGGGTGTAGTGGTCTCTGCAGGAATGTCTGCAACATGCACAGACCTATGAAGTATGCTCACTCTGCCATCCGTGGCTGTGCTCTTCCGCTTATCTGTAAAAGAAAGGCACAAGCTCAAATGTATTTTCACTCACATTTCTCCTCAATCAGCATTTTTATTTTGCAAAAACTAAACTGTCTCCAGTTAAAGTGTTTATATTCATCATGTAGTTCAGCAGTCTGTCAGAGAAGACTAATCTAGCATTACTTCGCTAAACTCAACATAGTATATCCATTTACAGAAACATCAAAAGAAACATCAAAAAGATAATCTTTAAAGAAAATACTACTGCATCGTAAATGTACATACACAAAATTAAAGAATTGCTACTATATCAAATACATGCAACTAATTTCATTCTTCAGCTATATACTGACAAAGTACTCTTAGATTTGTATGTGTTATAAATAGAATTAATTTGCATTTCTGAGCATCTTCCCCCCCAAAAAAACTTGAATACCAGTAAATTGTTAGTGGATATTTTAATATAGCGCCTATTATTCCAAGTGTGTATTTCTACACTGCAAAAAAATCCATGCAGCAGTTCCTGCTTGTCACACAGCTAAGGATTCATATACGAAATTAACTGTTTAAAGAAAGCATCTCCCTCCTCCTCCACTTCTTAAATGTCTTTCATGTTATAGGATTTCCAGCTGTCATATCCCTTACTCTGGAACATTGGTTAGTCCTAGAGCAATCATTTAGAAGAAAGTAACTGGAAGCTGTTGTTTGTTTTTTTTAAAAAATAAATAATGCACAATATATACGTGTTTGCATGCGTGTGTGTGTGTGTGCGCGCGTGCATGCACTTGTGCACCCATCATTGTGGGGTGGGGGTAAATCAATTAAAAGCAACTAGAGGGCCATGGTGTACCCTAACAAAGATCTAACCCTACAATCACAAAAGAACTTCTTTGATAACAACTGCATTTTTGCAGTTCTGACCAGAGAAAAGGTAACAGTGAATATTCTTAGTGGAAGAGAAGTAAACCAGAGGTAGCTAACAGGGTGTCCTGTCAACAGCTAAAGGAAACCTGTAAGCATTGTGAAAGGGACATTTATGCCAAGAAAAGCATTTCCTCTACAGGGAATTATTTAAATCCAGAAAACATAAGAGCTGGGTGAATGAAATTCAGTTCAACTTCTGCAGTACTGCAATAAAGATTTTCTCTGAAGGCAAATGGCAGCAATTCTCTCTCCATACCTTGTGGTCATAATACGGCTCCTTCAAATACCCTGCCTTTCAGCAGTCCAGCTTTGGCCGTTGTAAAGAGCAATATCTGTAACAGTATAAGCTGTTGCCAGAACAGAGAGAATGTAGACTATTCTCTTTAAGACAACATGAAAGTACTTTGAATTTCCCTTCAGTTCAGAGTCCAAAAAAAGAAAAGAAAAAAGAAAAACCCACAACTCCAGATCACTTCATTAGAACCACAAGTGACCTAAAGGGTAACCTCTTATTCTGCTCTGAACTGTGGCTTGGGCAGCACAGATTTGCCTTTTCCTTTTTTGCCAGGGAGAGCCTACACATGGATCACCAGCTGGTAACTGCGGCTGGCAAAGGCAGGCAGTCATCCCACGCAAATGGGCATGTCCCCAACGAAGTAAACCTGCCTCTCCTCAAGCCTAATGCGTTCAGCACTCTGAAAAGTAGATGTGGAGGTTGACCCACAGCATTGGCACCTTCATCTTGAAGGGCAGGTAAATCGCCTGTTATCTCCTTCTTCAGGTACGTGCTAAAGTGAACTCACTGCAGGCAACTGGCAAGCAGGCTCTGCTCTGCAGGGCTGGATAGAAGGGGCACCAGCTGCAGCGATTGTATGATATAGGTAACAGATCTAAAGCTTGCCTAAAGCTTGGCATCAAATCTAGCTACCATATTGAGGGCACGACATTTAACAAAATCAGCAGCTTGTGCTACACTGCTGCCTTTAGATCTCACATGCTGTGTCAAACACTTTGGAGAATAAAGTTGCCTCAAAAAATGAATATTGATCTAGGAAAAAAGTAGAGCAATTCAATGCATGAGGCAGACTTCTAAACTTAAGCAGGAGTAAAATCCATGGCAGATAGAGGGTAAGGAACAAAACTTCACCAAAAGTGCTGTTCAAATGGTAGCTGGGTGTTTCAGCGCATCGAAAAGTGAAAATCAGTCACATTGGTTAAAAGATGCTGCCTCCACACTGATGCAAAGCAAACAGCAATATATAATTTATGGAGACATGAAACAGTCTTGCGCTACTCTCCTTGCTATTGAAGCCTTGAGTTCCTCATGCAGTTTTGGAAACTCCACTTCAGAAGAGATAATGGATCAGCTGGAGAGAGTTTAACTTGACCAGAGGGGTCTTAAAAACTGTAAGCTATGGAAAACAATTAGAGAGGCTGGCATACAATAGAGGGACTACAGACTTGGGGGAGAGGGAGTAGGGAAATGAGGGTGGATGTAACTACTCATAAATATGTAGGAGGGTGATGGCAGAGAAAGGAAGCAAATCAGTTTTCCCAGGTCTGCAAGGAAGAAGTTCAGAGAGTTGAATGCAGCCGATGACTGCTTAGGCTAGACATTAAGGAAGATCAGAACAGACAAGTACAAGACTGACTGCTTAGCAGGGATGCACTCTCTGCTGTTGAAGAACTTCAAGCTTAGGTTGCTCAAAAGCCTGCCAAGGATGTTTATATCTAGCGTTCCTCTTGCTTTGGACAGAAAGGACCCTTCCGGCCCTGCTTTCTAGGATGCTAGGCTCCTAACGCAGGCTTAAGTGCTGTGTGCTCTACTGATGCAAGTTTTGAAAGAAGCTCACCAGCTTGTTACAGAGAATCTCCCTGCAGTTGCTCAAGGAGACAGCTTTGCCTGTCAATGCAGTGGATACAACCACAAGGCAATGCAAAATAGCATAATGCTGTTAACAAACTAGCGTCACACAAAATATATGCATCACCTCACCTGTCATCACAAATGGCTATGGGAGAGATTGGAAAGTTTATTAGCTTATAGAACTTGTAGCTACACCTTTTAGTGAGGTCTCAGTCACACTGTGCTTGTAACTCTACCTGGAGTTCATTAATCTTCTGTGAAAAGGAAGCTGCAAGTCCAGCACACACATACACACAGGCATTTACCCCAGCCTGCACAACGTACACACATAGCTGCACAATTAGAAGGAGACAGATCCAACAGTCTGACATAAGTTTAAACAAAGGCTCATGAAATTTCAAAAGGAAGAAATCCTGCTGAAATCTTGCGTAGTAGCTGGGTAAATACTTAGACAGCACTTGAAGAATTAATAATTGCCGGAAACAAGTTGATACATAGCAACATGACTGGTCAATATTTGAACAAATTCACACAATAAAAAAATATCCGTTGAAGGCTGCTGAATGATACCGCCTCTGGTTCAACAATTCCACAAGATGCAAGTGGCTGGAAAGATACACACTAGAAGAAGTATCACTATATGTTTGCTGTGGTCTACTCTTCCAGAGATGTCTACTCTGACTGTTGTCTAAGACAGACTACCAAGTGAGGGCCCTCTGATTTAACTTAGTGCAACCTCTTCTGTGCAGTATTGCTGTAGGCGGACTCAATGTGAACCTATGATGTTTCAAACGCAGCAAAGGAACAGCACTGAAATTGCAACTGTAATCAGATTACAGCATGGTCTTCTGTAACACAGAAGCATTAAGTTTACCTCCCCGCAAAAGGATTTTTGTATATGTTTATGTTCTGCTTGCAGTGCTTGACCACCCAGCCTCCAAGTCCCCAAGGCAAAACTACAGAAGAGGTACTAGACTTCCAGCTAGTCATTGCACCTCATCTGCACATTTAGTACAAGGTGAAGAGCAGGCTGAAAGGACACGAGCGAAGGGGATGTCTGCCAAAATGGCCTCAACCAACACAGACATCTAGAAGACCGCCCTGCTTGACACAATTTAGTGCTAGGGACTATGGGAAGGTGCTGAAAAGGCCTTGAGATCTCTACAGTATGAAAGCATCTGGTGAGCAGCTCAGCTTATTGCACCTCCACAGCAAAAGCAGCATACTTGTCCTCTGTGGCAAGTACATTAATCTGGAAGTTCCCCCACCGATAGAGTGTTAGCATTATGATGGATATCCTCACTCACTGCAGTAGATAACTGATCACTTGTCTAAGAAGTCTGGCACATTGTACCCCAGAAGGTATGTAGTAAATAGTATGGTTACTCCACAGCTGACACCACATTGACTGCTTTAAAGTGAGGAATGATCTTATCCCATGTCCCTTATGTGTCTCAAGATCTGCGGCAGCAGCAAGATCATCACGAGTGTTAAGCTCTTCTGCACACAGGTTTCCTGAGTTTACAGCAGACTCAGATTGGAGGACCCACAGTAAGACATTCAGACTAACCAGCTCTCTCTCACATTCATGAACTCATCCTAACAGTCAGATAGCAAAGGAAGTACACAAATAAGCTAGCTGATCATACCTACTGGGCTGTAGTCCTTTTTTGCATCCTCCTTCTTCTGATGGGGAAGGATGAATCTGTAGTCTATGCTGTCATGTACCCAGCCTTTTTCAATGAACAAGCCAGGAACCTCATCTGAAAACAGCCAATACCTGTAAAGAACACATATACATTAACAGGTACCCGTCTCCACTTCTGACTACAGTCACACACCATCCAGCTTTATTTGCATAAGGTGTGTCTGTGGGGGGGGGAAAAAAACCTGTGTGCTTGACTCAATAAAAAGTGAGTTTACATCATTAGTACAACCACAATTCAGAAACAGGAGAAGTCTTCATTATAATCCATTCTAAGAGCATTCCTATGCAACGAACACAAAAAGCGGAAGACAGTAAGTAGACTCTTGAGTACTGATGCAAGCACTTGAAGCTCCACTGGCTAGCAGATACTGACCTCCATGGGAAGGCCAGAAAAACCTGATCTGTAAACCAGTGAAGGGTTATTATACTCTAGATAAACTAAAAACTCACTTCTGCTCTCCTCCACAGTTGAAAGCTGACACGGAGTATTCTAAATAACCTGAATTATAAATACTTCTCGGGGGCTGCTCTCTAAGAAAGCCCCATACCAGAGATCCGGGGGCAGGGGACGATTGCCTTTCCTACCTGTTATGATTACGATCAGTACCAATTGGGGTCCTGCGCATCACCAGCTTTGCTTTGGCAATTCCATCCTGGAAAGTTTTCTCAGCTGCAGCCTTATGCTTCCGGATTCTTTCTTCCTCTGCTTCTTTCTCCATTTTTACTGTTGGAATTAGCACAGAGAAGCGATAGTCTTCTTTTACTGTATCTAGAGATCAATATTCTCTTATTTTATTAGATTGTGTGTGGGGGGGAGGAAATGTAATAATTTATTCATGACTATGGTTAATATTCTTTTAGCACAGCCATCCATCCTTTATCTCATCTTCCACCCACCATTCTAGAAGAAAAATCACCAAAAATGAGGAAAAAAAAGTCAAGGCATAAGGATGAACTGGGCTGGGAAAAGGGGAAAGTTTGGATGACAGTGGACTGGAGAAATTGTTCCTCATTATAGATCAATGAAGTGGTATCCATCATTTTTCAACCCCATATAGTAAAGAGCTGAAGGTCTTTCTTAAACTACAGCACAATGTACCACAAGGACAGTTCAAACTTTGGGAACAGCCCAGATATGACAGCATGGAAGTCAGCATGGATGATCGATACCTGCATTTCCATGATTGCAGCTGTGGGGAATGCTGTCCCCAGAAGCTTACCTACTAAATGAACAGATTTGTGGCACACTGCTCAACTGTGCCAGCTTCCAGACAGGAACGTCTCACACTAGTGACAAAAGGTCACATATCCTAACTCCTCATGGAGTTACATGCATGCAGACATGTTATCATGTGGGAGAACCTTATGAGTGAGGTGGGACAGGACAGGTAAAAGCTAGCATATAAAGGTCTCATGCTGGCTGTCTGAAGGAGAAATCTAACTTCTTGCTAGGACTTTTCCCAGGGCTACTACTTACTCTTTCTCTTGCAGCCATTTTCTGTATCAAGATAGGTTTGATAATAGTTGACTAGTAAATACCTGGTAAGTCTCTGAAGTCCTGCCAATGTAACCAATCCTGACTGATTAGAAGAGAAATGCTGAAAAACAGACCCTTGCATTTGTTACAACAGCTTTATATACCAACTTTTATGTAATAATATAGCAACAATGTAACAACTTAAGTACAGCATGGGAAAATTGTTCTATTAAACCACACCTGCAGGCCATCTATAAGCAGGTGCAAAACCTGTATGTTCGTAATTGCCAGCTCCTCCCTAAACTTATCCCTACATTAAGGTACTGAAATTAGAACAAGTAGTAACAACCATTCTCATGGGACTGAATGCTGTCTATCACCGACATCTGAGCACTTCAAACTGCAACAGGAGGCCCATACTACAGGAAGTACTGTTCTCACCTTTTACGAGAGAGGAAACGGAGAGATGAAGTGATTTCCCCGTGATTTCTCTTCTTGGCTCCTTCTCAAGGCTTGTTAAGGTCATTCGATTTCCCCACTCATACTGCCTTTCTTTTTTTTTTTTTTGATGGTGTTTTTATTTGGTGGTGATTTTGGCCAGGATATAGTTGAGTGTTCTTAAATGAATTGCTCGCTTTAGCGATCTGATCTTTGGAATTTCATTAATCCTTACTATTAGGTTGCACAGAAGAATGGGTAAGGGAGAGAAGAGACAGAAATGCACTGGAGCAGTACGCCTCTACCAAAACCAAGAAAAATGAAAAACAATCCTCTCTTAAGCTGACAAAAGAGATCTCTTCCATAGGGGGCCAAATGACATAATGAGGACCTCCTGGCTGACGGCAACAGCTTGAACCTCAAACAGATCATGCATGAAGAGAAAGCAAGGAGTTAGTTTGGAGGGAAAAAAAAAAAAAAAAAAAAGCTTTCACCTGCATTATTGCTATTGCTGCTGAAAACTAGTCTCAAGAAGCACAGCCTGGTGCTATCAGAATTGCTATAGAGTTATGATGAACAGTTTGTAAGATGGTGTAAAGCTATGAAAGTTTTACACAGTCACATACTTAGGGAAAAGAGGATCGAGGCAAAACTAACTCAGTGAACTTCCTAAGCAGAAATTTACCCCACATCCGTAACACCCTTTTTACAGACATTTCAAAGCCAGACAAACAATAGCCCTTGACTTGCTTTACTATAAAGGTTTAAGCCTAACCAGAGCTACAATACAACAGCATCTCTTCACACAGAATGGCAAGGTGGGAGAAACAGCACAGAGGAAAAAAAAAACCCACCATACTTTCTGGGTACAAATTAAGCTGCAAAGAACACAGAAACATCATCTACATGAGTGTCAATGACCTTGGAGAAGGAATCAGAGATAGTATTCTGGAAACAGTACTAGTAAGGCACCCTTGGCTTTCATGGTCAAGAGGTCTTGAAGAAACCCACCATTCTAGCCAGGATATTAAACCAGTTCCAATCATATTCTAAATTCGCACTGCTTGTTTTCATGCTTTTCTCTGTAAAATTTCCAATTTTGTATTCAATTTTTCCAGAACCCACACCCCCTACATTAAGCATGGCTGATGGTAAGAGTACTCTGCGATTCTAGCAAGCACAAAGTACACTTTCTTCCTCACCACCCTCCCTTCAAGAGCAAAGAATCCAGTCAAAACAAGCCACACTGCCAGCAAACTCTTGAATGCCTACAACATGAGACACAGGTCTTTTTCCTATCCAACTGCAAAGATCAGTTGTAGCAGGTATTATCAAGTGCCAGAATAAGAAATGAAGGGAAGAATACAAACTTCCTTTTTCTCACGTGCCCAAATTGCTTGGTCAAGATGGGAACAACAACAACTAAAAAACAACTTAAACTCCCTGCCTGCCTGTCATTTTCATTTATGACTGCAAGCTAGTCTTGGTTGGTACTCTCCTCTCTAGCAGGCCTCTTTTAGGCATACAAACTTCCATTTCTCCATTCTCCTCCAACAGATTTGCAGGAAATATCCTATTGCTTCATGGAGTGATAAGGCAAAGAACAATTAGCAAGCGCGAGAATAACATGGCAATGGAAGCGACGAGGCTTTTACTGTCAGGAAAACAGATATTAACTTCCTGTATTGATACATGACTAGCATTAACTACAAAAGAAGTCAAGAAAGAACAAAAAAATATATTTATGCTTTCTTACACTGGGTTCTTCTCTGAGAATAGCTTGGAAGAATTGGCCACAAACTTTGTAGGTTTAACTGAAAAGAGGTTAGCGCTCTAAGTGTTACTGATACTACCAGAGTGGTGACAACGGCATCCTCTGACTGTGATATATACGCACACATACATACATATACATATATTACACACCAGCTGAACCACTGCACAATCAGTGTTTTGTCAGCAACTGCTCTGTTACTCCCCCAGAGATGTTGTTATCCAAAGAAAATGCAAATGAAATGGCCTGAAAGCCTGTACACAGAAAAAGGGCCACCAAAAGCCCTGTCATAGAACTGTCTTGTAGGCTATTGCTAACTGTGGTTTTCTGTTTTTCTGAACTGTTTCTAATATACCGAAACCACATCAGCCCCCAAGCCTGAAGTCCTGAACAGACTAGTTCAGAGCTGCTAACCCTGCAGCCCTAACTACTGCACTCATTGACATCCACCAAGATCTGCTAATGTATTTATGCCTTGGTATCAGCTGCTTAACAGATAAAATGAGGTTTGGGTGGCTGAAATGTTAGGGTTTGCTATGTGGAAAGGAAGCAATACAAGTTCAAACCTTAATGGAAGGCTG
Source organism: Dromaius novaehollandiae (assembly GCF_036370855.1). Lineage (NCBI taxonomy): Eukaryota > Metazoa > Chordata > Aves > Casuariiformes > Dromaiidae > Dromaius > Dromaius novaehollandiae. The sequence continues at coordinate 13,218,001 of NC_088116.1, forward strand.
AATCCTTCCTTCCCTGCCAGAGACATCTCTTTTTCCTTGTGGAGTCCCCCGAAATCGCATTTCCACAGCACCCAAAACAAATGATTTGTAATCATCTCCATCAACTCAATGTTTCTCTCCTTCCTATTTGAACTTGCTGTCAAACAACTGGAGAACTATGCGAATCAGGGCCTAGAGACAATCCAGCTACAGCACATTAAATACTTGGTACTTTGTTTTTCTGGAGAAATAGTACAGCACACCAGATCTTCAGCTACTCCAGCATGGAAGGGGAATCAGGACAGCACCAAAAGGAAATCAGTCAGTGAGAAGCCAGTTGTATGAAATGCAACCAGAAAACTCAGGAATAGTAAGAATTTCCTCTTTGCTTTAGTTTGGGTGTGGTAAATACAGCTCACGGCACAGGACAGCAAGGAACCAGCTCACAGAAAAAAAAGATTCAGGTCTGGGCAAAAGGAAGCAGGTCAGACACTAGTAAAAATCAAGAATCTTGCACTGTAGTATTAATAAGGGGCTCCTGGACAGATGGAAACTAATCTGTGGTGGGAACAGCGCAAGATATGGCACAAGTAAACAAGCATCTACCAAACACCCTTTGGATGAGAATCAAGTGAACAAAGTTTTACCTGCTTTAGAGATTTTTGATACTTCTGAGACTCACTGCTCTTAACATAATATCTGAAAAGTCTAATTATTTTTAATGTGAGGCATGGCTCTAACCACTCCACTCCCTGAGGAGCCTTAGGGAAGTCCACGTTACTTAGCTATTCTGGGTCTCCCTGAACAAATACTTCCAGATTCCAGCTAAGGCACAGAAGCCAGGCTTCATGTGGGAAGCTTTTCCCTCAACTGTTTCAGAAGGGAAATAACAACCTAGATGAGTTATACTGTCCGTTTCCATATGCCCAGTACCCACATTTACAATGAAAACAACCCCCTGTAGTGTAATTCTGTCAAAGTGTTCTGTGCTTCATGTTGCATATTCCTTAGCAAAAAGCACCACACATGCAGAGGCATACACAATTTGGTAATAAAATTGGTGACTTGAAGAGGTCTGAGTGAACAGTTTATATTTATAAGCTTCCATAACTAGTTCTTTAAAATGAGAAACTAGAAACTGAAATTTATAGCCCATGCCCTCCTCTGGCAAGAGGGCTGCTAGTATCAATCTGACTGCGTGCATAGCAGCAGGGCCAGCAGTAGCTGCAGGAACTTATTGTTGGTCAGGAAATATCTCCTCTGTACATAAAAGGGGCAAGAGATATTTGGGCACGGACAAACATGGTTTCCTGCCCCCAAAACATTTTGTTCTCCAGCTTTCCTGAGCCTGACAGAATTAGAAAGTCCCTGTGCAGAAGATGCCCACAGATACAAAATAGAAAACTGTTATTGCTTTTTTTTTCCTAACATTCTCAATTTTGAGCCACCATAGGAACATCTAAAAATCTTTCCCAAGCTGTCATTCATAAAGCCCTACAGCAGCTGAACCATACTCCTCTAGCCAGGAAATTCCTTGAACCCAGTTAACACTCCTGGAAATAGACTTGTCAGTTTTCACCATTAGTTCATTTATTCTCACCTACTCCGTGACACACAAATGCTCTGCTGCCCTGGTAATTTTCTTACCTCTCATTTGTCTTTCTTGTTGCTCCCTCTCTTTCTTGGCTTGGATGGCAAGAAGGCGTCTGCTCTTCACAGCACTGATCATATCATCAGCTTCTATTTCTACCCGGTGCTCTATTTTCACAATCTCATTTTTTTTCTTTTCATTTCTTCCCATTGTATTCTCATCCTTCCCATTCTCCTTGTTCTTGGCCACCATTTCTTTTCGCTTCTGTTTTTCTGCTCTCTTCTTGTCGTTCTCTTCTTTCAGGACAGCGAGGCGCTCCTTCCATAGCTCAGCTGATGTCTGCTGCTTGGCCTCCACATGGTCCTGCACTGAATAAGTCATTAGAATCCGGTGGCATAGTGCTGCCAGTATCTGCAGTTTCTCTTCAGGAGTCAGCTCAAAGAACTCCGATGTCTCCAGTTTCTCCAAAAATTCATCCTGTACTTCATTATCCTCAAAATTTGCTGAATCCTTGCTTTCGTCTACATTATCCGAGACCTCGCTTTCCTCCTGCACATCTGACTTGCGTAAACATAGGCGGACCAACTCAGAAGCAGAATGCAAAGTAAGTGGTATTTCGGAAAGCTTCATTCCCAATTCGGCATAATCTTCAGCTATTTCATCTTGCAGCAGGGTCTGCAGAAGAATGACCAGTACCCGGTTCAAGTAAAGAAAGCCACCTTTCTCTGCACAAAGCGCTTCCATCAGAGAAACTGCTGTAATAGGATACTGAGCATCTGGCATCAATAACCCCGAATAACAGCTCAGGAATTCTACCACCATGGCTACATCCCCAAAGAGAGTATTAGGAAGACCTTCTGGAGTATCAACCAGTTTAAAACTAGGCAAGGTCTTCCCTTTAATATCCTGGTCCTCAAATCTTTTCTGTTTTTCCAGTTTTTCTTTCATCTCCTTCTCCTTCCGCTCCTTCGCTCTCTCCTTCAGTTTCTCTTTCAGCTTCTCCCTTTTCTTCTTCAGATATTCCTTTCGCTGCTCCTCTGTCATGGTGGCCCATTTCTTCCTGTGCTCTAGAAGCTCATAGCGTTTCTGTACTATTCCTCGCAAATCTTCAGGGAGACGGGCACGATCCTCGTTTGAGAGTAACCTGGCTGTTTTGGAGATTATGCAGGAAAGGGCGCTTTTTTTGTCTTCCCGGTCTTTGTTTTCTTTGTAATAGGCAATGAGATGGAGTGCTGCAGGAGGCAGATGTTTCTGGGGTTTGCTGGAAGACCTAGGGGTGCCTCCTGAATTTCTGGGAGCCCTGGACACCTTAGTGGTACCTTTTGCCATGTCCAGTAGTGTCATTTGTTTCATCTTCATCTTTGGAGTCTTCAAGCCTTTTCTAGGAGACTTTGATTTCCCAGATGATTTCTGCCCATTTAAAACCCTTTTGCCTCTCTGCTTTTTGTCGAGGGATTTGTTGCTGCCCTTTCCCAATCGGCTCCTCTTTGGAATGTGAAAGTTAGAGCCAAGTTTACCAGGTGACACTATTTTCATCACCTCTTCCAACTCTTCTTTGGGACATTTTGAGTTCTTAGAGTTTTTCACTTTGAGTGGAGACCCAATAATAGATTTCTCCAAATGTACATGACACCACAGAGTAGGGCTCAGTGGCTGACCCAGGGATGATCCATCAGCTTTGGATTTCTTGGAAGGTTTTCTGTCCGGTGATCCAGAGCTCTTCCTCTTGGTTGATGGGTTGAGAGTCATATACTAAAATTAAAGAAAGAATAATTTTATATTAATATTTGAAGGTAAAGAAAGTGATGGATAACGGGAATCTACTTCTTACATCAAATTTGAGCAGTCTGGTTTCAGTCCTGATGAGGATTCAATTCTCAAGTAATGTCACTGAATATCTGATTGTTTTTAAATAAACCACCTGTTAGCCTACTTTCAGCATAAAAAAGGTTGACTCAGAGCCAAACAGAGACTGACTTCAGAAGTATCTCAGCACCTCAAATTCAGGTTCAGAGTGCATCCAGAATATTAATTCATTTCAAAAAGTGAAAAATAAAGTATAGTATACTTGCAGAAATATAGTCTTTAGGTTATGAATAAAATTACCAGAAATTAGGAGCCGAAAAAGTTAAGATTATTAGCAATAAAAAAAAATCTGCAGCAGAAAGCATAGTAAAAAAATGCAGCCATCAAAGAAGTACTTACTTACAAACAGATATACGCAATGTGATCAAGTTAAGATTGTCATAGAAATATTTCTGTCTTCTGGATTTTCACTGTTAGAGGCTTTACCCCCTGATTTAAGAGCCTTCATTACTCCGACAGAGAAATCTATACTGAAGATAGGCATACTATCTGAATCTACTGTCTGTTTAACTTCACTCTGCAAAAATTCTGTGTTGACATTTTTGCTGAAGAGAATTATTTAAGCTGAAAACATTCAGCACTGATATGAATCATGATAATTACAAATATTAGATCTACAGCTTATACCATATATTAAACTGTCACATGTACAAAGTTATTTTACCAGAACACTAATTCTAGATTACTAAATTCTTCAGCCACTTCTCACTGTTTAAAATTCAATGCAAATTCAAGCGGAAAATGTGCCATGGAAAGTGCCAGCCCTAAACATAAAGCTAAGCTTATAGAAGTCACACCTGAAATGTTACAGGTGCATATTTTTTCTTCTACTGCAAGCATGCCTCCATCTACCAGTGCTCTGAATAAAAGAAAAGTTGACCACCACCACAAAATACCTTCTAGTAAGAGAGTGACCCCAAACACTATAGCAGGGTAAACACACTCATGTATGAAGAATTAAGTTTTTGCTTTAAGCAAATTTACAAATTTGCAGAAAAGCCCATGGAAGCATGAGAAAAAGTGATATATCAGATACTTCTGTTCTAGTTTTACAACAAAACTTGACAAACGTTGAGTCCACGTGAAAGCGAGTTTACTAAATGGGGGGGGGGAAAAAAAAAAGTGCTTTCTACACCGAAAGATGGGATTCTAAAACAGCAGAACGGTATGGCATTTACTCCTTTAACAGCATATTTGGATGATCACTACAAAGGGCGGGGGACAAAAGTGTCCCAGCTATTTAGAGCATTAAGTACAAAGATTTGCAGTATCTGCCATGCAGTTATCCAAGCAGTTCTGAAATTGATGGAAATCACACAGTGGAATTTATGCACAGAACAAGATTAGGTTCCTATATACAATGTGCACAAATAAATAAAAAATAGGAGCATCTTTTGGGTCCAAGATGTGATCCACAGTTGTGCTTCAATTTTTAGTGATCTGATACACGATCCAAAACAAGCGACACCATTTGTTGCAATTTACTTGTGCGTATATTTTTATAATTAACTTAATTCGTAGAGCATCCAGCCATCTCTCAATCCAGCACCACAGATGAAGCAAGTATCAAAGTCAGAGACATCCAGCTCTTCCAGTGTGACCATGAAAACGGTCCAATAATTGATATTACCAAGTAAGGACTATAGCTCTTCTATTTGTCTCACATAAGGAAATCCTGACTGTTATTTGGAGAGAAGTAATGAAATCACCAGTGGAAAAGCTAAGAAAACACTGTCACATTACATTGCAGCTCATAGTTTCAAAATGGATCACCATTTCAGATATTTAAGTTGTTTAACCTCACAAAGAGTCACTTTTCAAAAGAGCAGACTTCCCTGCTCTGCATCTCTCTGAATTAATCTAAGCTCAAGAGCACCAAAACCCAACTGGCCCACAAAAGTCTTAGCCAAGACTGCTTTCTCACCTATTCCCCACCATTAAATCCAGAAGATATTTATAGGAATTCTTACCTTATGTGGATCAAGTAGGAAGTCACTAAATTTACTGGGGAGAGAGTATTTCTTCACTAACTCATCCTCCACTACCCACGGGGCATTCTCGCCGGTGCCAGCTCGTAGCGCATTATGACGGATGAAGTACCTCAGGATCTCCTTGTTGGGAGGACGCTCTGTACGGACTAAGCTATCTGCTGGTACATTACTGATGATCTTGTAGACAATATAAAAAGACAGACTGTTAATATTCAACTTTTAGTGACATTATAGATGCATGTTATATAGCAAAAAGGAGCAAGGACCATTACAATGCTTCAGGTCTGCAAACTCTCTACTCTTTCAAAGCTCTCTTGCAAAAAAAAAAAAAAAAAAACAAAAAAAAACCACAAAAAAAACAAACAAAGCAAATAGAACTTGCAATTGACATATGTAAGACAGGTTGGTAGAAGATTCAGTTAGCCAAAAAGGTTACCAAAAAACATTAATTTATGTTGCAGTTTTCTTGACAAAGTGTTTGTAGTATTGTTGCTTTATTTGGCAACAATAGAAACTTCTGATCTTCCCTTGGCACCTGCTTGCTACTAACTTAACATATTAGTGTTAGGTTTTTTTTCTCCTGAGACCAGAGGAGTAGCTCTGCAAGCTGTACTCATTAAGTTGAGGTCAGCACTGCCTTTCTATCAAATTAGCAAACAGATGACAAAAAGCATGTAGCAGTACTGCAGCCACACAGAGCTTCCTGAAGAGCAATTACTCATGACTCTTAGAGAATTTCAGTTAGAACGAGAGCAGCAGCTCCTGGTCATAATTACTAATCTACCTCTGACCAACCTTCATTAACTGCCTGACCAGAGATTAGCAAGTTAACAGTGACAACTCTCACACTAACCATATCATTGTGACTCAGCTTCCCTGGGAAGTGTCAGGAAATTGTCAGGTGTTTCTATAGTGCAAAACAATTACTTGTAGAAATAGCCAAGCTAATCAGCCTAGCAGACAACTGCACAAATGCAGGAAACCCACTTCCAATCCCTTGACTCTTTCAGAAAGTCCTATGTTGTGCTGTGTAAACATACTGATGGTGATTATTTAAATCAAACTTATATGCTCATGTTATACCAGAAAGGACTCAAGCAGTCACCTCACCTTATCTTCGTTTTTCAGCTTCACATCATATTTGTGTGGCAGGAATTTAGGTGGAACCCACTTCTTTTCTTCCTTCTTCAAAGAAGTAGGAAGCTTCCGAGGAGACCTACGTGCTCGATCATCTGATAAACCAAGGTAAGATATTAGGTGTCTTAGTGTTAAGGGCTACAAAAGTTAAATCCACATCGCGACTGGAGCAAAATCTCCCCCAGTTGCTATGCATAGAGTATTTGGTTAAACTAGAACATCAGGAAAGATTCCCGAATCCGGTTTTAGAAACATTCTAATGACGCAGGCTGGGAACAGAGTCCCCACAAAGGTCTGAAGTAGAAGGTAACACCAATCTTTAAGGAGTAGAAAGGACCAGTTGAACTATTTAAACCCATCTTTTTATGGAAAGAAAGCGGCAACTAGCTATACGAACAGAGAAAATTTCTACGAGGTTCATAGAGGAAAAAGGTTTTTAATCACCTAAATCTCCCTAAGCAGATTATTGGTTATTTAAACAATCCAGAGTTGTCTGCTATAGCACATCTGAAATAATTCTTAATGAAAATAACTTTTCAAATCATTTAACTTCAGTGGCTCTAAAGTGTCATACAATTATTACAAGTGCCTTACTATTATTAGCCCCTGTGCACATGAGCTAGTTAAGCTGCAGATTTTAAGCTTACTTAGACAAGCTTGGGTTTTTTATTCTTAAGATAGAAGTAACCAAAAGGAGTACAAGGGGATCATTTGACAGCAAATATTGAGTCTATTATTTCTATATTCAGGCCGCAAATATTAATCGCCTATAAAAAAAGAACAAGCTTACTGAAGACACTGATCCTCAAACCTTTATGTTTGTGGGTATAACTTAAAGAAAACACTAAAGTAAGCATGATGGATGGAAATAATTATTTACTAAGTGTACACAGAATGCAAGCCATAAGATGCTAGACCTAAGTCCAACATCATTTTAAAATATATATACATCAGCCACTTAAAAGGCATTAAAGCAAATCTCTCAAAGCAGATCTCTTATAGACCTTGAAGTGTCTTGTAAGCAACTTCCACTGTGCTGTTAAGCAGAAAAACATAGTATACAGTATGTATGTGTGTGTGCGTGTGTATTTTTTTATATATATATATGTATGTATGTGTGTATATACACACATACATACACACACGTGCGTAAGTCCTACACAGTTTAAGTCCTACAGCATTTAAGCTTCAGCAGCAGCAGCTCTGGCTTCCAGAATGATGAGAGCAATGGATTTCTTTGATAGAAGTTATTTCACGTCATTAATATCTGTCAAAATTTTAAAACTGGGAACAGCTCCTCGAACAGAAAGGAGAAAAACTGATGTGGCAGACTGCTAAGTAGGCCACCAAGGAGGAAGTACCACAGTTAAAAGCATGACAGTGGTCCTTTCCTTTTTAAAGCAGAGAAACATATGAATAATTTCAACATATTTCTACCTACGACATAACCAAATGATAACAAAATTAGTCTTCAAGTAAGGTCAACACACTTTATAGCTTAAATAAAGTTCTAACACCCCTCCCTCCCCCAAATCAGCAGTCTCAGGTAGGTAAGCAATCACAGATGCCACAGGCTGCGTGCACCATACGCATAATTGTGCAGTTAGGTTCCACATTAATGCTATATTCTAGATAACATGGAAGTTTCTGTTCCAAGCATCACTCTTTATGGAAGTTTTGCATTGAAGTCAAAGATCCTGAATTTCGTAACAAGAGCTACAGTGCACGTGAGAGGAGACTAACCCTCTCATTGCAAGTCAGGCTGAGAGTTAACTTTTGCCTGCTTTTGTTCCACATTTCTTTTAAAAAATCTTGGTACATTAACAAATATTATACTATGTTTTTCTGCTCAACAGCACAATGGAAGTTGCTTACAGGATACTCCAAGGCCTATAAGACATCGGCTTTGAGAGATTTACTTTAATGCCTTTTAAGTGGCTGAGTGTTACCTTTACTGGATTTGAGTGCCTTCCATGGCAGGTTTACATTTAAGAAATAACAATGTGTTGCTTAGACTTAAAGGACACGAGTTATAAAGCCACCTCTGTGATAGGCTAGTGACCTGTCCTTTAGCAACGATTTACTTCTTAGATTCTAGAAATAGGGATGACCATATTGAATTCCATTAAACAGCAACTTGATATCTGATAAAAAAACAAAAACAAAAACTATGCATTCTTTTCTGAAATTATTTTTATAAAACATATGCTTCAAGTAAATTTTTGGTTGCATTGTACTATAACAAAACTTACATTAACTACACCACTGGAACCTCATAAAGCATCCAAATGATGTTGCTCCTTCTGTTCACCGATTGTTTTGGATTTTCCAAAGCAGTATTAATTCCAATTACAGCTCAAGCTGTAGAACCTGCCTTCAGTAGCTGACCATCAATGTGCAGGAAAAACTAGCCTTTTCTCTCACTTCTGCAGATTTTCCAGAGTTCACTCCCTAAGCAACTAAAAATACAAAGCCACTTCAGACTGCACATATGATGCAATAACTCTTGTATAAAGCCTTACTCTTAATTTCTGAAGCACAGTAGACTATAAACCCAAGAGACTGAAGTTCTTCTCCCTCTCTTTGCCTCTTTCCTCCTCCAAAAAACCCCAGCAAGTTTGACCCAAGTGCTGCGTTATTAAAAATGCTAAGGTTAGCTCTGCCCCCGTGTGTGTGCACAGAAAGATGCAGCTTTTTACATCACACTTTCATATACAAGGTCTGCTATTTCTTTTAAATACTTCTTATGCACTGACCTCAACCCGTATTACAGTGGCCAAGCATACAACTTATTAGAAAGAAAAAGCCAAAGAAATAAGTGCAACTAGGTGACCTCCAGATACTGCGTACAATCTCCTGCAGGCGCATTCAGAGTCTGAACCCACTAAACAAAGGTTTTTAATGCCATTAAGTCTTTGCTACTTCTTCTGTAGTATGCTGTATTCATATACCAAATGTTACAAAGTTATTTTAATGGACTCTGGAATATAGACAGTACTAGATAACGAGTTTTTACATCTATAAACCATGTTCTATTATAATCAAGGATATAAAAGCATTAGCAATAAAATATCCTCTGAATAAATGCACACACAAGGGAAAGAGCTAAAAGAATCTGAGTGCTTACTGCTTTAACGGATAATCTTATGACTCAGCTGCTAACACCTTTGATTTGAAAAGTGTTGAGGTTTATCTTTTCAGGAAAGAGAAACAACTGAACACAGGTCAGACAATCAGCTGAGTCAGAGCCTGAACACTGTGTAGGAATGTCCTCCTCCAAGAAGCTACGTTGCTCTTCAGCAGGCCATAATGCAATTTCAGGACGACTACAGCTGAACACAGCTTGTAAGGAGTCTGTACCGCACTGAACAAAATATTATGGAAGTTTTTCAAAACATCCAAAAGCAAAGATGCTGCTGTAAGTTTGGCCAATGATCACTTTTAAAATAAAAGTTATTTTCCGTGCCTTTTATGAGGTAGTTCAAGAGAACTATCACCTAATAAGAAGATTAGCATGTGTTAGTCTCCGTCCAAGCACTATTATTGTTTTAAAGGATGGGTTTAGGGTCAGAATGTTTCCTGCAATTCTGTTTTTCTTCCCTGGTAATACGGACTACTGCATGAAATCAAAGCAGTTTATAACATTTTCCAGTAAATAAAATCATCAACTGTTTTTGATTTGAAGTTTGGGACTAGAGCTTGAAAGACCTTGTATTCCAGTCCTGACTTTGCTATTAGTTTCCTGGACTGCTTTTTGAGTTTCTTCTTCTGTAATATAGAGGCCATACACACCTTCCTCAGATGTTAGAGTGGCTGTTTACAAATGTAAGCAGCTCATTACATCCATGTGCCTTTAAGTTCAGTTATTCAGCTTAGAACTATGCTTAGTCTTTTCTAAGCACTTTTGAAAAAGTCTCTTTTAAGGAATTTTGCAATTCCCCCCCACACTTTTTTTTTTTTTTTTTAAATTGCACAGTACATGAAACTAGTCAGTTTTTTCTTTTGACAGTGCCTTCTCAGAGTCAAAAGAAAAAAAGCCTTGGATGTCCAGCGTTTTGTACTGCAGTAAGGAGGAACAGATATGAAAAAGGGGAACAGTGTTTCAAAGCATGCCTTATTTTGAACCCTTCAAAAAAAATTTTTTTAAATACATATTTCTGCATGAATTTTTTCCTTTCAGCATTTGAAAATTGGAAAGGTGGGGGAAATCAAAATAAAAACCTGTTTTCAATGTCATTTGGGGAGATGAAAGAAAATGACAGCTTGTCTCTGACTGCAGAACCACAAGCTTTGAACTGGGGATGTTTGTTCTGAGGATGAGGTAGGGATATCATAGCAGAACTTAATGATTCCACATAAACTTTTTCCAGTTTTTCTTTTTTCTTTCCTTTCCCCCCCCCCCTTTTTTTTTTAAATATATGCTCAGTATACCTTCAAAGCTTATAAGTTTCCACCCATAGCTTTCAGTATTATGCCTTAAAACCACAATACATTTTCTGCTTTAAAACAAGCAAGTCAGCAGCACTAATGAGACTGAAACTCCACTATTGACAATGAAAATTTCAGGATCATAATTACATATATTCTTTAAATATCACACACAACATTCACAGCCCAGGCCCAAGATGTACATGAATTCAAATAATTATTCACTCAGTTCCAGCAGTTATCTATTTGGCATGCCGTCTCACTACTTACTCATACTTTCCCTCCTGTTGTCATCCTCCTTCAGGATAGATTCCTTCTGGTTGTCCTGGGCTACCTGGCTGGAGTTCTCTTTGTCACTGGATGGGGAGTCACAAGCTCCATCAGATTTCTTTTCAGAGGCCTCTTCATCTACTTTCTCTAGGGGATGTATTTTTAAAACTTTCACAGGCAACATTTTCTCCTTACCAACCTGTGTGAAAAAAAATTGATGAAAACTAAATTTAGCAAGGAACATGAACTAATAAGCTTTAGCACTGAGAGGAGGGGAAAAAAACAAACCCCCCCAAAACAAAAAACCCCACACAAATTAACTAAAAAGATCCACAAACTGTGGTTTGACAAAACACTTAATTGATATCCTCCCTGAGAGGAATCCACTGTCTCTCTTATCAAAGGATTACAGGATTTCTTTCTACTACTCCTACCTGGAAGTTCTGTACGAATTAAGAAATGGAGAACTGCCCACCCGCAAGTTTTTCCAGTGTTTAACAAGGCCACATTCTCAGCCTAAAGAAAGCGTGTGTGGGCAAGATGCAAAGTGCTATCTTAGTAGTTCCAGTTTAGAGAATCAGTCCTAAACAGTCTCCCAGCAGGGAACTTTTCATAAAGCTTTCCCTTATTTTTAGCAAGCTTGAGCTTTCCCCCATCAGTTCAAGTTTTGGAAGGATTTTTCTGATCATTAGAGCTTTCCAAGCAGCAGACTTCAAGCTGTGTCAGTTTAACACTGCTAGTCCTTCTGAGGACTACTACAGAATAAATACATATATATAAACATATATTTTTTTATTTTCATTAATTGCTTAAAAATTATACACACTGACACACACACACATTTAAACAGCTCTAACAAATACATCGCCATTTCCCTCCAAGTCAGTCCCTTTACATCGGTACAGGTCATAAACATGCCTTTGCTTATGGAACATCTTTCTATTTAACTACTTGAAAAACAGGTGCTGTCACTAGCATTCCCCAGAACTGATATTCTCACCATCTTTCAGCTAGCGTAAGTGGCCAACATATTTTTCCCCCCTTCTTTTGCCTTTAGATATGCAAGAGTGGCTTTGTGCAAAAGCATGGGAAATAATGGAAAACAGATCCTTACCTCAAAGTCACACTCTTCTCCCACTGCAAATTTGGTCATGATCTCCAGCCAAGCGGCATCCACCAACTTTTCCAAAGATACGGTGTTGTGGTGGACTATCTCCAGTACCAGCTTCTCATACCAGATGGGGAACTCCTCCTTCAAGCTGAGCAAGGACACGAAAAGTTTTCATTATTCAGGAAATAAAAGCCAAAACGCAAAGTAGCTTTCCATTTTACAATTTCAAGAACATTAACAGCCAAGACAATGTTCAAGGCAGATGCCACATTACAATGCCAAGGTCCAAAGGCTTTTTGGTGTACCTCCTTCCTCCCCCACCCCAAAGCGCTCGCTAGCATGCCAGTACAAATTGACTTGCACTCATCCTTCCCAGAAGGAACAGCGTAAAGCATTCCGGGCAGAGTAGCTTTGCTGGTAAACCCTCTCTTGCTGGTTATTGCCTCCCCATTAGTAGTTAAATATATACTGAGAGGATGTCATTATCATGGAGCTTGTTATTTTAGGATCTTTCCTTCTAATACTAATGCAACGCTGATGAACATTTAGCCTTTCTTTCTTCCCAAACTCTGGGCTTACAGACTCCTAATATAGTAGGGTAGGCTTCCACAATCAAATTATCTTCTAGAGAAAAATATTTTGTGTGTTTTACCAGTTGCATGATCTTAAAACTTTTCATTCAAACAAGAGAAAGAACTGTTGCAAGTTTACTTGATTTATTTCTTTTATAAAAAGATCAGGTCAAGTAGCCCAATGAGGTTTAAGAAATACTATATAAAGTTTTTCAGCCAAAAAGTGAAATCCATTTCAAGTTACTGAAAGAAGGAAACTCTTTTAGCTTCCCAAACTAAGGGATTTATTGCTGACGGATCAGCTGTATTTGCTATTCTGCAATTGCCATGAACAAATTTATCCCTATAACAAACTGCCTAAATGAACTTTTTTTATTCAGATTGGTGACAGGTATTAAAGTGGCCAGTAAACTCCCTGGGAAGCTTATAATCCTGTTTCAAAGGGACAAGTCCAAAACTGCATTTCACAGAATCTTTTTGTCACATTTAGAGAGACTATAGCTAAACTGGGTTATTGAGAAATCTGTCGTTAATATTCAATTTACGTTTCTGAATGTTTTCAGAAGCGGCCAACCAATCTAGCATCACTACCCAAAAGAAAGCGACGCTAAACTAGTATACTTGGACTCGGTTACTTCAAGATTACATGCTTATAGAGCCAGCTAGATACCCTTCCCTCAAACAAGGATGCTAGTAAAGAAGGACTGAACACAATAATACTTCAAGCCTCACAGAAATTAGGACCATTAGGAAATATATTTCTTGTTTCTTTCTTTAAGCGTGTAATTAACCCCATGTTTTGGGCAATTTCTCCTTAAGCTAAGGGCTATTAATTTCCTTGCCGATGAATCAGAAATCTGTGTTTTTCATGAAGGAAAGACAGCAGAAAATGTAATCTCTTAGGTAGTACTTATGACAGTCTCCCCAGTTAAATCAAGGAACAAAAGTCATAGAAATCCATGGCGCCAATTCATAGAGCAGAGAAACACCTCATTTGTTTGGCATCAATTCCTAATGTTCAGTAATCGTTAAATAAGGTATACATGTTAGTTCAGCCAAGAACTTGCACCTTTGAAGAAAACTCTTTTTACAGCAGAGAGCAAACTGGACCTCAACAAAGGCTTCAGGCCCTACCCTGTGTGCTAGAGGTGGAGGTCAGGGACACACCAACCAGGGAGAAACAGTGGTGGTCTGAACACAGTAATTACTCTTGCCGTTTTCCCTTTGTTCTTTACTGTTTCAAGTGGAGCAGATTCCCAAACTCTCACTCCAAAATACTTGTTGCATGTAGTACAATGACACCACCAATACCAGTGCAGATCTGAGAATAATATTTACAGCTGTAGACCTCACTGACGTGAAACCCTCCAGTGGCTTGTCCTTGTATTTCTACTTTACTTCAAGATTTTTTTTCCCCTCTGAAAAATTCCCATTACTTAGAGAGGTTTAAAATTGGCCAAGTACCATATGCTGAACTATTTCAGTTAAAGTAACATGAAGATACGGAACACTAAATAAGTACATTACTCAAATGCATTAGTGATGGCCTCAAATTTGGACTTAATTTGCTTTCAACTCCAGAATCCCCAGATCTACTTACAGCCAGTTAAAAGCTACTTCCCTCCTAACTAGCAATCACATATATCATTCCCAAGGCCCCTCTTCTGCCCCAATGCCTAGAGACAGACACATACCAACTTCTTCACTGATACTTACAGCTCAGCAACTTCCTGCTCCTCCTCCCAAGCTTCTTTGTGCGTCAGCTGGCTGCTTCCTGTGCTTTTGCACGTCCATATTCGTTCGCTGTATCTCTCTAACCGTGCTTCATACTCTCTGTAGAAGCAGCAGCTCAGGAAAACAGGATTTATGGAGTAGAGAGCATAGCCAAAGTAGCACAAGACAATCAAATTCAATTAAATTCTTACTATTTGCATGCACAAAAGCTGAGAAACATTACAGGATGGTTTGACCCTGCATCTGCCATGGAGATGCTGCATTAAATCCAGTAGGATGAGCTGGAGCTTTCTGCAGCTGAAGTGCCTGTCCTGTTCTGTACTGGCAGGACACAAGATGCCCTGCCACTCTCAATTCAGCTAAACTGCACCAGGCAAACACATATGGCTGAAAGCTTCTTGGTTTTGCTGAGCTACTTTTCAGCTTTCCAGAGCGGATTCACTGAAAAACAGTACAAACAATATGACAGGCACAAGGAGCAGACAGGGTAAGGACTGCTTAAGCATCTCTGCTTCTGAATGCCCCAAACCAACTGTTGGAGAGCCATCTAATGTAACGTGCCACTGCTCTAATATCATAGGAGGGCATTATAAATATAAGATGCAAAGTCTCAGTCTATCCAGTGCCTCTAATCCTTTTGAGGGGGGAAAACAACACCACAAAAACGTGAAATTAAAATCACAAGAAAGTATGCCTTTCCTTTATTTTGCATCAAGAGCACTCTCCTAAGTTAGTACAGAATTAGTATCTTTCTGATCAACTACATTACCTACTTCCCATGTCATAATCAGCCTCAAGTTTAAGTTACTCTGGCCATTAATAGCTGCAAAGGCAATTTGCTGTAGCACAGACAGCAGTGCAAATTACAGCACTGGCTACTCTGCAGTGAGCATCCATGTCCATGCTCTGCTCATTCTACCTGGAAAGTAATTATCTGACAGTGAAAACAAATATAAGGTACCTTATACTTTCTATGGATAGAAAGTGTACAGTGGCAATTATCAGAAAAGCTAACACAGTGCAGATCTATCAGTTAATCCCATGGCAGCCTGCTTAAGCTGCCCTACCCTTACCAGGGATATTTTAAGTGGAGAAATTATATCAGAAAGGCAAGAAAAGCATCTTTCCCTTCACCTTCAGTGCATTTTTCAAAAGAAAATAAAGCACAAAGCATACTTGTAATAACTACAGAGGCTCAGCCCTCTGCCACAGAAGTGCTGATTATGAAAGAGAGCACACCACAGGAACAGATTACCCTACCCTCCTCTGAAAGAAAAGTTACCAGCCACAGCAATCACTCATCTTATTCTGAGCATACTTTGTTTTTCAAGAAAATTTTAGTGTGACTGAAGTTTTTTTTAGATTTCTATTAGGAAGCCAAGTCACAGTTCCAATAAACCCAGTCTTCATGGACATTTCTCCACTAGTCCTTAGCTAACACACAGCTACACTATGAACACCAACAAACAGATGTGTCATATCCACAGCAACCGGTGCTATGCAAAAAAATAAACTAGAAATAGGGTAATCTTCAGAGAAATTTGCCATTGCTGATGGCTTAGAATTCCCTCTGCCTGGAACATGTTTTAAAACTGAGAAAAAAATCTGCAGTTTTACAAGTTTCGACAGCATGGCATGTGGAGTGTCCCACTCTCAGACTGGATGATACATCCATCCAACTGGACAGTCCTCCAATAAGTTTTGAGCCCTCTGGCCAACTTTTATCCCTCTTAAATCTGAGAATTCAAAGATTAAGTTATTACTAATTTTCTATATTTTTTGTCAAAGTCTGCTGTGAGCTTGATAGGTCAATCTTAAATGAATGCTACGACAAATGAAATGCCAGAACTCAACTGTTCTGTATCCTATTTCTCAACAGCCAGCTGACCAACCAGACACTAGTATCTCCTAGCTAGCCCCA
Organism: Dromaius novaehollandiae; assembly: GCF_036370855.1. Taxonomy (NCBI): domain Eukaryota; kingdom Metazoa; phylum Chordata; class Aves; order Casuariiformes; family Dromaiidae; genus Dromaius; species Dromaius novaehollandiae. The sequence continues at coordinate 13,234,601 of NC_088116.1, forward strand.
CTGCTTTTCTTTCACAGTAGACAGGAACCTAAACCAAAAAGCAACATCAGTCTTCAGTTTCATGCACTGACCCCATCTTCACATTATCCTGGGCTTTTCTTCTGCAAGTCCATAGACACCACTGAGATACTAAGGACTCTCAGCTGCCATAACACATAAGTGCTAAAAATTGATTTTTTAAGGGACCAGCTATTTCCATTAAAAAAAATAAACTTTCATATTCTAACTAAATATTTGAGATATGCCAGGGGAAGAAAAATACAGTTTTCTTTCCTACTACATTTACCAGCTCTTTGTTCTCTCTAGTTCTGCAAAGAGACTCCTTTCCTTTCACAAGCAGGAAGGAGAACAAATAAATGCACAGCTCCAGTTGATAAATACAAATTTTTTTCTAACACTGTTTCCCATATAGGCAGGAAGATCCACAACAATTTTCCCGAGAGTTCTCCTTGTACATACATGTGAGAACAAACTCAATCCCACCATATCACAACTCTCTGTTTTTAAGATCAACACCAATTTTTAAACCAGCAGGTATAGCATTTTCCCCTTCCAGCTCAGCTCTGGCTCTCAAATGCAATTTAATTCCACCTACAGCTGGTCAGCTCTCATCTAACACTGACCCCTGGCCACATTCTTTAACTAGCACTCCAGATTCAGGCCCACCATGTCTACCCTGCCTTTGTGCCCCTGTGGGCCATGCTAGAAAGCCCCCAAACTAGGTTCTGCTTTGAAATTCTGGGGTGAGGACAAAGAGAAAAAGGCAGGAGAATGCTGCTGCAAGCTTACTATATCTCAAGCTTAATCACTGCACATGCGCTGTTTAGTCCTTTCCATTTAAATTGGAAACAAACCCAGTATATTTCAGATGATACAACGGGTCCAATTTAGGACCCAGGTCTTACTGCTGTGCCATAACCAACCACACTTTCAATGAACAGCACGCAGTTGGGCCTCCCACTTCCACAAACTCCCAACACAAGAAGAAATAAAAAAATCTGAATATTAGCTACTCATAAACTTCCTCCCAACAGCCATGAATAACATGCATGTTAAATTAAACAGATGACTACCCTCTGTGTAACAGTTAAACAAATGTTGTGTATTATATCACACAGAAAATCCCACAGACTTCGAAAGCCAGCAAACAAAGTTAATTTTTTTTTAATTTAAAGGGACCCTTTTAAAGAAAAATGTTTAAAAGTAAACAAGTCAACCACTGCACATGAAGACTATTAACTGGATACACAGCTTACTCATTTCTGGGGCACCATCAGTATCTCCGTAAGTAGTATCAACTTTGAAACATCTTTAAAGTATCTTAATTGTTTCCACTTGTATTAGCTAAAAAGTTAAACTTACCACAAAGTACCTATGTAAAATACTACTTCTTAGGTGGGTGGCCAAGCTCTCAGAGTGACATGACCATGTTTCAGTGCTGCCACGTGTAGTCTTTGACACAGATTTTAATTGGCTGTCATTACACATGAAGATGTGAACTGTAGTCTTTAACTTACACACAAAACGCAGCCTGACTTTTCCTCACGTTTTCTGTGCTGTTTGCCATACAAGAACACTAACTATAGTAATCTCACACACTAAGCAAAGCTTATTTGTCAAGCAGAGAACAAGTTTTGTAGTTTCAATAGACATTAAACTCTCAGTACACGCACCACACACAGTTCCCTTTCCCACATGCATACATGAAACAATCTGGATAAGCCTGTATCACACATGAAGCAGACAGCATTTACTTTACACCTCACACAATTGCAGGAGTGGATCCTACAGAGCTCCAGCAAAGATGAATCTATTTCTGACTTTGCCCAGTGATTCATCCATCCCCACACCCACACAATTAACAAGGCTCATTCCAAGTCAGAGACCAGAAGCCTAAGGCTTCTCTACAACGCAAGGGACTCTACACTGCATGGGTTCTCTTAAGAGGTTTTTAGGGGATTTGGCTGTAGAAGGAAGCCATGCAAAACGACAAACAAACATCAGAGCAAAATAGACACTCAAGTTCTGTTGACCAGTCTCTCCTCCTGTCCCCTACTTTCAGACACTTTCCAAATACATGCCCACAGGGCAGATGCCTCTCCTCATATTTGTTATACAATAACCCAATTTCCATTTTTTATTCAACTTAATCTACCACTGCAAGTCATTAAGAAAAAAAAATAGTCTAAAGAACTTTTATATGTCTTTCAAATACCTCCTTCATAGCTGTGTGGTATATGGACCTGCACACCCTTAGAGCAAGGGTCAATCAATAGTTTTTCAACAGGGAAAGAAATGAAGTTCAAAAGCAGGTCATATTCTGCCAGGCCTTAGCATGAATTAAACCAAAAGCTGGTTTGAGTAAAGACTCTGGTACTTCTTGACATGTCCCCCTCTGCATGCTATTTGGATTTACAAATGTCATTTCTTTGCATTATCTAGGATAAACAGAAGTGACCAAAAACCCCCCAAAGCTTCTTTAGGTTTCATCTCTCACAGTTGTCTCTCTACAACCTACTGACTCATTTGCAATTTTCGGTTCCAGTTTTTGCCTTGCTTATATTAGGAGGAAAAAAAAAAAAATCAAGATCGAAACCCAACATTACCTACCCAACATTACTCACTTTTTAGTTTCATGATGTACGTTTGCAGACATGAGTTTTCTGGAACATGCTAGGCGGTCAGCCTCCCACTACACCCAATACAATACTTTCCACAAGAGAAGAACATCTCTCTAGAATCTTTCTTAGTGTTTGCATATGCTTCCTCTTTCATTCTTATTCTGTGTCTAATGCCATGCTCTCTTCATGCTGAAGAACCTTTATTTTTTTCCTTGCTGCTAATATCATCTGGGCATCTGCAGAAACATGTCCTCCATCTACTCATGGATCCACAAGAGTCAAACAGATCAGTATTCTCAGAAGTTGTCCCTCAACTCCTCCATGCTGTTCCTAAAAGGTAGACTAATCCTAAAGCCACATCTTTTAGAAAAGTAGTAGTTAGAGTTAAACTCATTCTTTCTGATCACTCATCGTTCCTTGCAGAGGAGGGGAACAGATTTCTCTCTGGTCAGTTGGATGACTGAGCTCCTTTCAGTTTGCGTACATCACAACATCAGGATTTTCAGTCACAAACTGAATTTTCTAATTTGAAATAAGTTTAGAAGGTGAATATCTGTCTTTAAACAGACACCCTATCCAATCTCATTTTACTGAGCTGAATCCATTAGTAATGCCTATCTGCATTCAAATGCACATTTCCTCTTCAAAAGCTACCTAATCCTTCCTAGGGGCTTTAACTGGCTGTTCTTCATACTGAAGTAACAAGACACTCTCAATTGCAAGAGCCTGTATAAGTTCTGGAGTCCCTTTGTTTTGCCTGCTGACAAGATCTCTGAGGTATGTTTCTATATTTATGCATTTCCACCACAGTTTCAGCCCTTCCTTTAGCCCTCACTTTCTCAGATTTTGATTCTTATATTATGGATGACACAGCAGGGTCCTGAAGTAGTAGTTTGTATGTTACAGTGCAAAATAACTCCTGCTCCTTCATCGTACACAGAGAACCTGTATGGTAATTCTGTCTACGTAGCTGCACATCTCCTATAATGGTTATCTGATTTGCCCACATCCACTTCCTGTCTCTCAAGTGTCACATGCTGAATCTCCTGGAATCACAAAAAACATCTTTCATGCAAAAGCAATCCAAAAGAAAATACATTAAGGCTGAAAACCTAGGTCCTCCACAGGCAAGCTGCTTCTATTACCTATTTGATTCTCTTCCTCATTGTGGGAGTCTCCAATTTCTGCATTGCCCCTTATGCGAGGAATACACTCCCCACACAAATCTGTGCTTCAGATACTTTCAAGAACTGTTTCTGCTTCAGTCATGTTAATAAATCGATATCTACTAACCTTTGCTGAATAAGCGGACAGCTATAGCTGCTTGCAGCATTTACCTGTTAATTTCTTTTTATGGTAACAACGTCTCAAAGCGCTACTGCTCTGCACAGGGTTAATCAGGCTGTTCCGATTTGCCTTATACTTGCTTTTCATCTGTTGTTTAACCGCATCTTAGATTAGCCTAGAAACTTGTCAGGGAGCAACCGTCCTCCTACACCATCGCTGAACGCAGAGGAAAAGTCAAAACATGTTTACCTAACGGTCCCTGCGCTGAGGCAGACGCACCGGCCGCGGCCGGCCTCGGCCCCGGAACACCGGGCTCCCGCAGCCGGGCGGCACCGGGCTCCCTCTCTCCGGGAACCGGCGCGTTTAACCCCTGGAGGCGCCGCCGGACCCCGCCCGAGCGCCCCGCTGCCCGGTGGGCCCGGGACCGCTTTGTCTGCACAGCCCCAGCCTCGGCCCCGAGCCCACGGGGACGCCGGGCTCGGCACTGCCTCGCTGCCAGCAGCCGCAAGCGGCCGGCACCGCCGCCTCGCCCGGGCGCTCTCCGGGGCAGAAAGGGCCGCTGCGCAGCCCGGTCCGCGCCAGGCAGCGGCGGGGCCCGGTCCGCCCGGCGGAGCGCTGACAACGGCGGGGGCTGCCGCCGCGGGGGCCCCGCAGGCAGCGCTTGGCCCCGCCGGCCGCTGACAGCGGCACCGCCGGAGCGCTCCTCCCGCCGCCGTGTCACGGCGCCCCGGCCGGGGCCGCGGCCCCGACCCCGACCCCGACCCCTCCCCCGGCGCGGGCCCCGCCGCCCCCCAGACCCGCGGGCCGAGCGGATACTCGCGGGTGCGGAAGGCCTCCTGCGTGTGGGGGATGATGAACCGCTCCCCCAGCTCCCCCGGCGGCAGCGGCTTGGCCAGCGGGAAGGGCTTGCGGCCCAGCAGCGGCGCCATGGCGGGACACGCGGGGGGCCCGGCCGAAGCCGGTGGATTCTCACAACGACCCCGGCGGCGGCGGCGGGACCCGGGCGGGACGATTGAAAAATGGCGGGAGATTCCCCTCCCCCTCCCGAGCGGGCGGCGGGCCGAGTCTCGCTGCGCGCACCCGAACCTGCCTCCCGCCCCGCAAGGCCCACCCCAGCTGCCTGGCTCTGGGAGCCTATTGGAAGACGGCCGGCGCTGCCAGCGTCTGACTGGCTAAGCCGTTCATCAATCGCGCCGCCTTGCCCCGCCCGCCGATGGAGCAAGCTCGCTTGCACCGCGCGCAAGGTGAGAGGTCATGTTATGTAAGTGGCAGAGAGCGCGACTCCATTTTGTGTCCCCGTTACGTGCCCCGCCCCTTCCCCGCGGTAGCCAATCGGGGCGCGCCCCCGCCCCTCACCCTTCGTCCATCCGGGTATCGCGGCAGGGCCGCGCGCCGGGCTTTGTCCTCCGCGGTTCGGCTCGTGTCCCCCTCTCCCCCGCCTCTTCAAAGGGAGTCGCGCCGCGCGGCATTGTGGGAGCGTGGCGGGCTGGGGAGGGGGAGTGGGGCTGCCGTGCCTGGGGAGCGCGGCGGGAGCTGGCGGCAGGTCCGCTGCGCGGGCGGGAAGGGGGCGGGAGGCAGGTGTCCGGCCTAGGCCGCTTCCGGAGCCTCCTGGGTCTCGCTGCTCGGCTCCGTGGGGGAGCGAGGCGGCGCCTGCGGCGGGCCGGGGCCTCCGGGGGGCCGGTGAGGAGCGGGGGCGGCGCGGCCGGTCGTGTCGTGAGCGTGTTAACGCTGGACGGCGCACCGGGCTCGTCCGCCTGAGCGGGCTCGTCTCGGGGGCCCGGCTCCGCGGGCTGGCTTTAATAGCGGCCGAGGAAGCTCCCCTTTTTCCGGGGGCGGCGGTTCACTCCGATGCCTGTAAGCCGAGGTACCAGCTGCCGAGGTACCAGCTGCCGATGTACGCGGCAAACGCCGTGCCGACTGCTGCCATGATCCTGAGCACGGTGAAACGAGACTCCCAGACGTCCCGTTGGGCTGCTGCCTCTGTGAAAGGAAAACAAGCCGAAAGGTTGAGAGTCCTCTCTCTTTCTCTTCTCTCCCCCAAGAAGTGGTGTGTGCAGAGTGTATGTGCTGTCAGTGTTTAGTAGGGACGCTAGTCATTGATACTCTTTTCTCAAAGGGGATGGCTGACAGGCTGCCTGCCAAAAGCTGTCATGTCAAAAATCAGCCTAGGAGTGTGCCTTGTGCTCCCTTTTCCTCCTTCCTCAGTGATTAGGAATGCACATGACTGTTTAAACAGAGGTGTTTCAATTAAAGAAGTATAGTCTAGTGATCTTGGATCTTTGCTGCTTCATGGCCTTGCTGAACGTGTCTGCTTTGTTTAGCCCTGCTATGGTTACTTTGGGACAAAGAAGCCCCAAGTGACCACTTAGAACTACACAGGTTAAATTCAACTCTTCGAACTGCCTGTAAAGTTAGGTACAGCCGTTACACAACCTGGGGCATCAATGCTGTATTTTTCCATTATGAATCTCTACTGAGCAACTAGGATTATATAAACAAAGGAGATGCTGGTTTATCACAGTATCTTCATCTAGCAGTGAAGAGGGTGCAACAACAGCAAGCTTCCCCTCATCTCCACATTGCCAGCCATCAGTGGAAGCGTTTGGAGATGTAACTGCTCCGTGAGAATGCATGAGCAGCCGAAGCTCTAACCAGGTCCTGAAGTACTGAACCTCTCCACTTCCTATGGCAAACAGTCTCAGTCTTACTGGCTTAGTTTTTGGCAACCTGACTAGTCAAGCCCCAGGGCTTGACAGGGCAAATGCATGAAAAGTGGGGTAATACATGATGCAGGTTCATCAAGAGTAAATTTGATTGTTTTAAAGTTAACTGACTCTCTTAAAACAGTATATAAGAATCATGATGTAGGTAAGGAACTAGCTAAGAAGATGACAAGTTCTCATGTTTGTCTCCAACACTTGCAATTCTCACTGGCAGAAAATATTTGATAGACACAGGTATCTATCTTGGGGAGGAGAAGAGTTCATGAGGTATTTGTTCTAGAACACATTTATTATGTTATTACACTGCAAGGTTGGGAGAGGCTGTCAGTACACAGAAGGATCAGACTATCAGAGGTACAGGATGATCTTGAGGAGTTTCATTCAACAGAAATGTAATAGAGTGCAAACTTGTGAACTGAAGGAATTTCTAAGCAGAAAGTTCATTAGCTGGAAATAACAGGAAGAAGAAAGTCTACATGCCTTTGTGTGTCACAGCATGACTAGGGGCCATTAATGTATCTAGCCATTAAAAAGCCAAATATGAGCTTAAGTTGTTCTGGATGAGGTATTTCCATAAAGCAGCATTTGTGCCACTGTATGTTGCACTGCTGTGCTTTTTTGTGGAGCCCCATTCTCGTTGCCAGGTACAAGAATGATGAGCTGGAATCAGTGCAAAGGAGGGTTAGTAGAAGAACAGAGAACCAATTTTACAAGAGGAAACTAAAACAATGGAGCTGGAAGTTTGCCAAATATTGCAGCGTTAAGGTACGGTCAGAGACCATGACAATTCTTCCTTAGCTGACCCTTACCTATTCATTTTTAAGTCCAGAGATTATGCTGTTGGACATCAAGCAGCTGCCTTGTATAATCCAGCCAAAGTAATTCAACACCATCTTTCTGAGTATCTATGCAGTTGCTCTTGCTTCAGTCACCTACTGAGTGAGTGCAGCCTTCAGTAAGGCATAACACCTCAGCTTCATCCTGTTGTCAGCTAGCTTCCTTCCTGTGGCTGTAGCTGTCATAAGGTGGCTGCCTCTGCTGTACCTAGTACTTCCTTAGTTGCACGGTGCTCTCATGGGTGTGATGGGTGCTGTGTTTTCTCTCAATGACTCAGCCCTGGACTGCAGAAAGGGACACTATTTGAAGTGGCCTGCTTGAGGACAGTTCCATGTAGCGTGCAAAGTGGTATCATGCCTCTGAGATGATCTGGAGGGAAGCCTGACAGCCCTTCAGGGATTTCTCTGGAAACCAAGCTCTTGCTTCCTTACAACACCAGTAGTTTTAAAAAGCTGAGGCTGAGCACAAAGAAAAATAAGTAAATTCCAGCGCCTCACAAGAGCCCATTCTTTTCCATTTAGCAATCTCCTAAAAGATCTAGAGAAAGTCCATATCCATGTGTTTCAGACCATCAGAGGCATTCCCTTGCATGATTTTTGCTTGAATTGACTTCATTTCCAAGGAGGTGACTAGAAAGACAAGTTCTTTCCTCAGCTAGAGTGAGCAGATGTGACTCACACAGGGCAAATACATCACTCAGCTGTGAGCAGATGCTCTCTCTCCTGCTGTAAAGGGGGCTGATCTCTGAGCAACAGTGAAAGTCATGGACCAGGCATACGCAGAGCACCTCTACTTGCCAAACATCCAAGTGGCCAGAGGGATACAATTAACATTGGATTTAAAATGTCAACCTTGTTTATTCAGTTTATTTAACATGCTGAACCAGAGCTCAAAATGTAATCCCAATTTTAGCAGCAAGTGGCTGGTAGGTTGTGGGCCTGGATAGATTTAGGGATGCCTGTTTCCACATACCTCTAAGAGGAGTGTGGTTCTGTTTTTCCTGTTTAGCTTTGTAGTGGGCCTGCACATCATCTGAAGGTAAGAGGGCTGTTGACTGCTTCCCTCAGTCTGCAAAGCCTAGTTCTAATCAAAAGCAGGTTTCCATGTTGGCCAGTTTTTCAGCAGGTTAACTCTACAGTCACTGTAAAAAGCAGTTAGTATGCATAGGGATTTGCTTCCCAGACTGCCATTTCTCCTAGCCAAGTTCTCATGTTTGTCTCCAACACTTGCAATTCTCACTGGCAGAAAATATTTGATAAACACAGGTATCTACTCCAAGCGTTCAGACATTCCCCTCTGTAGATGCTTGCTCTTGTGCCCCGGCACAGTCTGGGGCTTAACTAACCCCACTGCAGAGTGCCAGAGCACTCTCTGCTGATAGAATTTATTCTGCACTTCATTTCCTTTCTGAGAAAACTTCCAATCATCATAAAGCCATCAAGCCAAATGTTCCCTCATTTTCAAGGTCAACACCACCTTGTATTCATCTGCACATTATCCCTGAAGTAGTACAGGGCATCTATCCAGAGGCTGAAGGAACAGATACCCCCTCAGAGAAGCTACAAAACCCTTTGTGTTGGTAGGCTACACCATGTCTCTGAGAGTCTGTGACATGATCTTTTGCAATCCTCTAGGTGCAAGAGTGCACCCCATTATCTTGCTGCATTTCAGAGAGTCTTCCTGGTTACTGTCAGTCATGGAAAGACAATTCTCCTTCCAATTCCTGCGGTGCCAGTTCCCCATTTACTCAAGTGAAATGAAGACACACCATTTCCTTTTGTGTACTCCAGAGGATATGCTTAGCAAGTGTTTTAGCTCCTCAAACACTCTTAAAAGCTTTGAAATTGTATTTTAACCCCATATGAAACCACACTAACAGCTCTCCCGTATTTTCCTTGCACTCTGCATAGTGACCTTCCTGCAGACCTTCACATCCCTGAAGCCAATGCACGAGCAGAGCTTGCTGTTGTTCTTTTTTCTTATTTTAGTTATCTACCAAAACTGAACACTGTTTCAAAATCTGCCCACAGTAATTTCCAAGTTCCTTAGTAATCAAGACATTTCCATCTAAAGTCCTTGTAGATGATGTTTCACATGCCTAACCCAAACACGTTTCAAATATACAAAATTTGAATGGCTATTTGGGGTGATGGTTGTGATCTTCGACACCTCCCTCACCTCACTCCCGTTATTGCAGCAGGGAGAATGAAGAGCCTCCTGTCTGTTCACAACTGCGGTAATTCCACTGCTGCTTCCAACAAGAGCTGTAGTTCAAGAAAAACCTATTGGGTATGCAGCCAGGATGTCAGCAGCCTCATGTTCAAGGGAGGTCCTGCAATAACTAACAGGGGGTGTGAGCTGGGTGGAAGCTGCAGGTCCACACCCTGCAGTTTCCAGGTTTCAGGGATAACAGCAGACTCAGCCTCTGTACCTCCCTCCTTGCATTCTCAGCCCAGAAATGTTCAGTGCAATGCTGCTGCTCATGCTGAAGTGCTACAGCAGGCAGCCAGCACTTTGGAGCTTTAGTCAAACAGAGTCTTAAAGACCAGAAGGATCTTTGCCAGTCCCCACATTTTTGTGTAGGAATGATGGCCTCCAGGTAGCCACTTCAAGGAAGTAGGATCCCATCACCTGAATCCTGTTTCTCCAAGGCAGCATGTCAAAGTGGGTCAGAAGACCAGGTACCTGGAAGACCCATTACTATTTATGAGCTCCTATAAATGATGCCACGTGCTTCCCGGAACAAAGGAAAGCCTGTGATAGCCAAGAAATCATTCCCACCAGTTTAACAGCTAGCAAGGGAGTACCAAAATCACATCCCACCCAGAGAATCCTCTCAGCTGAAGGATTTTGGAGGCTAAAGTGTTCTTATGATAATTATCACATATCATTGTCCTGTTCTTGCTCTTCCCTAGGGACTCACTCATGGCAGCTGTCAGAGAAAGGATACTGGGCTTGACATACCGTTGTTCTGACTTAGTTCAACTGTTCTTATGTTTAAAGGGGCCTGGCACTGAGATGAGAAGGGAAAGTGCCCTTTATTAGTAATATCTGTAACACCTCCTGTCTTCAGGCTGTACAAAAGACACAGCAATGGAATGGTATCAAACTGCCTTCTCATGCCCATCCTGCCTTCTCTTCTTACATTTACCCTTTCATGATCCCCTACACCACCGCACCCCCTATCCTTCCCCACACCTGGAGGCTTCTGCTTTACTGCTTCTGATGCCTGGCAGGTAGCTTTCCTGATGGCCAGTTTAGCTCCTGGCTGGCCTGGAACGAAGATCTCCACCTCTAGTTCCCCCTTCTTCATCTACTTCTCCTCCAGCAGGGCTTGCTTGCTGCTCTGTTTGCTCCTCTAACAGGGCTGCTGAGGGAAGATACCCTGGAGCAGGCTCTCCATCAGCCTCCAGGCCCCTGCCTCACCCTCCTTTCTGGGCTGCATGACAGCACCCACCAGGGCAGCAGGGGCTTTGTGGCTGTACTTCACTTCCTTCAAGATTTCGCACACCTTAGCTTAGATCTCAAAATCTTTTAGGCTTTTCTGTGCAGATTCCTGGAGTGTAGGGGAATATTCTGACACCTGTCCTCATCCATGTCTTCCCTCTTTGCATGGGCTCTCCTTCCTTCTGCCCCCCGTATCCCAAAGGATCACATTGCATTTCCAGTTCCCCAGGTCATAGTACCAGGCTCTGCTCCACTGTGCAGGAGGCCAGCTGCCTCTTGCCCTGGGCCCTCCCTGCCTTTGTGGCACCATGAGTCCACACACATGCAGGCACATGCATTCAGCGCGTCTGCTGTGTTACAGAGAGCTGCAGTGGGCAATCCTCATGCACATGCCCCTGCACACATACAAGCACGCAGACCTAAAGGCCCCCAGCCACCAGGCAGGAAGCAGCTCAGTGCTTCAGCCCAGAGGAAACTAAATTCCACTAGGGCCAAACATACCCTGTTCTAATGTTTCAATCCATTTAAACACGGATATAAAATGAGTAGAACTAACAGCAGGATTAATTCCCTGCCTAGGTCCACACATGAGAGCTGGTCAACATAGTGGAAAAGCTCAATAATGAGACCATCCCGCAGATAAACCTTGGGCATTGTCTGAGGGTGAAGGTAAAGGAATCTTGTCCCGAGTGTAGACCTGGGTGTCTGCGGTGGGAAAGCAGCTTTGCCTGGGGGCACAAAATAATGTGGCCTGCTGGAGATTGGTGTGAGGCCCAGCGAGGCCCCCAAGGGCTCCCGGCCAGGACCCAGGGCTGGGCCCAGTGGGCACTGGGAGGAGCAGGCAGAGATGCCTCCCCCGGCTGGGTGTGCGGGTGGGCAAGGAGGGAGGAGGTGGCTCCAACGTCCTCTGTGGAGCAGCAGGTGAGGCCTGCAGCTGCCCACAGGATGCAGCACCTGGCGCACAGGTGGGGCGCCCCACTGGGCCCCGGGAGTCCCACCGCCCACCTGCCCATCCCCAGACATGCCTGGCACCCTCGCCGCTGGCAGGTCCTCCCTCAGGCCACTGCAGGCAGCTCTCTGCACCTGGAGGGCGCCATCGGGGCGGCCGGGGCAGAAGATGGCCGTGTGCAGCTCCAGCGAGGTCTGGCCGCTGGGGTCAGCACTGCGGAAGACGTCGCAGAGCAAGGCCTCCAGCGCCTGCCGGGCCGTCGCCTCCTCGGTGGGCCGCGGCTCCACCACGATGCCAACCAGGGCACCAGGGGCACCGCAGAGCTGCTCCCGCAAGGCCCCCAGTGCCGCCCGCAGCCGCCGGGCCTCCGTCTCCAGCGCCGTGGGCCGGCAGAGGAAGAAGATGAGCTGGGCGGCCAGGGGGCCACCGGCGGTGAGGGACAGTGCCTCGTGGGCGAGGGTGGTGCGGGCAGCACAGGCGCACTGCGGCACCCACGTCTCCCCGGCCAGCAGCAGCACCTGGGTGTGCCGCACCACGGCCTGGCAGTCGCCCTCGGGGTTGGGGGCCATGGGGGCCGCGGGCTGCCCCTGCCGCTCCATGGCGGTGCGCGGCCCACCGCCGTGTCACAATCCCCGCGGAGCACCGCTCCTGTGGAGTTATTCCATAGATGCTGTCGTGCACTGGTGGACTCAGGTGGCAGCCCTCGGGGCGGGGGAAACTCCCCAGGCTGGCGTGGGGCCAGAGCTCAGGTGGGAGCAACGCCTGCTCTCGGCTTGCTCCCGTGGGTGCCCAGGGACCCGGTGCAAGCTGCTGGGGCGCTGGGCACGTCGACACAATTGCTAAAGGTTTTCTGGTCTCATATCAAGACATCCAATTTGGGCAAACATCCGGAGGTGCCGGCTTTGCCCACCCTGTGCAGTGTGATGACGCTTGGCAGGTGCCCAAGAGAGAAATGCCCTTTTAGTGTCTGGAGTGAGGGCTGGTCAGCAGAACCTTGTGCTTCAAAACGGCTGTGTTTTTAGCAGCTCCATCTGGGTAGGCTTGTTAAAGGAGAGTATAAATCCTTCCTCACCCATGAGAGTGTAACTTAGGGCCTGGGATCTCTACTAACCAACCAGGCAGGTTGGTCACAATACACATACAGAGCTCCGTCTGCAGTTATTACTTCACTTTTGGCATCTTCTGTCTTGGCAGGGCTTCTCTGTCAATCGTAGCATTTTTACTTTCACTTTTTGTATGGTGTGCATTGATTGTATTAAAAAGAAGGGAAAGAAGATCGATTTGATGTGTGTACTTTGGCAGCAAGTGGACCTCTAGCAGTCCGGAGCAGGACTGTAGTCCTCCAGCTGCCGATGGAGGGAGGGAATCCAGGATTTGGGACAAGGAATGCGAGTTAGGACAGTTGAACATTAGATCTTCTTCACCCACACAGGGTTTGTCATCTGAGGGTCTCAAAGCCAGCTCAGTGTCCTTTGGTAATGTCATATGCAAGCTAGAGGGGAGAGCTACCATTGCTTCGTACACACAAACATGGTCAGGGCTGTCAGTGACTTACAGTCTGATTCTCTCTCCCCAGTGGACCTGGAGCAGGCTTGTCCTGGTGCCCTCCCTGAAGAGATATTTCCATGTTACTGTTCTTATGCTGCCAGTGGCTCAGGGCTTTGGGAGGTACTGACTGCCGCATGGCAGGAATTGGTGCTTTGCTGCAACCATTCCATAGCTACAGCTGGACTGTGCATGTGGAAGAAGGCAGTTTTGTTGCTGTTCGTATCATCACTTCCCAGGATGAGAGATGCCCAGATGATCCAGAGCCCTCTGCATTTCCCCACACTCCAACACGCTGCAGCTCCATGCAAGGAGCCTGATGGAAGTGGCAGGTGCTCATCACGCATTGGGCAGCTTGGGCTGACACCTATTCTGGGCTTTGGTATTTTTTGGAGACCTGCTGAAGAGTTCCCCCAGCATTAGCATGTCACTGGAGGGTAGGGGAGTTTCTTGCATAGGTTTTTTTGCTCCATGCCAGTCTTTGGTGGGGCAGGGTTTCCTTGTGCTGTGCTGGTGCTCGGCAGCTTTGTGGCCAGCACCATTAACTAGCAGCTTTCTGAGCTCTTGACAGCTATTGAGTTAATTAAACTTTACGTTCTCCCTTTGGACTGAACGAACTAAAACCTATTCCAGTTTGATGGAGATTTTTCAGTGCTGTTCGCTTATAGGCTAGTTTGCAGGAACACAGAGGCCTTTTCCCCTCACTTTAGCGATATGAAAAGACCCTAGAGAGTAAGTAACTTGCAGCTAACTTCCAGGGATATAATGCAGAGGATGATTAATCAGATATATTGCTGTAGATCTATTTTACCTGTTTTAAACTGCTGCAGGCACTGCCTCATTGATCACTCCCATTTCTTTTCTCATGCTGTGACCCCAGACTTCAGCTATAACCCAGGTTATCAGAATGTGTTGGTTTTATGTCCCTACAAATATGTATAGCATGAAAACTTTTATTGCTTCTTAAATAAAAATATGCAGCTTTTGCATTTGACATAAAAGTCTTCATAGCAAATGTCTCTGTGGAAAAACAGGACAGACTCAGGACTCAGATGATACCCATATTTTCATGACTTTTCCAATCACCTTTGGTCCTTAGTGTTCCTTTTTATGTACAGATTACATATGTTTTAATCCTGAAGCTGTCCTAAAATGTGGTTGAAGCTTACTAAGAAGTATCATTTACTTCAAGGTGAGTCAGAACAGCTAATAAGAACATGAGAACAACAGTACCAAGTCAGGGCCCAGGTCTCTATCCTGTCTCCAACCATGGAAGCTACAGTCTCCTCTGAAGTCTATGCCAGGCAAACTGGTAAAAACTGAAACACACAGGAAAGAATATCATAGATAAATACGGGGAAGAGCCCAGCTTTTGCAAAGAGAGGTCATGCCTCACAGAGCTGGAAGTGCCCTTTCAAGGACTCAAAAATCGTGTGGACAAAGGAGTTGTGGCTGTAACAAATATGTCTGCCAGCATTCATCCCAAAGACTCTTACAGAAATTCAGCTGATAAGGAGGAATGTCCTCATATGAACAAATAACTCATTAGAAAAAAAAAGAACAAGTGAAATAATGGTGAATTTTCTCATTGGAAAGGGAGAACAGAGGTCTGTAAACTCACAAGTGGAAAGAAGAAGGCTAATAAGGACTCATTTTCCATCGTAGGGCAGAAGATGTGGGCAAGTGTATACTGATGCTCCCCAACCCATGGCCTCTGCCCCCAGACTCCTGCCACATGCCAGTGAGTGCTGAGGTGCTCACAGAGCACTTGATCTAGGAAGGGAAGCACACTGGGGGGCATTTTTGGTAGTTTTTGGTAGTTAATTTGGTAGATTTTTGGTAGTTAATGCGTCAAGACCCCTCCTGGCCCCATCCATCACCTTTAGAGCTCCTTCCAAGGTCTGAGACACTGCCCAGCCTGGTCCCAAGCCCAGGTCACAGGGTATTTGTTTAATTGAGGTGTTCGTAATCTCAGTAACAGATGTTTTTGCATTGAGTGTCCCTGTAATGTATCCATTAACATACCGAGCATAATGTCAGTTGACATACATAAATCAGCCGTATTTTTCACCATATTTTTAAATTATTGTTTAATGGGCTAGAGATAGAGGTGATACTGTAACATAGAGCTAATTAACAGAATAAAAGTGCCTACCAGTGTGTGCAGCTTACAAATGCATATACATATACATCCTGTGCATGGTGTAGGGATTGAACAGCATGTTTGCAGAAAGGAGAAGATAAATATCTGACAACAGAAATCAGGTGTGTCCTGGATACTGTTTCTGTAGTGCCAGAGATGGGCATCCGGGGTGTGCAGATGGCTCTGCTGGAAGCTTATTTGGCAGTAGGTGATTAGGAGTACAAAGCTCATCTCCTGTTATTTTCCTGTGCAAATGCCATGTTATACAGCAAGTAATGACTTCACGGGGTTACTTAAAAGGAGAAATGCAGTCACAGAATGGGTATTTTGCTGGCTTCTCTTTACCTCTTCTTTAGCTGGCAGTCTATATGGGGTTGCTAGAAATGGTTTCTCTCTCCTCCCCCTGCATTGATCATCTTGGTATCTTTAACCTTACTTCTACATTTTAACAAAAGTTGGACTTGTCCTTCCTACACATAAAGGCACGTCACTGTCCTGCTCTGCTTGGCTTAGTCTCAGGACTGTCCCCTCCAAGTTCAGCCATTTATCTAGAGCCTCCTTGTCTGCTTCTGAGATACATCTTCTGTTCAGGTTTGTCCCTACAAACACCCCTCCTTGATCCTCATTTCTCACTCAGCTCCTGTGTCCTACCTCAGTGCTGCCAAGAAACCCCCATGCCCATCCTGCTTGGTGAGTAGCCCTATGGGGCAGGGGCAGGACCCACTCTGGTGGGCTAGCTGCGCTTCCCACTGTTACTCCTGCCATGCCAAACAAGCCAGGATCGTGAGGAGCAGAAGAGCCTGGTTCCCCACAGCGAACTCTGGCTGTCTTCTCTCCTGCTCTGTCTCTTGGTCTCCCCCAGTTTCACCTCTTTTTTCTTCTCATGTTGAGTTAGCTGATGCATGAGCCTGGTGTGGCAGGGACCAGGTCAGTCCTGGGAAGCACAGCGCTGGTGTCATAAGTGATGCTTTGGGAACACTGCTAATGCCTCCATAGTTTTTTACTCCAAGTAGGGATCTTCCCCTAATTTCCACACGCATTAATAGACCACAGAATTCATATTCTGAGAAGTCTGAATGAAAGGCAATCAGTGTTTCTTAAGTGGGAACATCTCTTGAGGTTTAGCACTGATGGTCTCAAATGAGCTATCATTTCCCTAAATTAGAATGAATAGAGGCACATGCATGAGAGCAAACACGTTCTGCAATAATAAACTTGAATCCCTTTGGCATTAATCCAGTTTTCTTCAGGAAGCCTGACCCGCTGAAAAGAGCCTATAGCTAGATTAGGGAAGAGCTTACAGTTGAAAAAAGTTCATTCCTTGTCAGGTATTTGAACTTGCACCATGAAGGCAGTCAGATTTAGAAGCTGTTAATAGATAATTAGCAAGTACCAGAAGAAATGTCTATGTCATATCGTCTGATATATCTATATGTCAGACCTGTGTATGTCGGATCATCAGCTAAACACAGATGTCTGAAGTTTTTTATTGGTCACATGTGCTGTTGTTCTTATTTACTGCTGCTACTAGAACTGACATTTAATGCCATAAATCTAGTGGTGAGTTTCAGAAGTGCTGTTGAGGATTCCCATTATTTCTGTAAGGTGTTATTAGCAGCTATTTTAAAAGCATAGGCAAAGTGGGTATCACAGACAATGAAAAGGATTTCACGATGCTTCCCATAAGACTCAGTTTCATCAGTTGTAGCTTTGTCAGACTTAGCTACTTGGACTGAAATTCCCTGTATTTAGTGCTTGCCTCATTGGGCTGCAGGAGAAGGAGAGGAGAAGAAAAAGTGGAATTTAATAAAAATGAAGAGGCAGTTTGGATTTTGGGGGGCAGGCACAGACCTCACAGAAGCCAGGGCGCTACCAGGGAGCAGCGCAGGCTGGGGAGGGGGTGTTTGGCCGAAGGGTGAGGGTGAGTGATCCTGGCCCAGCTGCAGGCTCGAACACTGCACGGCTGCTTGAGGGGTCCAGCTACAGCGTCCAGTGTGGGGCCAGTGCTGCTGGCTGTGGGGAGGGTGACAGGGGGGCCGTGGGAGCCGATGAGCCCAAGGCCGGTGCCCGGGCAAGTAGCCAAAGGAGAGCCTGAGGCAGGGTGATGGGCCAGGGCAAGACCACTGGTGATGGGTGGGAGGGTGAGCTGTGCATCTCCCTCCATCTAGCACTGGGCTAACCTACGTGGGCTGTCAGTGCCGCCGTCCCTCTGAGGCAAACCTGCAGGCTCTGAGGTGTGGGCAGCCCATCCAGCATTCAAGCAGAGCTGTTTGGCAGAAGGTCTGGTTTTTTTCCATTAATTTTTCAAGCTAGGGAAGGATGTGCAAGACACTACGCTAAAGCTGCAGTGAGATGGCAGTGTTAAGAACTCAAGAGACAGGCAAATACCACAGTGAAGGGTGTCTATTCCCTCCCAGTTGAGTCTCCAGGGCCTTTAGTTACATGATGGCCTGTTAATTTTTGCATAAGAGCAAACATGTTGTACTCAGTGCTGGGAACTGTGCTTTGCTAGTGCACACGCTGAACACAGTGGTGGCTGCAGAACTGTCAATTGCCCTAGCGACTTGCACTGTAGCTGCTTTTGAGTGACCCAAAAGTTGTATTTCTCTTCTTTGGGCAGTACCTGATACTGCAGTAGCATCTTAGCCACCTGGCCTCTGAATTACTCCAGATGGTTTTCTGGGGCTTCAAATATTTAGTTTCCCAGCTGCCCAGGAGATGGCAGTCCTGTACTTGGACAATGTGCACGAATGGCACCAGACGGCACCAGCGAGTTCTTGAAGGTAAGTATGAGGCTTGGAAGGAAGAGGAGGCTTGGGGAGGGGTGGGCTATGTGTGCACTTATGGACAGTCAGTCCTGCACCATTAGATACCAAAGTGATAAACTGGGGATGTGAGCCATCAGCAATGAAGACAGTGTGTCCCAAGCAGAGAAGTTTTCCTGGATAGCTACTCAATGACACAAACCTCAGCAATGGCATGGAGCTACTGTCAAGGAGATGCCACCAGGGAGGACCTGGAGATGGGAAGGCTGTACACCTTCAGCTCCTCAAAGTCTGAAAGCCTTAATGACAGCCAGCTAAAGCTTCCCTGCAAGAATCGAGCACATGGCAATGAAGCCTAATCATTGTCCACCTCTTCCCAATGGGAGCCAAGTCTGGCGCCTTTAAGCTTCATGCAGTGAATGCAGAAGGGAATCTTCCCTTCCTGTTCTCACTGACAGCCCCCGTCAGCCCTACCAGGAGCCCCACATGTCCCTGTGCTCCCCATTTCCAGCCCTCAGGTTTCCCCTTGGGCTCCATACTTCCTCATCTGCACCAGTGTCCCCAGGTCACCCTTGTCCTGCCAGAGACTCTGCATCCCCCTTCCTGCCAGGCTCGGGGGCTGTGCCGCTCTCTCCATCTCCCTTCCCTCATTTCTTGCCCTTTGGTCCAGGAGAGGCAACGTTCATGGTGGAGCAGTTTTCTGCTCAAGGGAAGAACAGCAGAGCTGAGTGAGAGGTACAGTTGCAAGAAGGGTGCCAGGACCAATCCTTGATGCACAGACCTTTACAGAGGTGGCTGGAAATAACCAGCAACAACTTGGGATCTAATTCTGGGTTATTGCAAACTTGTCCTTGTCATTACAGATTAGGAGGTGTTCACAATGACTTACACTTGGGATGTTCAGGGACGAGACAAATGGCACATTTTTGATTGTTAAATGAAAATTGATCTGTTTGCTAAACAAAAAGTTGAGCCTGTCAAGGAAATCTCACCTCTCTCTCAGCCATGGACAAGCAACAAATGTGTCAGGCAGTACCAGCTCCTTGGGCAGAAGTCAATGTGTAGTACCTCCTGGGTGCCTGTTCTGGGCTGCGACTTCAAAATTCTTGTTCCATTCATTGTTCTCCTAGTTTCTTTCATAGTCTGAAAGATGTTCATCAGTGTTAGGATTAGTGATTTGGTGCTGCACAGGATACCTGGCAGGAGATTTCAGATTATAGATGTACTGCAAATAGAGCAAATAAATCCAGAGACAGTTGGGCCCAAAAGGAATCAACCAAAAAGAGCATTTTCTCAAATGAGAACCTTTTCCCTGGCATGAGAAACCAGCTAGGGAAAGATCTGACCTTAAAAGCAAGAAAACAAACTTCTCAGGATATTTGTAGGTTAGAAAGAGACCTTTGTAGCTGGAAATGCTGTCACGACACTCTGCTCAGCACTCCAAAGAAGAACAATGTTTGCAATCACATTGAAGAGCTATAAACTCCTTTGAGAAATGTGGCCCCTTCATCCCTTTTCTCTTTAAAATCGCATAAGCAATTCTAAAAATCCCCCTATTGAAATTCAGTTCTTCAACAGATGCTCTGTAGTCTTTATCCTTTAAACTTTGCAAATGTTTATGGTTATGTAACATTGCACTGAAGTTACCAGTCATTTCTTGATCACTTTTTCACTTAAAGATGGAAAACGTTGTTGTTCTTCAAATGTTTGCAACCCTAAGAACTTCTTTTCAAATATTTCTTTGTGAATGTTTTATATAGAAGACCAGCACTTCTATACAATAACTGTCAGATGCCATCCCTGTATAAACAAGGAAATAGCTTCATGTACAAATGCAGATCCAGAAACCTCAGACTGATCACTATAGACAACCCTTTTAGAATGAACTATTCACGTTATCTGGGGAATTAATTTATTATCCCACAGTTCCTTCACAACCTCAGGACTGTCTGCTCTCCTGGACTGGCCAGTTCTTCCTCCGTTGGCTCTTGAAGGCTGACGGCTGTTTAAGAATCACTGGCAGTTAAAAAGGCTGTTTTAAAGCTGAAATATGCCTATATAGGAAATAGAAGTGTGTGGACTCATTTGTAACATACTTTTCACTCTGTTAAACCCTGGTGGAACTAAGGGGATTTATCTGAGAAAATGAGCTAAATGCAAGAAAGAGATAAAACTGCCTCTTTAAGGATGTTCTCAGATTTTCCCTCTACAGAGACAAAAGCAGAAGATTTACAAGTCTGGCACACACACGACTGGAGAGCGAGTCTGGGAACTGGTGACCCATGGGAGCGAGGAGCCAGAGGAAGGTGTGAGAGGTGATGTGGGCGCTTGCCCCGGGGCAGCTGGTCTTGCAGGGGCTGCCAGCAGTGCGTGCTGACCCCGCTCATGGCCAGGCTCTACAGAGATGAGGGATCTCCCCCGGGTTTGTGCCGTGCCACCCTGCTCCACGGGCCTGAGGGGACCTGGGGAGAGGCAGCTTTGGTGGTGTTCCTGGCAGCTTCCATCGTCGGGGTTTGACTTGGAGACACTGAATTTGCCAGTCTTGGGACCATGAACAACTGCATTAAGGTAACCCAATTAGATGTTATCCGTTTTCAGATTTTAATTAGATTTTAGATTTTAGTTATATTTTTGTTAGATTTTTGTTAGATTTTATCTGATTTTATCTGTTTGCAAGGCCCTTCCTTGGGTCACTTACTTACCCCCTTCCTTGACAAACCCTACATTGCACAGGATCCCTGGATGCTTCAGCACAGCATCCTGCTGATCTATCAGCTGTTCTTGGGATCTGTGTTAATACTATTTCATCTTGTGTTTTGGGCATGAGCAATGATGAGTGTTTGTTCCTCAGTCAGCTTCTCCATCCCTCCCACAACTACACGGACCTCACAGTTCCCCTTGCCTGGTCTTCTTCCAGGCTGGCAACCCATTTACTGTCCTTTACATCCTTGTCACCCTCTTCTGACATGTCTTCAGGGCCTATTTGACATGGAGGGACAAAAGCAGCCCCGCAGTCCTGAGGGTGCTGGCGGCTTGCTGGGGACAGTCTCAGGGCAGGCTGGGAAGTTTGTGACATGGAGACTAGGGTCACAAAGGCGGCAGGAACTGGAGCTTCAGGCAAAGAAGAGGGGGCAGGAACTGTGGAATGCAGAGGGGCACCCGTGGGCAGAGCAGAGCCCTGCCAGCGTGGACATGCGGCCCTGGAAGGAGAGCTGGATCACTTTGAACACAGAGGAGGATGAGTTGGGAGCAGTGGCACAGGGCAGGGGAGCTCTGCCAGGCCCGGGGCAGCTGCAGGGCAGCTGTGTGGCGCTGGCCATGATGCTGCAGGCCAGGAGGCCAAGCCTGGTGTGGCTGGGAGGCCTCAGGCACCAGGCTGTCACCCAGCACATGCGCCCTGGGCTGTGCAGCACAGGTGCTAGCAAAGGAGCTGGGCCAGCAGAGCAGCCCCTGGCACTGCAAAGAGTCAGCTTGCACATGGGCCCGCTGCGAGGCTCCTGCCCAGGCCCCATGGACACAGCAGCAGAGCTGGACTGCAGCACACACCCATGGCCAGAAGCTGCAAGGATGCCTCCATGGATGTGGTGCTCCAGAGGCAGCTTACTCTGGCCTGGCCCCTCCAGCTCCTGCTGCAGATGATCTTTCGCAGCCGGCATCTCCGAGGGCAGCACATCCCACCTGGGCCCAGGGAAGGCCACAGACATGCCTGCCTCTGCCTGAAGCTGCTCCACCAGCCTGTGGCGAGTGCTGGCACCTGGGGCTGGATGCTGGGGGGCTTGGAGCTGGCCCTGCAGCTGGTGGGGTGGGAGCAGGCAGGGCAGCTGCTGGAAGCTGCACTGCACCACAGGCTACTCAGGGCTGCTGCGGGCCAGGCAGCACCGAGTCCCCAGGCCCTGCCACGGGAGAGCAGCTCTCTGCACAACCCAGGGCTCCCCAGCCCAGCTGCGGAGATAGGTAGGAGAAGCAGGGCTCAGATAAGAGCTGCGTTTCTCCCTCTTGACCTGTCGCATGGCATGTTGTTCTGGCACAGACTGCTAACACCAGGCTGGGAATGGACTGGGTATGGCAGGAATCGGGGTAGAGGGGGGTAGAGGAGCTCTGTGACCTCTACATAGCCCCACATTGTCAAGAAAAAGGTTGCAGCTTTAATTTGGTAGAGGACAATAAGTGCTTCCTGAGCCCACCAGGCTCCAGCAATGAGCCACTGGTTTTCCCTGCAGGCAAGATGGACAGACAGGGAAGAAGTGGGCAGGCCCATAGCACAGCCCTTCAGTAGCAAGGCTGACACATGCTCTGGGTGATGCCACCACTCTCATGGGCACTTCAGCTTGACATAGGGTCCTGACCTGGCTCAGCACCTGGGAGTGCTGTGTATAGCACTTGGTGCTTTCCCTGAACTTGCGTGCTGCAGCAGAAACATCTGCTGGGCTGTGAGTCTTGCCTTTGCAAAGGGATGTTTTGTCTTCCTGAAATGGGGATGTGATCGAATGAAATCAGTGCGCAGAAGTGAGGCAGGGGGAGGAGGTTCAACAGGCCAAATGGCTCTGCCCACAAAAAGCCAGATTCCTACAACCACTTTCAGAGCTTGTCTCAGTGCAGGGCTTTGCTTAACTGTGCACTGAAACAAAATGGGGTGTCTTTCTCTGGTTTGTACCCCAGCTGCTCAAAAGTGGAGGACATTCAGGTCCTTCTGGGGGTCACTTGGCCTGTTACTCCCAAGATACAGGCAGCGGAAGTTGCTGTGGGCATCTTTCAGAGGACATTTCAACTCTTCTCTGTATGTCTCTTATTTGCCCTCTCTTCTCCTGCCCTGTGACTCTCTGCAAAGAAGCCATTTGTTTTGGGGGCATTTTCCTTCACTAGCAGAAGTCAGTTCTGCCACGAATGCTCCAAAGTCAGGATGAACCTGAGTTATGATCCCGCATGCAACTTAGGCCATATAGGTCTTCATGCACCTTTCAAGAAGATGCTCAGCCTTGTTCTCACCTGTACCCTGGGCTGGTGTCAGCAACCAAAATCTGGGCTTGTCATGAACATGTTAAGCTGCCTTGGCGTGGGCCCTTAGCAGCCTGCTCTGAGCTGGTGGCAGAGCGTATGCAGGAGCCTTTCAGACAGGTCCTGGGGGCTCCATCTGGTTTGCCACAGGTGCCAGCACCTGCTGGACTATGCAGTGCCCAGGTCTGCACCAGCTCGCTGGGCACTGCGCGAGGCAGGAGCTGTGCTTGGCTTCCTGCCTGCATGCCAGGAAGGTGCGTGGCAGGGCCAGGCAAGGATGCAGGCCATGCTGCCCTGAGACATCGTTCCTGCTGTGGTCCGGCTGGCCAGTTGCAGAACTAGTCGGTACAAGGGCTTTGTGTTTCTGCAGGAGGCCACCGGTGCTGCTGCATGCCGCTGGGAGTGCTGCTGGGGTTGCTGAGTGCCGGCGGGCTGGTGTACTGTGGCAGCGCCGTCCTGTAGGCACCCATGGGTGAGTGGTGTCGGAGTGGTCCTGCTATGGCCAAGGAGTCTGCTCTGGAGCTCATAGCTCTTTGCGTGTGGCCACTCCTGAGGAAACCTTTCCACACCTTCCTTCCACCCCAGACAGGCTCCATGCTGATGCCTGCATTTGCTGGCAAGGAGTTCCTCATCTGACCCACCAGTGCTGCTGCTGGAGCGGTATCTCCCACAGGGGCAGTTTGAAACCACAGTAATTAAAGAAGGACCTGAGAGCAGGACACAGGCCTCGAACCACCGGCTGAGGCTGCCGTCGTGCTCTCCCAGTAGATGCTTGCTGGGAGGGCAAGGTGAGGCAGTGAGGGCTTCCTCAATATTTCACATCCAGAGCTGTGAGCAGCCAGTGGCCTCATGTCTTGCAGAGAAGAAAGCCAGAGCTGATTAACTGTAGAATCAAGAGAGCCAAAGAAGAGGGGACTTCAGGGAGGATTTAGTTAGCAGTGGCCCAGATACATCAAACTGTCTTCTGCATAAAGCAATATCCCATTAGAGCTCCTCTTTGCGTAACACAGCTTATGTTGCTTATCCTATTAGATGACTCACACTGCTTTGATATATTCCGAGGAGAGTGTGCTAAACTTTCTGTCACAGCTTTCCCCAACTTCAGTCAGTTGCCTCTCCCATGGAGATGGCCGTCTGCCTGGAGGTGAGGTGACATCCGTGTCCCTGCCAGGCAGGCAGCAGCCCACGAGCCCACGGTGGGGCTGGCAGAGCAGCACCTTCCAGCGAGGCACCCTTCAGAGAGTCAAAGGGCTCACTGGAAAAGTATAGCTTGCAAGGATCCGGCTGTGGGATAACCCTGACCCCACCGCGTGCCACAGTTCTCGCAAGGCTGTTGGTGGATACTCTTCCTCAAAACAGTACCGGCATGGCCAACATCTTCCCAGCTTGGCAGCAAGCACTGCGTGAGTCCAGGCTCATACCACAGGCGGTGGGTTCAGATCCCATGGAGAACCTACAAATGCTGTTTCTCTTTGCTTCTAGTGGCAAGACATACCTCAGCTTTGCGCACTGTACCCCTCCTCTTCCCTACAATGCTGGACAGGCCCACTGGGGAAGCAAGGAAGGCCAAATTTGTCTCCTGAATTCCTCCAGGTCCAGACCACTTCATAGATATCCTTACACACCTTCTCTGCCTTCCCCATACTGCACATCAAAAATGACCAGCTGCATAATTATCCTTTAGGCTTATGATCCCGGGCATGTTATCAGCTCCCTATAGAGCCACCCAAGACCTGAAGATAGTGTAGATGGTAGATTTAGTGATGGGCTTTCTCATGCCTACCATGACTCCTGTCACAGCTGGCTGCTTCCTCCGCTCCCTGACAGCAACGTGGCAAGGTGCAGTCCGTGTCCCACAAGTCTGCCCTCCTTGCACAGGGAAGACAGCTGTTTCCCAATGGGTTTGTCCCCTTTCTGTGTGGTCTCTAGGCCCAGGATGCATTTGCATTGCTTTTGAAGTACAGGAGGAGAAGGAGAAGGGAGGGAGTGGAGGAAATCACAGGCAATAGTCTTTGGGGCTGGTGGTGCCCATGTCATACGGAGGACTCCTGGCCCCACTCCTCTGGGGCGCCTCTCCATCCACCAGAGCCCCAGGGGCCCGTTTAGCACAGCCTCTGAAAGCAGTTGCTGTGCCCTTCAGCTGCCTGAGCGAGCCCTCTGCTGAACCCCAGGCTGCGATGGGGGCTCCTCAAGTGTGTCACAGCACGGGGGACAGGAACAGCCTCTGCTCTGGGGCCATCGCAGCCAGGGCAGGAAATGCTGGGTTTAAATCACAGCCGGGGAGATGCAATCGGAGGTATGAACGGGGAATCCAGGCAGGCGGGATTCTGAAGTGCTGGGAGAGTTGGATGGATAGCCTGAGTATATACCGGGTATATAATACAGTGGTATTAAACAGGGCAGAAACACGTCCCTGACATCCCCTCAGCTAACGTGCTTGGGCAGAGATGGAGCCCTGGACGGACCTGGCCCAGGCCTGCTCTGGAACCAGAGAGTGCTGATGCGCCTGCACTGCTCAGCTTCTGCCTCAAGGTTTTCCTCCTGCTGCATCCCCCGGACAAGCCTGGTTTGGGGAATCATAGCCTGCTGCCCAATTCATGCTGTAGGCCGATAGGCACAGACACTGCTTCTGTTGGGTTGCTCTAACCAGAAGACACAGAGGGGACTTTCCCGAACTGCCTCCTGGATTTAGGTTTTTCTTAAACAGCTTTGGGGGGGAAAAAAAGGGTGCTCAGGGTCTTTTAAGAAAAGTGATCTTGAACTTTGCTCATTAGCCAGCAGATTTCACAGATTTTCTTGCCTTTGAGGAGCTGACAATGAAAGATGGTGACTAATCTCTTTTCAAAACTAAGTCTCATCCCTTCTAATATATGCTTTTTAAATCTCCAGGTCCTGCATCCCAGACCCAGCTTCTCCAGGAAAATAAAGAGAGCTGGACAACAGTCCAGCTTAACACAGTGTCTGTGTGCCTGGACCATGTTCTCATGCCAACAGTCATGCTGAAGCAGGGCAGGCTGCACGCAGCATTCCCTTTGAACAAATGTATTCAGGGGATAGCACTATTCCTGGTATCAAAGGTGCCAATCCTTTGCTGCTATTTTAAGGGAGACTGCAGTACACAGACATCTTGGGTACATATATATGTACTTATATATTTTTCAATCTTCATTTCACTGTCAGATCCAAGAGCACCATCCCCATGACCAGATTCAGATAACTCCTAAGTGCTTGGGGGCTGGCAGCACAGCGAGGCTTGCGGCCCGTGCAGTTGCGTGGCCCAAAGACAGGCTACAGCAGTCAGCAAAAAAGCACGGCTCCGCTGTGGCAGTAGAGCTTGCAGACGTGAGCAATGGGCAAACCCACCAAATAAGATCAGCCTCCACCCTCTCAGAGCCATGGCTGGAAAATAGCTCCTTACAACAGGCCATTGCCAAGGGGAAACCCTGCCTTGGGGTCAGTCGCAGCTGAGTTTGCAGCTGTGGGGTGTCCAGCAGGTTCTATAGTCTCTTTTGTACCTACATATGGACAAGAGGGAGGTAGTTTTGGCCACCTGTGAACCTAGAGGTAAGCTTTGCACCCAGATACAGCACCTTTCTCTTGGCATGCAAAGGTCTGTGTGAGAAGGTGCTGATCTTGCAGAGTTTAACTTAAGTGGAATGAATGCAGAATTTACCCAAGCTGTTTCACATGTCCTCTTCCCCCTCTTGTTTGATCCCTACTTGTTAAGAATTTGCTCTAGTTTAAAAGAAGTGCTTTATATAGGCTGGTGAGTAGGCAGGAAAGCTCCTGCAAAGGCAATGGGTTTCTCTAACCAGGGAACTGAGAGATGCAAAGGAGATGCTCACCCTAGGGCCATGTGACACAGCTCTCTTGCTTTAGCACTCCATGTTGGCCAAGAGGAGACAAAGTTAAGCTGCTATTTAACTGTTTTTCACCTTTTGGGGAAGCTTGGTGGCCCCAGGTGTGACAGACATGGTGCTTCTTCCTGGCACACTGTCAGTGCTTCTGCTAAAGCTTTTCTTCAGTTCCCCTGGGACCAGCGGCACACACTGAAGTTGCCTCTCCGTATGCTGCAAGCAGAGCTGGCCTGGCCCAGCAGACCCCAGCACGAGCTGGCATTGCCGCAGAGCAGCTCTAGCAGAGCAGCTGCAAATAGCGACATGCTCCAAGGAGGCAGTCCTGCGGGCAAGACTCTGCACAGAGCACCCGTGGGCACTCCCACTGCCCCTAGATCCCTGGGCCAACCTAACCAGAGCCTCTCCCAGGCCACCCACCACCTCTTGCCACTGCCAGACCATGATCCTGGGCCAAACTGCAGCTTGCTCCACCCATGGGGTGGCCCACAGCACTGATAAAACCATCTACAGCACCTTCAGCCCAGGGTCAAATGCAGCAAGCCAGGAGGAGGATGCACCAGCCCAGAGAGGCAAGGAACACGCATAGTATAGGGAAGGCTGGGAGAAGGAGCCTGTGGGCCTGGAGGGAACCAGGGGGCTCTTGAGATGCAGGAATGAGGATGAGGCAGTAACAGCCACAATCAGGGCTTGGCTGAGCCCTTGCAGAAGAGCAGAGCTGTAATCTTAGCCAATTTATTAGGACAGGGTAGAAAGAAAAGTCAAGGTATTTCATGAGACAAGTAGCCTTGACTCCAAAATATTTCCTATCTATGAGCAAAGGGAAGGGAAGAGAACACTGTAATCGAATGCTGCAGCACTGTAAAAGCAAATGATGTTTTGCTAAACTGATAAAACTTGGCATTCATGTCACTGTGGGGCCACATGTACTACGAGTGCATATGAAAACTCACTGGCTTGAAACTAAAAGGCTGTTAAAAGTGCCTCTTTGGAGGATGGCCCCAGGACGATATCTGTATCATCTTATTCCTTCCATGTCCGGGTTGGGAATATGGGGGATTTGTCTTTTGGCAGAACTGCCTTTGAATTTTATTAGTACAGCTGGTAAGCTCAAACATCCTTGTGTTTTGCCCTTCTAAACTCAGCTCTTTGCAATGTCCTTGCATGTACTCTGTCAAGGGCAGGCGCTCACAAATCTGACCAAACGGATGGCTTGGCACATAGCTTGGGGAGAGCACAGCCCAAGTGTGGATGTCAAGGATGCTGACAATGTACTGAAGCTTAGCAGAACCACTGCACTATTATTTTAAACACTGTGTGCAGCATGTCAAAACCCTGCAAAGTCAGAAGTGGTCAGAGACACATGGGAGTAGCAGCCCGGCAGGGGAGCTGGCTGTTGCTGAGATGCAGAGCACAGGCTCCTGGGATGGCCTGGGGCCAGGCTAGGCTTAGGCAGGGGAGGAGAAGGGGGTAAATAACTTCATGTGAGTGTGCCAGGAAGCACAGGCCATCTACGGCCTCTCGGAGCGTGGCAGAACCTGCCCATCCCAGGGCATTGTGTGGGGCTCCTCCAAGCTTCTCCACCCTGATTCAGCTCCAACTGACTCATGTCTGCTCCATCTCATGCCCAAACTCCTCCTTGACCAGGAGACCAGGACTTCCCTTTGGGTCTCAGTGGCTGTGGGAGCTTGGTCTCCTCTAAACAGCCTAGTATGAGTGCACAGTTTCATCTTCTACCTCTCCATTCTTTTCCTAATTCTCCTGCCCAACCCTGGGGGCTGCAGAGCTTATCTAACCTTTGTCCGATAATATAAATAAGGAAAAGAATTGGAGAATTTGTCTAATATTTTGAATTTTAACTCCAATAGGATTTTTTCTCCTAGAACAGCCCTTGCCACACTCTTCAGTCCTGTGCCAATACTTCCTTTCAAGATCTGTGTTCACACCTGTCCCTCTGGTAATGACTATCCACAATATGTGTAGTTAGACACTGTGGATTCCTTGTATTCGCTTTCTCCCTGAGAATTTGCATTACTGGACTATACAATTGCAGGACACAAATTAGTCATTAGATCAGCAATAAACCCCCATACCCAAATGGGGTTCCTTAGAATCCAGGCCCTTCCCAGGATGAAATTTCATGGACAAGACTCCAAATGCCAGACCAGTGACTCTCCTTCCCCATCAGGGAAGATTAAGTGTTAAACCATCACAATGGTTTAAATGAACGGCATGGAGGTACCACCTCTGTTGGTTGACGTCTCCCTGGAAGACAGATGCAGTGCATAAAAGCACTTAGTTTCATTCTTTGCTTGCTAATCAGTTTGTCTGTGGCAATAAATTCCAGATTTTGAAAGATGGAGAATAATGAGAGATATTTCCCTCAGTCCTCTTCCTTCCCAGCCCTGTTATTCTCAGTCCAGATGTTTCAGAGCCAGCTATTTTTTGTTTTTAAGCCTGGGTTTTCCTGAAGGCTGGTTACCAACTTATACATTGTTGAGTCCTGCAAGAAGTCCCCTACCATTTCTGTCATGTGAAGAACAGATCTCTGAAGGCACATGCAAGTGGAGCACATGAAAGGTGGTCAAAGACTCTTGTCCCCCTTCACCATCTGGCAGCCAGCCTGGCCGGCCAGGTGGCCTTGGACTGCCCCTCTGAGCTGTGAAATGGGACCTGAGCCATATGCACTTGCAGCTTAGCCCTCCAGCCCTGGTGCATCACTGACTTCCCGCAGTGCTCCCTATGCTGAGCACTCCCCAGAGCTGCTGGACTGCAGAGGAAGTCCCATTGCTTGCACCAACCCATGGCATCAAGGTCTCCTGCCTGCCCTCCCTGGGCTGTGTCCCCAAACTGCCACCCATGGACAAACTGTGCCTTCACAGTCTGTCACCATCAACCCAGGGCACTGCACTGAGCACAGGTCCCTCCTCCAGACCCAGGCAGGATCTGAGGAGGCTGAGGGCCTCAGCTGTGCAGAGGAGAAGGCTAGCTGGAGGAGCTGCCTGTCTTCCAGTGCTGTGCCCACACATGGTTTCTGTTAGTGCCCAAATACAGAGCAGGATCACAGACCCATGGGGAATGCTACTGGACAGTGTCTGCCCTCATAGTGTTATGTTCTCCTGTGGAACAGTAAACACCACCACCATTTCTCATCACCTAGACCCTTCTTTAGCTACCTACCCTCTGGTGTCCCTAATATCTTCCTTGTCCCTGTGGTTTCCAATTGTGCAATAACAGGCAGGAATTCAGCCGCAGATACCTGAGGGATTTGCTATGGAAGACACAAAGGCAATGTCCAGAGTCACTGCTTCTTTTCTGCCAGGCTCAGCTGCTTTCTCTCACGAAGGAGAAAGCATCCACCTAGCACCACTCGGGTACACTGGAAAATGGAGTCTTGGAGATGCAACCCTGGTAAGGCTGGGCTGCTGGGGGGCCCTGTGTCCAGAACCTCTCACTCTGGCAGCCGATTAGGGGATCATTTCACGTTCTTGGGTTCAGTGGCTGCTGGACTGGCTTCCCTTAACCTGTGGTGGCCGTTTGCAGAGCGAGCTCCCAGACTTCAGCTCACCCCTGCCTCCAGCCAGCTGCTGGAGGCAGCAGATGGCATCACTGCACAACAGATGCCTGCTGCTCGCCATCATCCGTGCTGTGATCGAGAGGATTGTATCTCTTGGTCAACATTTAATAGCCATTAAATTCCTCCTAATTAAGCAATTTCTTTCACAATGACAGGTTTACACACAGGTCCAGTGCTTATGTATTTCCACTTTCCACATCATGTCTCCAGTGCATTTTAGGAGGAAACTAGCCAGTTCCCACACTGTGCAGGCAGGTTCACATGCAGCTACATCGTACCTCCTGTGTCTCACTTTGTCCTTGAGGGCTCGCAGGAGGACAAATGACATTCTCTGAAGGTGGGAAGAGCCACCCAGACATATGAAGGTGCCATACTGGGTCCCTGGGGTAGAGAACAAGGCATAATTCCTGCTTGTGTGTGGATGCAACTCGGTTCAGCTTCTGGCAGTGTTGGGAAGTCTGACTCTTGGTGCCTGTTTCTCAGCAGGTCCCACCAGTATAGCACAATCATTTAATTCAGCTGATGCTGCTTCTCACCTCTGGCAGCTCATTCATCCCCAGGCAGACCAGGCCTGTCATCCTCTCCATGATATGGACAGTCCTGCCCTTTGCCAGCCCTGGAAGTCCCCTGGCCCCAGACAGCCACAGGGAAGGGTCTCTGCCTGCTGCACAATCATGACACATTTCTGTCTCATAGTTCAGACAAAGAGCACCCAGCAGAAGGCCCCTTCGCCCATTCCTGCCTCCCAGCTGTTACTGAGGGCTGCAGGGTCAGGTTATCTGCCACGTTGGGCAATCAGTGTTGCTTCCCATGACATCTCCTGATGTACCGCTTGGCATTTCTTTGCTCCCTGCACAGCATCATGATCAGAACTAGGAGGGGAAACAGGGTAGGATGTGCTTCAGGAGCCTTGCTCACCTGCTCAGGGTTGAAACATAACCACATGAAACAGGTACTGGAAAGACACAGTGGCTAGTGGTGACCTTGAGTTTTTAACAGGGGAACAGGCCAGTAGCCTCCCAGTTCAATGGTCAGATGTGACTCCGGGTTTTTTGTATGGAAGCACTTGGATTCAGTGAGCCATGGCTGGAGGCAGAGTCCCAGCTTTTGCTGACTTTTTTTGCATTTACATGGCAGATTTTAATTAATCCCACACTTCAGAGCACTGTTGTGGGCAGAGGTCAGGAAGATCCTTTTCACTAGCTCCACCCCCTCTGCATGCAGATTTTGGGTCTGGAGGCAGTTTTCCAGGGGCAGGGGGTCGTTACTAACTTCCTCTGCTCACCAGCAAACACATCGCCTGCTGCTGCAGGGATTTAGGAAAGCAGTAGACACTCTCCTGCTCACTCTTCCCCAAGCACAAATGGTCTTTTTCCTGAGTGGTCTCATTTACTTGAGGCGCTGGGATGTGTTCACGAGTCGGGTGAACTCTTCTGGATTATACAGTACCTGCATGGGTGTCAGGCAACACGATGGGAAGGGGGACATGGCCAGCCACTGACCTGGTCTTGCCTGACAAGTGGAAAGCAAAGATATTGTAACAGTCCTGGATGAAAGAGAAAACAGAGGCAGATTAGCCATGCTGCTATCACTGAAAGGCAGGGGCTGCCTTTTGACAGCACCTAGGCACTGCTGGAAACCCTACAAATGCTTCACTAGAAATGTCACAGAAGAGGAGAAGCGAGTCCCCCTTCAAGCTCCCATCCCAGCACAGGCAAAAGAGATGGAGCAAATTTTCCCAGCAGCACAAGGAAAGGGTGACGATGGGAGGAAAGTTCACCAAAATTTGTGCAAAAGCAGAAGCACAAATACACCATAAATACACCAGAACATACATATAAATGAAGCAAAACTGGCTTCTCAGTTAGGATTCAGAAAGCAGCAAAGTATTCATAAATGGTGCTTTTTAGCACCTTAACTTGCATGCATGGAATCCAGCCACAGAGCAAGAGGAAGTTCCGCTGTGAATGAGACGGCCACTCTCTCCTTGCCAGCATGGAGACAGAGTGCATCAGTCATTCAAGGATTTCATTGTTCTCCACAATCAGATAATATTAGATTCTTGAGTCTGATCTTCCCGACAGTAATATTTGATTTAAGAAACTTAATCCTCGTTTATAATTCTGTAAATAGGAGGACAAAGAGACACATACATTGCAGTAAAATTTTACTGGTGTGTGTAAATCCATGAAAGCATAGATATAATTTTTTCCTTTACTCAAGATATGATCTGAGGTTTCTTCTCGGAAAATCAAACACTGGTGAAACCTCACAGCTGGGTGACAAACACTTCCCCTATTGCAGATGTTCTCAAAGTCAATAAGGAAATACAAGAAACAGGAAAAGTCAAGTGGGGAGGTGAGAGATTTCCGTAGAAAAACAAACATCTGCAAACACTGTGGAGAACATCTTGCTAGTAGCATGCCCTGGCTGTTCAATAAACCCCAGGCGGGACGGCCAGCAGGCAGATGTGGCAGGATAGAGTCCCCGCAGTTGGAGGAAGATGCTTCTTGTTTGCTCAGCGCCTAAGGTCCACATGTGCAGCAGGACAATTGCTCAGATGCCGCCCCTGCTCTGATCTTGCGCCCAGCAAGGGCTGTCGAGGCTGTGGCTGTTGTGGGCTGGCGTTTTATTTGCATGAGGGCAGTTTCTCACTGCCATGAATCTGCCTTAAGGCTAGCCACATCCGGATCAGCTCGGGGGACAGAGCAGCGCAGGGGGAGCTCTGGAACTGGGACCCCCTCAGCTGCACAGAGACCCAGGGATTCCTTTGGATAATCAGACTTTCTGTGGTTTGCAGAAATAATCACCAGTGAAATACCTGAAAGATGTTTTACAAAGCATGAGCAAGCCCCTGCCAGCACCAGTGGTGTGGAGCAGAGTTCCCCGATTTCATATTACACAAGCTAGAGTGGATGCTGGCCCTGACAGGCTAATTTGCACTGGTTCCTGGGAGATGGCTGGCACTGCAGACAAGCCGCTTGCCTGCACAGCACCTCCAGGCCCTGTGGCAGTGTCCGCAGGAGGCCGAGCCTGCAATTGTACCAGCGATTGACTTCCACCGAATTTGTTGCCTCAGCACAGAGCAGATGCATGAAGGTGCTGTCCCCTGGCGAAGGAGAACAGGCACAATGTCTGCTCAGCTCACACCTTTTTGCGGGCTCCACCAAAGACAGCTGCTGATTTTATTCAGTCACTTTTCAAATGTAAGACTTTGGAAAACATTTTTTTCAGTGTTTTGTCAATCATAGCTCTAAGTTAGCTTGGACAAAAAGTTTCATTCGTCAACAGAGGTTATAGCAGGGGCCTCACTCAGTGATTGCTGGTGGCACATGTCTTTCCCATGCACAGGAGAAACCACAAACCGCACTATTTCTGTGTGCTCCCACCCAAAGGTTGCCTCCAACAATGGAAGAGGCAGGTGGTTTTCTGAGCATCAAGTGCTTCCTGGAGCGATTTCTGCTTTCCTCTGAGACGGAGATAGAAATAGAGCGCTTTGTGTTTCAAATGATCCAGTCCAAACAGCCCAGTTCCTGACATGAGCCCTGGAAATAACAGGTTGGGTGGTTGCTGCTGTTGGTCTGATTCTGCTTTGCACCCGTGTTGGACCACTATTGAGCCATGCAGTGTGTTTGTTCCAGAAGAAAGTGAAGATGTCACTGGGGTCTTCTGCAGGGCTGGTTTGGTGCATCCCACTCCTGTCTGCCTCAGGGTCGACCAGCAAGAGTGACCCCAGAACCTACTCAGCCTTGCAACGGTCGGAGTGGGCTGCAGAGAGAGTGGGGCTGTGTGTTTGCAGTTTTACCTTTCAAGGGTTGTGCCCAGCAGAAACAAAAAGAAGGAGGCCAGATAACATCTCTGAATGCCAGTTGGTGTCAGATCCATGAAAAGTCCTGCTTGACACATGGGGGACTGCATGTATGGGTTCTTCTAAGGAATTATCTGCCACTCCAGGGCTGTATTTGCTCAGCTCCTGATAAGGGCTCTTATCAGAGCAGAATAACATCCCTGCTTCTGGGAAGTCAATTCAGGATATAGCCCTAGAGCTGGCAGGACATTAACGCACCCCAAGATGAAAATGGGGCACGACCTCTGGGAGCAGTCTTGGCTGTGCTCCTCCCCTGGCAGAGGGCAACTATAAATCTTGTGACTCAAAGCCTATCTGAGACAGCTTTCTGCTCTTCCAAGTGTCCCTGTGGAAGCAACATGGGTGAGTGTGAGCATGGGGCGTGGGGCAGGGTGGGCTCCTGGGCCCATGAGCCCCCAGGAGCAGTGATAGGGGAGTGGGTGTGCTGGGTCCCTCCATCCTGGCAGAGCCATCCGTTTGCTCCTGTAGCTAGAGGGCTTTCCACAGAGGCAGACGATGACACAGGCCATAGTGCAGAGAAGACTCCAGGTCTGTGCTGCTTCCCTGGGGGTTCAAGTGGGACACGCGAGTCACTGAGTCTGCCCTCAGTACAGCCCCACAGGTCCCTGGGCAGCTTTATTGCAGAGGAGAGCTCAGGAGGGGTACGACAAGGGAAGGGGGAACTGTGTGCTGCCCTGTCCCACTGCAGGAGAGCGGGGGAGCAGAGGTGGGTCAGAACAGGCCTCCAGCCATGCCTGTTTGACGTAGCACTGAATCAGGTGCCGAGGGTCCACATGCCACTTCAGCAAGGCTGACTGAGTCGCTGCCAAGCTGAGTGCGTTCGGAAGTGGGCTGGCATCTGTCCTCCAGCTGAGGGTGTTAACAGAGCCATGGCCACGTGTACCCATGGTCTGACACCACAGCCAGGGACTGTGCTCAGAGGGTAGAGCAGACATGTCCTAACTGTCCTGCAGACCCAGGTCACCAGGCCAGTCTGACTTTAGAGCCGGGAGCTCTCAGCACCTCATACTGCTGTGAGCACAGCTGGAAGAGCTTCAGACTTGAGCTAGACACAAAGGCCCAGACAAAACAAGAGCAGGTCTCTGCAAACAGAGCCCACCCAGGCTGAGGCTGCCACTGAAATAAGGGCTGTACTTATGTGATGGAGGGCAAAATCTGCAGGAAAAACGTCAGAGTGGCCTTTCCCCATGCAAATTTGTCAGTGGACATAGAAAAGATGTTGAATAAAGAATAATCCCAGCAGCATTCCAGCAGCACAAACCTCTCTTCTGCCAGGAAAAGGCAGGTTCATGTCTAGCAGATAGCCACTGCTCTTTATTTCTAGCCCTGCAGAGTCATCATTCTCTGTGTGTGTGTGTTAAAAATAGAAGACTGAATTTACGGTGTTTGAAAAACTTAGACCAACTGCTTCCAAAAGCTATCAGGGTCCATCATTGTGGTGTGTCCAAAATAGAGGCACTGTTGAAAAAGTAATCCTCCTCCAGGTGTTTTGCAATCCAAGAACGCTGTAATCCTCCAGGGGTACAGCTTTGAAGCCATATTTAAATCAATGCTCACTTTTTAACTGAATAATTATTCAGATTATTATAATTAAATGGAATCAACATTGTTCTTTTTATTTAATTATGATTTATTTTTTATTCGAATTTCCCAGAGTGTGATGGAAAGTCTCAAGAAATACCATCTAGCTGTTTAGTGAGCTGAGGGGCAAAAAATAATAAACAGGATTTCTGTTAAAGGTCGTGATTGATGATAAACACTTTGGCCAGGTTTCTTCTGGTCTGCAAAGGAAGCTCTCATGTTTGGCTGACTTTGCTCCACAAATTTCTTGAGCATCTTGGTCCCTGGTAGGACATCTGGGGAAAGAAAGAAGTCCAGCTACAAAATTCATGTCAGAAAGGCAACCTCTATACCACCATCATGGGCCTGGGGCAACAGGCACTGTGTGGGGATGCTGAGGTGTTACGAGACTGCTCACCACCCAGTGCATGTTTTACACCTGCAGTGGGTCTTCCTGTTTCACTCCTGTCCTGTCCTCCATCCCCCAGGTGCCCAGCGCGCTTCCCTCCTGTTCCTTGCCTGTGTGTTGGCTCTGCCTGCCCCACTTCTCACCGAGACCATCCAAAACCTATCCCTCTTCAAGCGATCTGTCTCGAATACCACCGCACTTCGTCTGACCACGTTTGTGAATGGTAGGTATATGGAAAGTCTCCACGTATGCCAGCAGCACGCTGCTAGGACTACCGCAGAGTAAGTACCCTGCTGCCGGGGAGGGCTTCATCCGACCTGGTGCTCCCCTGCGCTGTCAGCAGAGACCTGGCAGCCGGAGAGGGGGATGTACGCCCAGGGCACGAGTCACCTGCTCTTTCTCAAATTTCCTGTTAGGATGATGAGAGTTGGCCCTGAAAGGAGGTGGGCTCTGAGGCTGTCTGGGCAAGTAGCTCAGACGTCTGTTTGGAGTAAGGGGGAACCGGTTGAGAAGCAACACAAACTGCCACGAACCGTCATCTAAATTCAGGCCAAGTCTCAGTAGAGCCTCCACTTGCAGAAATGGCACTGTTGTCTCCTTTTAGCTGTCCCACCCCTGCCTGACTGCCATGTCAGGTGAAGAAGGATATCACTCACAGCTATTTCTAATCCTTTGTTGGTGCAAGGAATCATAGAGGATTTGTTAGGTTTCCCCCATTGAGCCGAGGCTGTCCTTCCCCACATATTCCCTGCCCTGGGTGAAGACAGGAGGGACATGTACTGGGCAGGATGAAGGAGAAGAAAGGAAATGTTCCCATGCCAGCAGGTCCCCCAGTTTCTCCAGCAATTTTGCCTGTCCCATGGCTGAGAACTAGAAAAATGGTCTTTTCTTAAACATACTCATCTGAGGATATTTTGCCAGACTCACCATTCCCTGCCTCACCCTTGTTCCCAGTGTATTCACACTCCCAGGAGAGTGAAGCATAGATTCTGCAGGGCTAGAAGAAGGACATCTAAAGCCTGCTTGCCTGAGGGAACACATGTCAACCCCATGCTCAGTCTCTGGGGCCACATTAAAACAAAACCAGTTGGAAATTGAAACTCCAGCAGACAAAGGCTCCTAGCCACCTTCCTCTGCCAGGAGCAAGATCGGAGGTGTAACGGCCCTACGTCTTACTGCATGGACTCCACTCCTTGAGCCAGACAGCACTTTCTGATGGGGGGCGTGGGGCGGCTTTCTTTGGTGCCCTCTGCCATTTCTAAATCTTCTCCCTACCTGTTGGTTTGCATGTTCCAGGTCAGGTCCGGCTGGTGAATGGCTCCAACCAGTGCTCTGGACGGGTGGAGATTTGGTACCGTGACGCTTGGGGGACGGTGTGTGATGATGCCTGGGACCTGAAGGATGCCTCTGTCGTGTGTAGGCAAGTGGGCTGTGGAGCTGCAATATCAGCCCCAAGTTCTGCTCATTTTGGGAGAGGATCTGGGTCTATCTGGCTGGACGATGTTAACTGCACTGGAAAGGAGCAGTTCCTCACTGAGTGTAAGCTGAAGGCATGGGGAGAACACAACTGTGGTCATAACGAGGATGCAGGTGTTGTGTGCTCAGGTGAGGATGGTGTTTGCAGTACCCTGTGCTCTTTAAGCCACCAGTTTTCATTTACACCTTGATCTTGCAGAACTAGCTACAGGAGGACTACGGGATGTCCTCTGTCCTGTTGCACAGGCTCTTATTAAATTCCCACTCTCTCTTGCATTAGGTTGGCCCAAGGACTGCAGTGAGGTCCCCGCTGGCAGCCCCAGTGGCATCTACATCATCCAGCCCGCAGGACTCCACCACCTCGTGGTGTACTGTGAAATGAATGTGACAGACGGGGGCTGGACGGTCATCCAGAGGAACCGCTACAACACAGAGATCACCTGGGCCGAATCCTGGAGCACCTACAAGTACGGCTTTGGGGACGTGCAGAGTGACTACTGGCTAGGCACCGAGTACATCTATCAGATTGCCAAGCAAAAGGTCTACCAGGTCAAGTTTGTCATCCAGGACGCCACAAACGCAACCAAGTTTGCAGACTACAATCTCTTCAGTCTGGAAGATGAATCCCATGGCTACCAGTTGAGATTGGGCTCCTACACAGGGACTGCAGGGGATGCCATGGCCTCAAACAGTCCCACCACTCTGCACGACAACATGAAGTTCTCTGCTAAAGACCGGGATCAGGACACTTCCACTGGGAACTGTGCCTCCAGCAGTGGGGGTGGGTGGTGGTACTCAGCGTGTTATTCTGTACGGTTGAACGTCAAGGGTGGCATAACATGGGGTGGCCTGTGTAATGGGAACTGCAAAGCCTCTCTCATCCTCATCAAACCAGCTCCCTATTGTTAGCACTTCTTCCATGCCTGTCTGCATTGGGCACATGGCCAGACCAGTGCTCTGCTGGGCTGCTCTTTCCTGCCTTGGCGTGGAGTGGGTGAAAGTGAGGGAGAGCCTGGTTTATCAAGAGATTCTCTTCTGCTTCTTCTGCAGAGTTCCTCTGCTTTCCTTTCTGAGTTCTTCCTCTTTGGGCTGTTATCATTTTAACTGTATTATAATCAATCTAATACATTGCAAAACTTGTTTGTCTGGAACTTGTATGTCTGTTCTGGAGAGTAAAATGTGCTTAGCAACATAATTCCTGGATGGGTTTCCGCAGGCATACCCAGAGAAAAAGGTCCCTATTCTTAGCTGTATAATGAATCAGGCCCTTTCTCTTCAGGGCTTCTGCCACCCTCTCATTAGCTGGGGTTGAGGGAAGGATAAAGCTTCCTTATTTCTTAGTAAAGCTGAGCCTTGAACTAACCCCATGTTCACTAGCTGAAAATGTGGCCTCTAGACCTACACCTGGAGAGGTGTTTTTGCCCATGCTGGGTCTCTGTTCAGTGGTTGTTAAAGCCTTAAATAAAATCCCATTTCTGAGCAACACCTCCCACTTGCAAATATCTATTCCAGGTCTCTGATGTGGCTGATATGTGCCTGAGCAGCCGTAGTAGGGCAGCGGCCGGCTTCTTCACACAACAAAGTGCGTGGGATTGCAGGGAAGTAATCAAATAGGGAATTAATTTAAAAGACACATCTACATTTATATAAATTCCTCAACAGAACGCTACAAGTTTTTGATATTGGAGAAGCTTTAGGGAAGGACAGGTAACTCTGAGTGATTGGCACCACATCCAAGGTTGACTTTTTCTTCCTTTAGGCCCAAGGAAGTTCAAAACGACCTTTCTAAGAGAGTAGCTTTGCCCCAGAGCTGTGCTCCTCAACAACCACACAAACCCGGGGTTGA
Source organism: Dromaius novaehollandiae (assembly GCF_036370855.1). NCBI lineage: Eukaryota > Metazoa > Chordata > Aves > Casuariiformes > Dromaiidae > Dromaius > Dromaius novaehollandiae. The sequence continues at coordinate 13,274,503 of NC_088116.1, forward strand.
GGGGGGCAAATGGGACAGGGCTGTGCTTGTCCGGGCTGCTGCTGGCATCTCTTGCAGTCATGCCTGGATGTCCGCACTGGCCCGGGTTGCTCAGCAGCCCGTGGCCGGCTCTGCACACGCAAGACGGGCCAGCCAGCTCTCTCCCCCCGGGGTGGGCCAGCCAGGCTCCCTCCTGTCCCCGCCTGCCCCCGGCCAGCCAGCTCCCCGCTGGTCCAGGCCGCTCAAACATGCCCCGCGGGGAAGCGGGCTGCAGGACCAGCTGCCCTGGGGGGAGGCCGAGCCGCGCTGCCACCGCCAGAACTGCTGCCGGGATGGAGTAAAGGCTGGGGCAGCGTGTGAGGCCCCGTGGGGGCTGCCAGCGGGGCGCCGGGCAGCCTTGGCACCGCGCTGCTGGGGGCTGCCCCTGCCCAGCCAGGGGAGCGCTCCCAGCCAGCTCCCCCCTCCCCGGCATGGAGCCCCCCCGGCCCCGGGGAGCTGCTCTGCCCCGAGGCTGGGCCCGAGGCCTGCCCTGAGTGACTGCCCCACGGTGCCTGCCCCCCACTTGGCACCTCCTGCCCCCGCTGCCCCATGGGGGATGCCCCAGGCCAAGGGCTGAGTGCTGTGGGGCCTGCCCCAAGGCTTCCCCTACTGTCTCTGGGACTCCATCAGCACCACTTGCCCCATGGCTTCAGAGCCTGGGGCCTGACCCCCCCCCCCCCCGGCACCCACCGCCCAGCCCCAGGCTTCTGAGGGACCTAGGAGCCAGCCCTGGGGATGGAGCCCCCACAGCACGGGCCCCGCTGGGCAACCCGACCACCCTCCCCAGGCCAAGTCTCCTCAGGGGCACCCTCCACCCCCCAAACGCGGAGGTCCCTCAGGGGCACCCTGACCCCCTGGCCCTCACTGCAGGGTCGGATTAGGCCTCCAACCCCCCCCCGCCACGGTGCAGAGCGGGGCAAGACGAGGGACCCACCAGCAGGAACCAGTGCGAACACATCGCCCTCCCCAGCCCCATCTGCCACCCCTGCGCCCCGGCAGAGCCACCCCCCCTCCATGCGTATGCACCGTGCCGCCGCAGCAGATAGACACAGGGGCAGAAGAGTCTGCTCGAGTTTATTACACCTGATTTCTCCCACCGTGGATAGCAGAGCTGTCAGGCTTACAGGGCTCAGGGAGGGAGCAGGGCCTGAGCAAAAGCAGGGAATATGCTGATTACACAGGGAAGGGAACTTGTGCTGTCTCCCCTTCCCCCAGAACAGGAGTGGGGGCACCCACCCCAGACTAGTGCCTGTATTCCAGTGCTGGCCAGCATCATGGCACTGGGCAAAGCCGCCTGTGCAGACAGGGCTCAGGGTGATTGCTGCGTGAACCCCAGAGCCGCTGTGTTTCACTCTGGTGACAATGCGGGAGCTGCGAGCAGTGCATGATTTGCACCAGTGCTGGCACAAGGCTGTTGGCAGGCGCCGGAACAGGGCACTGTGTTGGGGTGGTGGCCAAGCTCCCAGGGCTCTCCAGCCCGGTCAGCACACGTCTGTGGGTTTGACCAGGATGAGGGAAGATTTGCAGTCACCGCTAGTGCAGATTCCTGGCCACAGGATGTAGCTTTTGGCATTGAGCAGGATGTTCTGACACTTATCATACCACCAGCCCCCATAGCTGCTGGCGCAGTTCCTGCTGGCCTGGTCCTGGTCCCTGTCACTGGTGCTGAACTTCATGTTGTCATGTATGCCCCCATATCTGGTGTGGTAGGTGGTCATATAGTCCTCCCCCTCACTAGAAAATCTGCCCAGCCTCAGAGGGTACCCGCTGGCCTCGCTCTCTACGCTGAAGATGTCATACTCAGCATAATGGGTGACATTGGATTTATTCTGCACGACGAAGCGGACCTTGTAGGTGTTCTGCTGTGTGAGCAGGTGCAGGTACTCGGTGCCCAGCCAGTAATCTGCCCTCACGTTCCCAAAGCCGTACTTGTAGGTGGTCCAAGTCTCCGTCCACGTGATCTCGGTGTTGTAAGTATTCCTCTGGATGACAGTCCAGCCCTTGCCTTCGGTGTCCATGTCGCACCAAACCACCCGCGGGGGAGACCCTGCTGGCTGGATGACATAGACCCCACTGGGGCTGCTGCTATGAAGGTGGCTGCAGTCTGCAGGGAGCCCTGCAACAGCAAATCAGACATGAGGGACCACTCTTGGCAAAAGCTTTAATAAGCTATTCTAGCATAGCTGTGCTGATGCTGCTGATGCTGGATTTCACTGGGCACTCTGCACCCTTCCTGTGGAATAGGGTGGGAATGCCTCTGCCAGGAAGCTGTTCCTGAAAATACTGCTGGGGACAGGTTCATCAAGGGAGAAAAACTCAGCAGAAACATAGGCATTTGGCTTTCAAAGGAATATGCAGAGAACAGATTTCCTGGAGACTAGGGAGGCTCCTGCAGCGTTGTGCGCTCTAGAGCATGTTTTTTGTGCACCCAGGATGGGAGCTTCGCTGTGTCTGGGCAGCAGGTGCACTGCCACCACAGCAAGGAGGTCTGGATACTGGTCCTGCTCTGCCACTGGCCTGCTGGATCTCCTTAGGCACGTGACTTCCCCTCTCTCCTCTGTGTCCTTGACCGTGAAGAGAGGACATAGGCTCTGATCTCTGCACTGAGATGCTCGGAGGCTGGTGATAACAGCCAGGTATTATCTGACCTTGCAGCTTAGATTTAAATGCAGAGATCTGCTGTCTCTCACTGGCTCTCAGCATGGAGACACTTCCGCACAGCACCTAGGATCCTGACCCTACTCAGGAGTGGGCAGAGCAACTGCACGACAAACCTGATGGCTGTAGCTGTGCTGTGCAGATCACAGAGAGAAAAGCCCCCCGCGCTGGTGTCTGTACTCACCGCTCTGGAATCCTGCAGCAGACACTGCTGGGCTCGTGTAGAGGAAAAGCATCACCACCACCACGGACCGGAGGGCAAGGCCCCCATACAGCAGGTGCATCCCAGCCTGGAGCCCTGGGGAGGAAAGGACCCAGCACCATGAGGATCCCTGGGGCAGTCCCTGCTCCTCCATCCCCTGCCAATAGCCCCCCAGGGAACTCTGAGCAAGGGAGATGGGAGGGGATGGGCAGGAGCAGAGGGCTCCCTCGGTGTTGGAAATGCAGCTTTGGTGCAGGGTCTGCCTCTGCAGGGCTGAAGCACAGCAAGAAAAGGCTTTGTTGCCCTCCTGATCCACTCCTTCCCTGCACCACAGAGCAAGCTGCAGTCATATTTTCTCATGTTTCTCCTAAATTGTATGGTTTTTTTTCCTAAATGGATAGAAGCAAAAGGGTTTTTTTACAGGAAGGAACAAATACTGTGTTAAAGACATTCAGGGCAAATAGTTCAAAGAACTGCAGCTGAGTTTGGCATATAAAGCTGGTGATCCAGATGAAGAGCATGCAGTTCACATGGATGCAGGAAACAACTGAGCAGTGGCATCACAGAATTTGCAAGAAATGGCTTGGTGGAAAGAGAAAGACTGAGACAGGCACTGGACATCCTCGTCAGCACAGGCTCCCATGCTCCCCTGCCACTGTCATCTTACCTTACTCTTCTACTTGCGCCTTCTACATGGGGCAGGACTTAGCCCACAGCTGTGAGCACTGAAAAACAAGCCATTAGGAAGATCAGAACTCACCCATCACCACAGTGCTGCTGAGCGGATGCCGGGAACCTGAGCAGTGTGTGCCGCTGCTCTGAACTCCATACCGGGATCTGTCCCTTTATAGCTGTGCTCATCTCCATACACACCCACCTTGTGTTAGGATCTTAGTCCCCTTGTTTGCATGGAAAAAACATCACTATGTGCACATCTGATGGCCTCTCTGTGCTCTCTTTGTTCAAGATAGCACAAATATATCATAAGTTTCTTTCCGAGAAATATAAAAATATTCAAAACCTCCCAGCTGTGGGGCATTTATCAACTGCAAACAACTGGACCTGCCCAGGAATTAAGCCTTCCTGGGGCTTGACCAGCTGCTGCAGGGCAATAAAGGAGTAAAAGGAGGGGGGAAAGTCAAACAGGAAGGAAGAAAAGCGGGTCCTAAGAGCTGGTTCTTTCATCTGGAGATTAGTGACTTTAAAAGCTACCAGCAATGGTTTGTTAGTAGTTGCCGATGAGCAGCACATCATGATCTTTTTGTGATGGCCTGAGCTCTTGGGCTCTTTCTCTGCACATAGAAACCAAGAAGTCAGCCCCAAACCTGGGGTGCAGACACTTGCCCCTTGTTCATCCTCTCTGTAAAGTCTGAGGGCTGAAGGCAGCAGCCTGCCATGCAGGACATCCCCTAATTGGATGGTGGGGGAGGCTCTAGGTGCCTATGCCATACCCTTTCCCCTGCACTTCCCCTCTTTGGCCTGTATGTTCTGTTGGGAAGAAGTAGGCTAAGGAAGGCTCTGTTGACCTCCTGCCCTTACTGAATGTGGGATGGGCACTGCCCCAGCAGCCTGGTCCAGGATGGATGCTGTTTGGGAGAGCATCTTAAATGCACACTCAGGGCCAGTTCTTGAACCAACATTTATGACTACAGCTGTTGGGACCACATGTGTCAGGGGAGGTTTAATTCGTGTCAGGCACCACCTCAGGATGTTTTGGCAAGCCCTTCCAAGAGCTGTGTTGATATGTCTCCTCCTTGTTCCCCTCTTCTTCCTATGCCTCTTTTCATACAGTGCACAGTGAGCCATCAGCAGCTCCTCACTTGCTGCCTGCTGGATGACCCCGCCAGACCCACCTTTTGGCTCTCCTGTTTGGCTATTTTGTGTTCCTGGCGTGTCACTAGCAGCGTGCTTTTATTTGCCTATAGTACAGTTTATTTTCTCTAAAGTGACGCTTCCTTTAGCAGCAACTACCATCAGCATACACTACCACACACATGCCTGCTGTGAGGGTAGAGAAGGAGCAAGGGGAAAGATGTCTGTCATTATAAACACAGGAGGCTCAGTCCCAGTCCTCTTGCAGGCTGTCCTCTGCCGCTGAGCCTCGTTCAGTAATTCAGCTCCACTTCCCGTGTTTGTGTCACCTTGGCTGTCCTTGCTGAGCAGGAAGACTTGCCACGGAGTCCCTGCTGCATGGACCTCTTTTATGGCTATCAAATGAAGGTGGCAGAAACCAGTAGGCCCTGCCCGAGGACACACTGAAGGATGTGCAGGCAGGACCATCCCAGTGGTCGCTGGAGTCACATGCGGTGACAGGTTGGGATTTCAATCATGGCTTGGCACCCTGAACTTTGGGCCTGACACTTAGTGCATGGGTCAGCGTCAGCTGCCAGCCCTCTGCCCATGCATGGCTTGAAGTCAGAGGAAATATGGGTTTTGGTTCTGCATAGGGTAGGAATGAAGGGACTAAGAAGGTATCATTTATCTTTCTTGAACTTGGATGCCAGAAGTATATCAATGTCCCAAAGTTGCCTATCAAGGGTTTCTGTGAAACACTTGTGCAGAGAAAGCTGCTCCATTGAAAGCAAACTGCTGAGGAGCATTCTTGGACCAGCTCATTCATTGTTACCCAACAGCAAGAAGAAAGAAGAAATATTATTGCAAGCAAAGGTGGCAAGAATCATTTTTTTCTGTGAATATATTTGTAATTTTGGAACCGGTAGTTCTACAACGGGGTGCTGTAGGGCAGGGGAATATGTGTCCTTTGATGAAAAACATTCCCCACACTGTAATCAAAAGAAACTCGTTTAATCTTGGAGTAATCCAGTGCAAAGGCTCAAGCAGGGAACAGCGAGGTTAGTGACGCCTGTGGTGAGGCCCGTGCGGGCACAGGGACCTTCACCACCACCTGCCGGTCTCCTGGAGGACAGCAGAGGCGGCAGTGCCACCTCAGGATGAAGGCGATGGGGGACGACTAGCAAGTTTCAGTATCAGCCTTCCCATAGGAGAGAGATGCAGATGTGCAAATGGGTGCCCCAGACTTTCTTATGGCCAGTGAAGGGAGACACTCTAACAAGACAGTAGTTGTCATCTCAAACCATCAGTATTTCACCACAGCTCTAAATCAGTGTAACTGATTTATAAACCAACATCATTATAGTTGTTTCACTGTCTGGTTCACATTCCCTTCTCATTCATGTACCAGTTGCGAGGCTGGCTTCAGACTGTACAGCACCCAATGTCTGTTAAGCATTTACTCTGCTTAACACACAGCCACCTTGTTAATTCAGTTTGCAACCAGCTCTGTGATCAGGACTGTTCTCCAGGACACCCTGGAACCGCAAGGTCAGAGTTAGCTCCCTGAGCAGACCCCTCAGTTTTGTGCGGCCCCAGCAAGGGAGCCCCAGCTGCAGGAGGGCTCCAGGACCTGCCAGGCACTGCGGCACCTCCGCATGCGTGCCCGGGTCTGCTGTGCAGGACCTGTGGGATGTGCTGCCCTGTGGGAGATGACTGTGTTCACTGCTGTGGTCCTCGATAACACGTACTAGGAAAAACTGCTGGGGGAACCCAGATCAAGCTGAGCGTTTGCATCAGTATGGAGAGTCACGGCTGGGGAGGAGGCCTCACGGCTGAGCTAGCATGGGAGGTTTGCCGGTGGGCAACGCAACATGAGAGAGGAAGACTGCATCTAGGGTGGTGAGTGAGACTTGGCAGGTCTGACCATGTCAGAGAGGACAAACCCTAAAGGGTCTCTACAGGGGATCTCCTGCACAGCCCAGGTCAGAGAATGTCACTGTAGGGCTTGGTGTCGAATCCAGTAAGTAATAACAAACCCAATAAAATCCCTGTCAGAAGTGTGGGTTAAGTAAATTTCTCAGTTTGATGGAATTTCTTATCAACATCAAACACTATTTGCTGGCATTTTGTTAGGATTTCTTATCACAGACAAGCAACAGCTGGTGTGTGAACAGAGAATCTTACAGATGGAGGGCAAATAAACCATAAATTTCCAGCGCTGATGCTGACTGGAGGAAGAGTGCTGTGGTTTGGGGCAGCTGGCCCCACCTCACCTGCCAAACCCTATAACTGCAGGACTGGCCACCGCGCAGCCAGGCCAAACCTGCCCGGCTTCCCGATCCGCAGGGTCCCCGCGGAGACAGCATGGGTGAGTGCGGGCTGGCGGGATGGGATGGGAAGGCACCGTGCCGCTCTGCACCGCTCTGCATGGCTGCTGGGTGCTGAGCAGCTCTGCTTCCTCTCCCTGCAATTTGTCTTCTCCAGGGCTCCCTCCCACCAGGTTTCTGTCACTGGCACTGCAGCTTTACTTTTCCCACCGACTGTTTCTGACCTTAGGACTGGGGATGACCCCATTCCTGCCTTACCTCCCCCCAGTTCTCTGTGGCAGTCCTGCTCCTTACACTCTCTCCTCCATACCTGGGCACAGTCAAAAACATCCTGCACCATGTGCTGTTTTAAAGGCAACATTAATTCAGCTTATATTTGTGTCAGAGCCCAGAGTACTGAATGGTGTATTTCAAAAAATCAAAATGGAAGCTAATTAATGTATTAATTATCCATCATCCTCAGGGCACCAAAGTTGGGTGGGCAAGTTGTAGACACAAATCTATGGAGCTGACCATGAACGAACTATTGAGGAACCTCCTGATCTGGTATAGTCCAAAGGAGTGAAATTGCTCATATTTCAAATACTGGCAGAAATGATCCTTATTTCTTAAAGTGTTATGACGCAGATTTCAGCTGAGATGCGCTGACTTCAGGTATTTCCCTGTAGAAGCCACGTTTTTTTGACACATAACAGGGTTTTGTGCTTTATTAGTGCTGTTGGCTTTGTGCAGCATGCTCGCATCCCATGCCTTCAGCTCCCTGGCATTATTGTGCAATGGTCAATTTTCAGTCTGTCTGACATTGTGTTGAGAGGGTGCAGTTCTGGGACAACCATAAGTGAAGCCACTGACACTCAGGGTACCACCAGCATGGTTTTGGCCACGACAGTTCCCTTCTATCCCATGATCCTAGGTCCCGTACCTCCTTTATCACTGCTGTAGTATCTGCTGTCTACCTTACAGTAAGAGAAGCACCTACAAATCCGCACACTGTCCTATACCAGTAGAATGCATTTTTCTCGAGATGCACATACTGATGCCCACTTCACACCTAAATTCTGGGATTCAGGGCCCCTTGCTTTTGCCATATCACAATCAGAGAGAATGACCCTGCTCTTGGAAGCAGACTTAGACTTGTAGGTTGCGGTTACAATCTTGGCTAAAATGTTTCTCCCTGGAGATGTATGCTTTTCAGAATGATTATTTTTGGAATTTATTTTTATATTTCTGCTGCTCAACAAAGCAAAGGCATAATTAATGCTGTAGTTCTGTCTACTCCATAAGTATTTTTAAATTTCTATTGAATTTAGTGAGCCAGTTCTCCTTCCACAGGAAGGGAAGGCTTGCATTTCCAGATTCACCCTGTCTTCTCTCTCCAGCTGCTCAGCACTCCCATCTCCTGTTCTTCACCTGTGTGCTGGCCCTCCTAGCCCCTCTTCTTGCTGTGGACATTGAAAACCTGAACATATTAAATGGAAGCTTAGATGAAATCATTAATCTCCCTCCAGAGGAGCTCAACTCGGGTATGTCTTTTCTCTTTTACATTCCTATGCTCTGTTCATTCAAACAGCAGAAGCCCTCTACCCTCTGCGGAGAGAGGGAGACATGGAAAATAATGTCAGGGAAGGGCAGTCACACTCAGAAATAACAGAAACCTGATCAAAACTTCCTCCAGTTTCCAATCTGCTCCAAATATAATATTTGGGAGTTCAACATTCCTTGTCATTGACAAGACTGTATGTAATAGCTTTGTCTAGAGAGTTATAAATATTCAAAGGAAGGCCTTTTCTCTTGCTATCTGTAATCCATCTAAAATTCTGAAAGTTCAAAGAAAATTTGCATAAGTGATCAACCAAAATGCTTTCTGAAGATAGAACATAGGTAAATGATACAATAAACTGGTCACATCACTGACAGGGCATCTGCTTGAGGCTCTCAGGGAAAGCTATTTCATGAAACAAAGTGCTGTGATTTCTCTCTAAGGAGAGCATTGTTATCTTGAGAATAACATGTTTTGAACTCCCTTTCCTTTCTGAAGGTTTCTGAAGTTCTTTACAAATTGAACAAATATATGAATCTCTTCAACCACCTTTGAGAAACAATGCTAGTTTACAGCAGCATCACTCAACAGTTTAATCTTGGTCTGATCCCACACACAGTGTTTCCTTCTCAGTCCCTGCTCTCTAGAAATACCTCCCAGTTCTCATCACTGCTACTCTGATATGCAGTCTACTCCATGCAGTCCTGTAAGGCCATAACGGTGAGCAGACCGAGCAGGCAGCCTCTTGATGATTCATCCCCTGCATTGTTATCCTTCTTAGTATCCTATCCCCTCACAGCATTTACAACCAAAAGATGCACTATAAGAAGAAAAATCAGCCAAGTGGAGCCATTGAAGGGCCCCACAGAAAACTTGGTGCTAGAAACAACAGCCTCTGGAGGCTGGAGTTACCTCTATATTGCAATGTGCACGGCTGCTCACCTCACCACTGATACTCTCTGTTTTTTCCATGCAGATCAAGATGGAGAAAACAAGTGGCAGAGCAGATCCAATGAACTTCGGCAGGCAGAGCACCGCAGTAAGAATCTCTGTCACCCTCCAAGGGAATGGCACCATGCCTGAGAGGCCTAGGCAACAGGAATGGTCAAGTTGTGGTGGGTGGGCAGTGAACCTGGGGATAACTCAGGTCAGCTCTTGTGGGGCAAGATTGGATGTGGTCTTCTACAATGCATGCTATGCCCACTGAGATGTCACTCATTATTCGTGATAGCTTCACACTAAACAGTGCCTTAGGAGATCCCAAAGGTCTTTGCAACCTTCCCATATGTGCCACATGTCCTCCTCTCTGCCGTGAAGCTCTGTACAGGGCAAGCAGAGGATATGCCTTCTGAGCAATACTCACAGGGATTTCTCAGTTGGCCATAGGGTTCAATGCCAAGAGAATGTGGTTTTCCCCTTGCCAGCCCAAGGGATGCAGTGGATCCTAGGGCTGCAGGAGCAGCTCTGATTTACTGTTAGGGCCACACTGATTCTAAAGTAGCAACCAGCCTGATTTTCTCATTCAACCTTCTGCATAAGTAAGTTAGAATAGCTTCACTAGGCCAAGCTTGGAACCTTGTAACATTATGAAGGAGGGGAAATATCTGAACATTTTGAAAGGCTGAGCCCAGAAAGAGAAGCAAATTTTATGATTATGCATTCAAAATATATGCATTTTCTTTTAATTGCTGTATTTCCTATGCAGAGATTTTCTGCTTCTAAACTTAAAGCAGGTAACACAGTGGTAACCTTTTTACAACTCTGGCAAAATCCCATATCTTATCATTTTCTATAAATCACTCTCATAGAGCCAGACAAGCAGCTTGGGATGTTATTGTGTCTCTTGGTTCTCCGTGTTCTCTCCTGCGCTAGGTTGGCCCAAGGACTGCAGTGAGGTCCCCGCTGGCAGCCCCAGTGGCATCTACATCATCCAGCCCGCAGGACTCCACCACCTCGTGGTGTACTGTGAAATGAATGTAACAAATGGAGGCTGGACGGTCATCCAGAGGAACCGCTACAACACAGAGATCACCTGGGCTGAATCCTGGAGCACCTACAAGTACGGCTTTGGGGACGTGCAGAGTGACTACTGGCTAGGCACCGAGTACATCTATCAGATTGCCAAGCAGAAGGTCTACCAGGTCAAGTTTGTCATCCAGGACGCCACAAACGCAACCAAGTTTGCAGACTACAATCTCTTCAGTCTGGAAGATGTGTCCCAAGGTTACCGGTTGAGGCTGGGAACTTACACAGGAACTGCAGGGGATGCCATGACTTCAACCAGTTCTTCCACTGTACATGACAACATGAAGTTCTCTGCTAAAGATCAGGATCAGGACACTTCCACTGGGAACTGTGCCTCCAGCAGTGGGGGTGGGTGGTGGTACTCAGCGTGTTATTCTGTACGGTTGAACGTCAAGGGTGGCATAACATGGGGTGGCCTGTGCAATGGGAACTGCAAAGCCTCTCTCATCCTCATCAAACCAGCTTCCTACTGCTAGTTGCATTTTCCTTTCCTATCTGTCCAACCTGAAGCTAAACCTAGCTGTGCAAAGAGATGGAAAAGGCAAATTATGTCATAGCCAAACCTGTTGTCCTAGTGGATCTTTTCTGAGGGTAGTCATATCACAGTTACCAAAGAAACTAAATCACTTTCCCCTTCTCCCTCCTGTAAATTTCCTGCACTCCTCAACTGGGCCTTTATCCTTTTGCTTAGAGCCAGATCATTTTAATTATGTTAATAATCAGAACAGTCATTTGCAAAATCTGGGGTTTCTGGATCTGTAGTGTCCTTCAGATAAAATGTGAAACTGTCAAACACCAATGGATGTATCTGGTGGTGTAAATTAATATACATCCTTGACTTCAGGCAAACAACATAATTTTCACTTGCTGAAGATCTGGCTCAAGTTACTAATATGCAGAGTCAAATTCCCAATCTTTGTACCTCTTGCATTTCAGGCTTAGTAGTTGTTAAATATGCAAATAAATCTGTATTCCAAAAACTATCGCAACTGTAAATGTCTATTTCAAACCTTTCATATATTCACACAGGTTAATGTGTTAGAAGGTTTCTACCACTGAAGTATAGCTTTCCTCGAGGACAGGCATCTGGGATTGAAAGGCAAAAGCAATAAATAAGGAAAACTTGAAATACTGCATGTAGACTTCTGCATTTACACATGTTAGTTTTGTGCAAGAGTAGGAAACATCAAAAGGTTTTCACTTTTCTTAGCAACAGCTAAAAGTATTCAGCTCACATTGAGCTTTCACAAGTGACAGCATCTACTCAATGCCACTGCTAAGGTACAAGGACAAGTTTTGCTGTAAACGTTATTTACTGTCAAAAGACTCTCTTCAGTACCTAACAGTTATTTTCCAATTCTAGAGGTGTGTTTGAAAAGGGCAGGGGTACATCTGAGCTTGTCACTTCAAGATCTCTTTATAGTCAGGGGACCTACTTGCTATAAGCAGTGGAGCCTCAGTCATGACACATTTCATCCTTAAGCTGACAAGTAGATATGTTGGATGAATTCCTCCCTTTCTTTCCACGGACTACAAAGGAAGTTGGGCACAAACACCTTGGATGCTGATACGTGCATTGTAGATGTTTGCATTCAAACAGAAAAATTGCAGGGCAAGAGCGAAGCACCCTTTATTCCCAGGTCTTTGGGAATATCACTCCCAGATGAAGCATTTTGGCTCAGCACATCCAAAATGAGCCATTGTCACAGTGCTCAAGTCTTCTTTTTCGTTTTCCTAAAACTTTGCTGGATTCAGCTTGAGTACATAAATAGTGTTCTGTCTCCTGAAACTGCTGGTTTTAGTCTGTAAACCACTTGCCAAAAAATTTACTCAGACACAATCTGACATCTGTTTTCCTGAGCCTCCAAAGAGGTTTTTAGGGCCTTTGTCAGTTTTCTGTGCAAGAAAAAAACTTGGAAAGTATCAGAATGAATCAGAGTGGAACAGGCCATTGAAACAACCATCTCCCGTAAGAGGCAGTCTGTTAGCTGTTACACACACAGCCTTGGAGCTGGTCTACACTACCCTGACCCTAAGGGATCATTACAGTTGAGTCATTTTACTTAGCTTGCCCAAGGCCTTGGCTAACACTTGAATCTTTTCCTCACCCTTCCCTTTGCCTAGACTGTGCTCCTGTAAACGTCTGTGTGCTGGGGAGAGGCCTTATACCACTGTCCTCAGAAACTCCAACTGCGTGAGTTCCCTTTCCTTCAAAGGCTTTGGAAGAAATGGAGGGCTGTTGTTCTTGTGGAGCTGAACACCCAGAAAGGAACAGCCAACAGCGAGTAAACGTCTGTCCTCTGCTGTCGGCAAAATGAGCAGAACAGCACAGAGCCAGGCTCTCCTCCTGCCTCCAGCCGCTGCTGCGGGAGCGCGAAGGGGGGACAGCACATCACACAAACCCTTTCTGTGCCAGCAAGAAACACCACCAGGTTCCTCACTCCTCCACCGCCGAGTCGAGCCTAGATGTGAGAGCCTGCAGGCTCCGTCTCTCCAGGAATGGGAAGCACAGACTGCACCAGACCCTGCCTCCCACTTACGTGTGTTGTGCTGAAAAATGGGTGAACCCACCTCTTCGCTTCCTGGCCACAAAACCTGGGCAAATCAGGGGTGGGTGAGCTTTGTCTGCCTGCACAGGCCCCTGACTGCACAAGCAGTGCTCCGTTACGCAGAGGCCTCTCATGACTTAACTCGTGGGCACAGATTTCCTCTGCCAAACTTTAGAGATACCCTGCCAACAGAGAGCAACATCTTGTCTTACAAACCAGAACAGATGATGGCTGTTAATGTCCTGTGTCCAGAAATGGGAAGAGACTGTAAATAAAGAGCATATGGGTATCCCTCTGGGAAAGCCAAGGGAATCCAACCGGCAGAGATGGGAAGGAATAGTAAGTTAGGAGTTTGTATAAATCCTGCTGTGAAACCTGAAGGAGCACAGTGTACCATCCCTCTGAATACATCTTATCGTCTTTTCACCTTCAGAATAAAGGATTTGGTGAGCCATGAGATGTAATTAGACTCAAACTATACATGTAAGATTTACAGCAGCTTTCAGGGAGTTCATTTGCGTTCAAAATGATTGGCCCACCAGAAAACTGGTAGAAAATTGTCTTTCACGAAAACGAAAAAAGAGCTGAAAAAATACAAGCATTCGGCCATTATCTAAAGCTGAAATTGTGAAATAAGGGGAAATTCAATAGTAAATGTCAAAGAGAAATCAAACCCGTAAGACCAAGTCCATACCCAGCCTGGCCGAGGAAAGCAGCAGGCATCTGCTGTACGGTGGTGCCATCTGCCGCCTTCAGCAGCCAGCGGGGAGCAGAGGTGGGCTGGAGTCCGGGAACTCGCTCCGCAAACAGCCGCAGCAGGCTACGGGAAGGCAGTCCGGCAGCCGCTGAACTGGAGATCATGGAATGACCCCCAGACCGGCTGCAGGAGGGAGAGGTGTCACTGACCATAGGGCTGCAGGTACGTTTTGTGCAGGGCCCAGCTGACTGGATGAGCTCTTCAGCACCAGCTGGTGCTTACCAAGGAGCTGCAACTCTCCCCTCCCTCTCCTGGGGAAAATATTCCCGTTCCCAGGAGATTTATGTCTAAATTTGAACAACATAACGATCAGATACCTGTGTGAACTTTGGCAAATCAGTAAATTAGTCGTTTGATCACTGCTTATAAAGCAGTATACATGGTAAGAATTAGATCTTCACCAAGAATATAATGAAAACAAGTAAATTAATGCTTCCTAAGCTTAATAAAGCAAGTTATTCAGTTAAAACTTACCACGGATGGGCTTAGGAAAAAAGCAGTTAGCCTGAAGAGCAAACAGAGCTGCCACATCATCTGCTATAAGAAGAGCAAGTGAGAGGGGATGTATCCACAATAAGTGGATGTATCACAAGCTGGAGAAAGCCATGAACAAGGTAAAAATCTTTGCAACCATGCAAAGCAGTTGGCTGGCCTGTGACTCTGGGTGGGATAGTGACAGAAAGGATCAATCAGATGGCAATGAAGGTTTTAGTTTAAAAGACCAAGATTTCCGGAAGGAAAGTAACTGCATGCTTGCAAGGGAACCACTCTTTAACAGAGAGCAAGCCTCACAGTCCACAGTTACAGCAGTATAGCTACAAAAGCCATACCTGAAGCATGTTAGGGAAGAAGCAAACAATTGCTTAGAGTTGGATAAAAAATCCTTCAGCTTCCTAATACAATGCTGGTTTTACAAGGACTTTTTTCTGATACATTATAACATATACAGCATTATGGTTGGCTTTTGTCCTAAGCTATAAAGGCATTTGGTTACTTTCTGACTGGATACAGGATAATACTAGGAGGATAACTGACAGTTCATTACAGACATCATCTAAACATGCTCTGCTTTTGGGTCTAATTGAATGAGATAATACAAGCTAAGTGTGCTAAGCATGATGAGCTGTTTTGTTTGTCTGCAGTTTGGAAAGGCAAATGTGTTGCTACCAATTAATTTGAATGAAAGCAGTAAGTCTGGGCCTCATTGAGCTCAGCAGTGGAAAAAATTACTACTGCTGTGGATCTATACAATGCATTGAGGAAAAGTGCTTTGCTACAGCAGGTCATGTAACACCAGATATGTTACGTAAATGTTCCAGGTGTGACTATCCTGAGCACGGATAGAAACAGTCCTAAATACCCTGCGACAGGACTGCTCAAGAGAGCCACAGGCTTTGGTGTTACTGTTGAACCATGGCTCTGCAGTCTCTATGCAGTCTCTATACAGCTTTTTTTTTTTTTAACTTTACTTATTTCTTTAAAAATTTGTCATTTTTATCAAATCAAAATGCTACTTGAGGAGATAATTTCCCATCTTTGGTTGCCAGTCTGCAAACACGACTTCTCGTACTTACTGTGGTCCTGTTGAACTCTGTATTGCACACGCTACTGCTGCTGCTCTGAGCCTCGCTGAACATGTGTACAATGAACGAATACACTGCTTCAACATGTCAAAGATCACTATAGCACCGACTTGAGTTTTGAGTGTTACATGGGACAGTACTCAGGAGCCCCATTCAACTCTCATTACTCTTCTCAGCAATGTGCAGAAGAGTGATAGCACTTGGGCATGGCACTTCTGCAAGCATAACTCCTCGTGAGCTTCACTGCCTTCTCTGCAGTGACGTATGACTACATGAGGGAGAGGCGATTCACGAGCAGGGGGAACTAAGAGTGCGGAGA
Organism: Dromaius novaehollandiae; assembly: GCF_036370855.1. Lineage (NCBI taxonomy): Eukaryota > Metazoa > Chordata > Aves > Casuariiformes > Dromaiidae > Dromaius > Dromaius novaehollandiae. The sequence goes on from NC_088116.1 coordinate 13,290,275, forward strand.
AGGAAGTTTCAGGCTTTGCCGTCCATGCAGTTTGTGTCCTTAAGTGCCTAGGGGCACTCATCTCCTACGCCAGGGCCAGAATGACTTTGAAGAGATGACAGCACAGAGGGAAGGCTCCATCCTGTCTTTGCAAACTGAAAACTATACAGAGATTTCAAAGAGTCATAAAAGTTGAAAGTGAAAAAGACTTAGTGGCTCCCATAGTTCATCCCTCTGGCACTCCAGAGACTGCTCCTTACAGACAGCAGATTTTTCTGCTGTATCAACCGGTGCCTTGGTTTGCAGGCAGGCACCGCTGCACACCTGGCTCCCACTGCTTATTGCAGGGTGACTTCCACAGTCACCAGCCTGCAGAAAAGGGAAGCAGGAGGTATCCATTTGTGTCCTAATATTCTCTTGGCAGGAGGATGTGACCTGGAAATCCTCAAGCCAAAACTGGGCAGGGGAGGCATCCCCTCCTCAGAAAGGTCTGCACAACCCCTTGTTCCTGTGCCTGGGCTTTCTAACAGCACATCCAGAAAACTGCCTGGCCTTTCCAGGAGCTGAAGCCTACTAAAGTCTGTAGGCTTAATACAGTTCATGCATAATTAACACATCCTAGGAAGAAGATATTTTACATCTTCAGGGATTTTAAGAATGTGCATTAGAGATTTCATTTGTGAAGGGGACTTAGATCTGAACTAGCAGGACAGAACAAAGCGAGGAAGCCCAGGAAGGGCTCAGAAGAGCTCTGACACCAGGTATTGGCAGGTAAGTAAACAGAGCAACCTTTGGACTGAAGTGTATCAGGACTCCACAATGCAGCTCAGAAAAACTGGAAGACTTCAAGCCAGATCTATCATCTCTACCAAAAATCATTTAGACCATCTACCCACCACCGCAAAGCAGTGTTTCCCACAAAAATTATGTTTTTACATTTTCCTGGAAGAATCAATATTTTCCTTTCTTTGAGGGAAAAAGCACATTGGCAGATCCCATCCATTTTCATTTCCAGCCCTGGGACATTAATATGCTACAAATGTCTACAACACCATGTGAATTGTAGAGTGTCTTTGGCTTGAGAGATGAGAGCTGTCTTCCTCATAAATGGAGAAATACAGGTTAACAAATAAAAACTGGTGAAAACAAACCTCTTATCATCTTATTATGCTTATGTGGAATTTTTTTACATTAAAGTTTCACCAGCTCTGCCAGTCTGCCTTTTAGAAAGTGGTATTTCTCTCCCTGCCTCCCACCACCTCCTATTCAAGTCCTGCTCTCAGTGAGTAATGAGGCATATGACAGGAAAGAACAGGCAGCTGCCAGCTCAGAACGAAGGCTGTACCCAGTGTAGGAGATAACAACTTAAATAAAATGATCTCAGCTATCAAACTTGGGAATTTCTTGGTGCATTTAGAAATCTTTTTTTGGCTAACTGTCTTGCCTTAAGATAGATTTTGGAGACCCTCGATTAAAGTGACTTGCTTCTAATGTCTTTCCCATCAGGAACACAACGGAGGTGTACAAGTAATGCACTGCTGCTACAGTGAAAGGCAACATCTTGCTTCTCGGAGAAGCAGCAGCACCCAGTCTCCACTGCATTGCAATCAGCATGTTCATCCTCTAACACAGAAAAGGAAATACCAGTGCACAGTACACCCTTGCAGTGAGTCTCCTGAGCTAAATGCAGAAAAGTCCATTTTGTGCCAGGCCCTCTCACCACCAGTAAGCAATGTGACTTTTGTCAAGTGATATCCTGCTCTTTCAGCAAACTCTTGAGGCTGTTGTGCACAGACCTGAAGTCTCTTCCGTTCTCCCCGCAGAGACCCAGCCAACTTGTCCTGTGATCACAGAGATCCAGTGCAGCAAGCCAGCCCTGTCTGGAGACGCTCCATGCTTCTGGGCAAGTGAGCTAGCAGCCATTACCAATATTAAATGCACTTAAAAAGCAAAGGCAACATAACAAACAATGATTTAAGATATCTTGACTTCGATTGCTTACATTTCTCCTGGTCTCCAGAGGGTGCTCTTGTCTCAGGGTTTGCCAGGCAGCCTTTAGTTGTGAGGGAAGTGTTGCTGGGCAGCAATACAGCAAGGAGATCCCAGAAATATTGCTTAAAAATTCAAGCTGCAGGTTACATATTTTTTCCAGGTTTGCTGCTCTGTCCTGCCACTGCTAAAAGCACTGAAATGCAATTACCTTGTTGGTGCAGGGCCCACACTCATGAGAGTGTGAGGGAGATCTTCCAAGGAGGAAAATCCCAAGAATCTCATTGCATGGATATACACCAGAAAAATCTTTTCCAGGGCAGAGGGAATATGATCAGCTCTCTCTGTACTAGGTTTTCCCAACCCTTTTCGAAGGATTTAGTTATCTGGAATGCCACTATCTCTTTTGCAAAAGAAAGAAACTGGTACTCTACCTCCCCCCAAAAGCTTTTGCTACTTTCTTTCAGTATCCATGATCCGATCTGGTTCCTTCTTTCTGCCCATCTCATTTCTGAAAGCAATGCCTTTGCCTCCTCTACTTTCTCTGAAGATGACCTCTCTCAGCATCTCAGGGTCCCATCAGATCTCCTCCGAACAACCTCCCAGGGTCCCTCTCTCTCTCATAGCATCTGAACAGCACAGTTCGGACTGGGACACAGAAAGCGCCGTCCCTTGTCTGATCACCACTCAGAGCTTCCACAGCACATGTAATAAGTATGTTTCCAAGCCACTTTGTAACTTCTGCTTGTGTTAAACACACAGAAATACTACCCAGAGGGGGCCGGGGCTGGGGGCTGAGACCGCACCTGGGGGATGCCTATAACCCTGCGTTAGTAGATACGATTAAGCAGATACAATCTGTGGGTCAGTTCGAGGGGCAAGGAAGTCTTAGTGACTTCCTTTTATTCTGGCTTGGGGGCCACCCACTTACTGGCTCCCCTTGAGGTATTTATGGGAGCAGGGCCTTGGAGTAGGTGTTCAGTCAGAGGAACAGCCATTTCTTCATGGTCTGGGGTCTATCTGAGAGGCAGAGGAAGCAAAGATTACTGTGGATCAGCTCTCACCCTGGATCTGGCAGGGTAAAGGGTTAATACGGGGTTATCTCAGCCCCAGAGCTACTTCTCACTGTCTCTCTACAGCCTGCCCCTGCCATCCCCAGGGCCAGAAACAGGCAGATGGATGAATGTGGCTGACCTGACAGCAGGAAGGACAGCACTGCTTAACTTCTACCATCATGATGAGCAGGAGGTGATACCCTTCCCTACCTGGCTCAGGCACACAGAGGAACTGGCGCTTCCTCCTCTGGGAGAGCACACCCTTGGTCCTGACTCCTCCCAAGGCCACATCCACTGACGTCTGCGCAAAGAACTGCTTTTGGCACCTGGTAGAGCAGAAGGAGGCAGAGGGCGGTGTGATGCAGACGCCTAGCACCATGCATCTAGCCAGGCACTGGTCTTTACATGTGCCGTAGTGCTGCTGCGTGTGCAAGGATTCCTTTCCTGGGGTCTCCCTCAGTATGGGCTTGTGAGAAAACCCACCCTCCAGCCACGGCTGACATGACTGCTTGGTTTTCTTCGTGCGCTATAGCTGTGGAACAGAGAGATGTTTCCAGTTCCTGAATTTGCATTTTGTGGGTTGTCTCTCTCCTTCGTTTCGATGCAGTCCAGTCAAACCCTGCCCAGATTGATAAATCCAGCTCCACAGGTGCACACGCTCTCAGGTGAGCCAAGGCCAGCCTCATTTTACAGGCATCTGAAGTAGAGAAGCAACACACTGCAGGTAAGATACAGCAGCACTGCCACAATTAGGACTGTCACAAGCTGTGACATGTGGCAGTCCTCCCCAGCTGGGCTCACATGTAGAGGGAAGAGCCCTTGCAACAGCAGCTGGAGACAGAAATAGGGCCAGATCCCCCTGCTGAGTCACGCATCTTCAGATTTTACAATCAAAAGCTCCTGGTGATTCTTACAAAGCCATCCTCCTTTGCTTGGCAGTTTAGATTTCTCATTAATGCCGTATCTGATTTTCACTACTTGTAATTACAGGCTCTCGCTCTTTCTAGTAGGAATGCTCTGCTTTATCTGGACCCTTACAGCCGTGCATGTCCCAGCTGTCCCTGGAGCCCTTTCTGGTGATCTACAAAAATCCCCAGACTTTGGGGAACCCTTCCCCAGTGATTAACTCTTCTCCTCCCCAAACAGGGACCTCCAGATACTTCTGTCAGGAGATAAGCACAGGAGGGAGCAGTCCTGGGCCTGTTTTCTTCTGATTAGGTGAGAGGACTCATATTTATCATATCTGAGGAGGCCACATCAGATTACACTATCGGACCTCTAAAAATTTCCAGTGGGTAGGACCAGAGGCACAAAAAGCCACCGTTATTCCATACTAGACTGCCTAAAACTGGGGCATGGAGATTACCTTCTCACATGGTATTTTTCCACACCAAGGTAGAACTTGCCTTGGTTCCTGACAGGATAGACTCTTCAGTGATTTTGGAGCTTGCCATAAGATTGAGGCCTTAAATCTAACCCCTGTACCACAGCACCCACCTGACTCCAGTCAAGGTGACAAAACTGCACCAGTGCCTCCTGCTTCCACCTCCTTCAACATATCCTAATTAAGCTCTGGGATAGTAATTCTGACCTGATATCTGGTATACTTGGTGACGTTCTCTGGGCTACAGAAGATGATAAGAAACAGCCGAGCCCTTTCAGATAACAACTAGCACACAATACCTGGCTCTGAGCCATTTGGGGTGTCAATGACTATCAGGGAAAAGTTTCTGCTGCAGCAATCTGAGGATTCAACCTTCTCACATGAACTTTTTCACAAGATTGCAGATGACAATACCATTGTGGCACAGGCATCTGCTGTCATTTAGGGGTCCTCAGACCTTGAGGGGGGGTTACATCTCAGCAACACCTTTGCCTGGATTTCCCTTCTGCCACCACCTGTATCCTCACCTGCTGGCACCAAGAAGGTCCAGGTGTTCTCAGCAATTTGAGGATGGCCAAGACAGCTCCAAAGAGAACTGGGCAGAGTGAGCCCACAACAAAAGAGAGTTTTCAGACTCTTCCTCCGTTCCTCAAATGCCCTGACGAAGAGCTAATGATCCAATGAGCAAAATATACCATCACATCTCCAGCTTCCTTGACACTACTGGGGAGGAATGAAAACTGCTGTCTGCCACAGATGTGAGTGGCACCACCATTTCTGAGTTAAGGCTAAAGCCTTGCCAAAACTAGGCAAAAGAACATGCACTTTCTCTGAGAGCTATCTGCTTTGATGGTACTTCGGATCCTTATGGATGCTGGGGCCAAGAAAGAAATTTCAATCCTGGCCTGAATTAGTGCCACAAGGGAGAGAGATGCCTAACAGCAAATCACTGCCACTCACAGGACATATGACAAGACCACCAGCATGACACCATCTCCTCCATCCACACCTTCAAAGCAATAACAAGTGCAGGCACTTCTGACTGGACTGCATTCACATTTTATGTGTCAGCATCCTGCAACCCACTCCGTTAACATTAATCCAGTCCACTCTACTGGCCACTATTCAGTGTCTGGGATGGAGCTACCCTGCAGGAACTTCAGCCACATCTTGCTGGGATGTGGGCCTCAAAACTGTTTTCTAGGAAATACGTTTAGTCTGCATGAGCAGGGATAATGGGGTTCAGGAAGATATATCCCAGGCTATCTTCTCCTACAACTATACAGAGAGGATGGGTTGCTGCTGCCAGGGAGAGGTGTCAAAGCAGAGAGGCTCTAGAGATGGAGGAATGCCTTGCTGCTTTCCCCAGACATCCATATCCCTTCAGTTCAGCACTGAATACTGGGAGAAGTTCTGAAGGACCACAGCCTCCAGGGCACTGCTATCTGTACACATCCTAGGTAAGACAGAAAACAGCTTGCACTTCTTTTATACTGTAGTAGAAAGATAAGATAGAAATATATAATTTGCTTTTTTCCACACCTTTCATTAATCTGGAGCCAAAGAAAGTGCAAACACTTCTGCAGACCACACTTGCATGGGCCTGTGGGACAGATCTCTATGATCAGTGCAGACAGTTATGACAAGCTGGTGATGCCTCTGAATGTTTGGAAGGTTTCCATCAAGTGCTCACCAACTCCTGTCTGTGCAACAGGAGACTGATTGATTGTGAGCTTATCTGTGTGCTCTGTCTGAGTCCCCATGAGTGAGCTTTTCTTCTGGCATGCAGTGATCTAGGGACTTCTGAGCCAGAGGCTTTCCCTGTACTATCAATTTTAGTAGTTCCAGTCCTCCATCAATTTACCTAATTCCTTGCAGAGTCCATTTAGACTTCTAGTTTCACAACATTCTGAGATAAATTTACTTACCATTCTTTTGCCTGGTGCCCCTATATCTTGTGTTATGAGAAGTGCTGAACAACCATTCCCTAATCATTCTCTATTCATGCTGCATCATTTTATGCACCCCTAACATATACTACTTTCATAATCTCTTTTTCAAGATGTACAGTCATAGTCTATTCAGCCTTTTCTTGTTTGGAAGCCACCCCCCACCTCTGATCACCCAAGTTGCTCATGTCCATAACTTTTTCCAGTTCTTTCACATATTTTTTGAGCTCAGGAAACCAAAGCTGCACACAGCAGTGAGCATCCTCTGATTTATACAGTGGCAAGTGATGTTTTCTGTCATAAGTCTATTCCTTTCCTAGTAATCTTTAAAGCCTATTTACTTTTTTAATTGCCCCTGAACTTTCAGCTGATGTTTTCAGAGAATTACTTACCTTCAGATCTACCTCTTGAATGGTAATAACTACTTTAGATTCCATCACTGTGTGCAGTTAGGGATGTACTTCACTTTATTCTTATCAACACTGAATTTCATTTGCCATTTTATCACCCACTCACTCAGCATCTTGAAAGCCTTCTACAGCTTTTTCCGGTGACCTTTAGATTTGACTGCTCTAAATTATTATGCAATACCAGAAAATGTTGCCACCATGTTATTTACCTCTTTTTCTCCATCACTTATGAATATGCTGAAAAATCTAGCCCCCAGTACAGATACTCAGAGCATCCAACTGGTTATCTCTGCACATTTGAAAATTAACCAAGTAGTCTTATCTTTGCATCCTAACTTTGCCAGTTTTTGATCTGTGATAGCTCAGTGTCTTTGGAAGCAGTTTGTGATGGGTCTTTTTGAAAGCTTTTTCGAATTATATTATATTGATCGGATCACCATTTTCTGCATACACATTGTCTCCTTCTAAGAATCGTAACAGATTTCTGAGCCATGACTTTCCTCTATAAAGGCCGTATCAAATCTTCCTCAAGCTATTATATTTATCCATAAGTTTCCAATAATACCATGTTTATTACAGTTTCTACCAGCATGCTAGATGCAGGAATCAGACTTCCAACTCTGTAGATCCTTAGATTAGTGAATGATCCTTTTAAAAATCAACACCATCCGTGCCACTTTCCATTCCTTTGATATCCAACAGGTTACAGCCTGTTGTTAGCAGTTCAAAAATGTCCTAGTGGAGTTGGGTTATTGTTCTTGGTAGATGCTCTCGGATCCTGGAGGTCAGAAACTATTCATTTGATCAAGGAGGTCTGTGACTTCTTTGCATTGACCCTTCAGGTTGAATTCCTTCCTTTCATCCCTCACAAAGAAAGGCTCTGATGTGGTAATGCTCTCCACTTCTGTTTCTGCACTATAGACAGCTTCTTCACAACAAGCACTCCAAGGAATTTGTGCAGTGTTTCTCCTTTGGTCTTCCCTGCCTTCAGCATCCCTGGTATACCTCCTTCTTCTGTCAACCCTACAGACACTCTGGCATACTTTCTACTTCTGATAACTGTAAAAAAGTTTTTAACATTTTCTTGTCTTTCGCAAAGTTGCTCAGTAACATCATTTTTGGCATGTCTTTTGTGGTTTTACATTTTGTTTTCTGGAATTCATATTGTTTTCTATTTTTCTTGTTCTTTGAACATGATGTCCACCTTCTGAATGACATCTTTTACATCTAGTAGTCTTCTTTATTCCGCTTTGTATCCTTTTTGACCCTCTCAGTATTCTGTTTTTGTTAAGTTTATATTTATTCCAAACCTTCACACAGTGTCTGTAAACACCTTCCCTGCTACTCACTAGCATTTTACCCTTCTATATGCTCCTTTTAATTTCCTTTTAGCAAGTTCACAATTGAAGTTTCCCACTATTTCTACCCACACAGTTTCTGGTTTCCCTGAACATGACTTAATCACACCACCAACTTTGCTGGGTGGTTGATAATAAAGCTTTCACAATATGCTTCCCCTATCTGCCTTATTTCTGATAGCAGTATTAGCAGTTTCAGTCCTATTTCTTTTTTTAGGATTCCAAATTTTTAGGACTTCAGAGGATCCCCTATTTTGGCAGACTAAACTGTGGTCTGTGTGCTCCTCTGCATCTGCTGATTATCCTTCAGGTTTTACTTAAAAACATCCCAGTAACCATTGTGATTGTACATGTCAGCACCCCGGCTCTGTCTGGGTTAGCAGAGACCGTCACACTGGTGTACGTTCCATCGATTCTCAGTTTTCTCAGTTACAAATAAGTCTAAATTCTCTGTCCCAGCACTGTTTTCCCAACCAGACACTGAGACTCTACCTCTGAATGGTTTTGGGATCATTTTAGAGAATCCCTATGGGGACTCTGATCTTGAATCTCCTGTGTGACAGCTTGTGTTTTGCCTTGGGGACCTTCCTGTTAAATCATGCTCAGGACCACAGTTTCTTCTCAGCATTCTCTCTGAAACTGTGTGTTTTATTGATATGGCTCTAAGCAGCATCACACATTTAGGCACCCAAATGGCCAGTAATAAAATCCCTCAGTACTACAGTCAAACCATTCCTGTGCGGGATCTCCGCTCCCAGAGGGCTGTCATCTGTGCAAGAGGATAAAGGCTATAGTTTGGCAGGAAACATCCCTCTGTGGGATCCATCACTCGCTTCCCCAAGCTAGATGACCTTCTACCCTGAGATTTACCTCCTCCTCTGCAGCACAAGTGCCTCTAGACTGGAGATGAGTTTGCTGTGATGTTCCTAAAAGCCTCACTGATGTATTTCTCTGCCTCCCTTAGAAGTACCTGGGGGGCAAATGATCTTGGCCAATAAACTGGAAAGCCCCTATTGTACAACATGCTCCTGGTACAGAGGAGTCCATGGGACTGTGCTCCCAGAAAGCCCACATATCTCTGATACCTTAATTTCTCTTCTTTCTCCTGGATTGTCTAATCTTTAGTTTCTCAGGACGCCCACATGCCCACTATTGCCTTCAGATGTCTGAAGATGGTACTTTTTAAATTACTTCTCTTCAGCATCTTGACAGGCAGCCTGAGATGAGCTGATACATTTGGAATTAATCACAAAGAAGAAAAAGAGAGCTTCAAAGCAATGCAGATCTGGCTGGATAATGAAGAAATGATTCCTAAGTGAGGTTTGCAGCAACCAGTATGAATGCTTTCCAAATCAATTATTTGTGCATATTCTCCTTCTGTTCTTAACAGTATGTCGGATGCCTGCTCACTCATCTGGAGTATAAGCAGGATCTATCTGTATGGTACAGAGGCTGCTCAGGTCCAACTGGGATAAGGCCTAAAGCTTAGATGCCTGAGGGATACTAATATTAGCCTTATGCCACTGTTTAGCCCATCTTTTCAGCAGAGGCATCTAAAGGTTGTGCCTGGATGCTGTTCTAGGCCTGTATCAGGTTGTGGAACCGGGGGAGGATGTTAACAGAAACTAGATAGAAAATAAGTGATTTAGGCATGAAACTATCTCCACCTTGTCCCCCTGAGGCTCTGGTCAGTGAGGAGGTGCTTGTGGCATGGGTGAAAGTCTAGCTGGCATGGAAAGAATGAGCCCTGGCAATCATTCTCACTACTTTACCAAAGATCAACAAAAACAACGCAGCTGTGGGCATCAAGGAGACGTGCAAGCAGTTCATCGCCCTCACTGGTGCAGAAGAAGGTGGCTGACACCGGGAGCCCTGCCTAGCTGCTTTCTTCAGGACTTTTTGGAGGTGAAGGGAATTATTTTTAAGGGCTACATGTCTGTAAGGGGCATAAATTCCACTGAACCTCATCTCTGCATTGTCTTCTCTGGCTCTTGCAAGCTGTGTTTGCGTCTCCTTTCCCGCTCAATCAGAGTGCTCTTTTCAGAGTAGACTTTTGCCTCGGCTGTTTCACAGCTTTGCTGCATGGCTCAGTGACTCAATGTGCTTTGTGCTGAGCTGGATGCCCGTTGCTATAATTTCACCTGTTTGTGTCTTTTAATCTATATTTGTTCCCTTGGAAGTGCGGGGAGATACATTAGGGCAGAGGTGCTAGGTAAATACCAAGTATTCTTCTCCCCCGCAGGCGCACTGGGAACAGCTATTAAGCCAGGGTAAACAGAGATGACTGCATGCTCCGCCTGCCAGCAAATCCCGTTGGCCGCCTTGCTGGTGAGGGTGGGACACAGCGAAATCTGGAGCCCTTCCTCCCCGAGCGCCCAGCCTTTGCTGGGAAAATAAAAGCTGGAGCAATTGGGCACTTTGCAAGAGTGGGGACTGCAGTGCCGAGCTCAGCTGCCCAGCCAGGCCCGTGGCGTGGCCCAGGCGCGGTGGCCTGGCTGACGGTGCACCATGGGCGGGGTCACCCGGGCCACCACTATAAATAGGACTCGCTGAGAGCTTCCCCGGCAAACCGAAAGCTTAAATACTAAGCGTGGAAGAGACAGTGTCAGCGTCAGCCAGGACAGGGGTGGGGCAAAGGAACTCTAAAGAGGAGGTGTGGTGTTCATAAATTATACTGATGAGGACAGTAGCATGTGCTCTATGCTAATACAGCATCTGTAGGGCTCAGAAGCAACCAGGATATGGACCACAGTGCCCAGGCAGACTGATAAGGGCTTCCTGACAGGTATCTGCTTCTGTAACAGGCATAGCGTGATGGCTGGCGCTCAGGTAGGGCTCTCGGGATCCTTCCCAGAGCCCCAGGTTCGGCCAGGCCCAGACTCCGACTCTGACTCCGACTCTGAGGACCCAGCCATGGGCAGCGCGGGAACTGGCGCTGGCTTGCAGAACCCTTCTCAGGTCATTCATAGCGGCCACTTCATGGTGTCGTCTCCGCACAGCGACTCGCTACCTCGGCGACGTCACCACCGCACTGAGCCCGAACCTGCTGATCCCCGGAGCATCGACCCGACCCTGACCCGGCTCTTTGAGTGCATGAGTCTGGAGTACAGGTGAGTCTGAGAGCCCTTGCACCCAGCACACATTTCACATAGATCCCCCCAGCTCCTTAAAAGCATGAGTCCAGCGTGCTGGGAAGGCTGGGCTGTCTTGGCTAATTCGCTCTCTAGGAACCTGTTGCTAATTGCAAACTGACATCATCTTCTTGCCCATTGGGTTGGGATGTGAATTCTACTCAGGTAAGGCCATCCTGGGAGGTTTTAGGGAGAAAGACATCATGCTGGGGAATCTGCCAGGGAGCAAACTGAGAAGTTCCCCCTTTCTTAAGATACAGCTTAACCAACCCTCCGCCTTTCCGGAACATCTGTAGTTACTGCACTCAGTTGTAGCACCCTCATGGCCAGGCCTTGCACGCTCTGTCAAGCAGTAGTGACCCTGTGTCCAGCCAACATTAAATGTCACTATCAGTCTTTGGCAATCCAGCCCAGGAGTCCTGCTTTCCTGTTCTCAGCTCTGCCCACACTTCCCAAGGTTGTTCCAGGATGCACAGCAGCACTTGATGGCTGGAGGACTTCAAGAAGTTTTGTCCAGGGCCTCACAAAATCTTGCCCCCTTCCTTCCTGTACAGTCACCTTCTCACACTGACAGATGAGTAACTGCATCATTCCCCCCATCCATACAAATCATCCATAGGAATCTCCTGCAAGCCCAAGGAGCTGGGGACCTGCTCATTCCACACACAACTCCTCAATGACAGTAGGAGAATCCACATCATGTCTCTTAGTGCCTTGATCCATATTCTTGGATGCATCTCCCCTCTTCTTCCAAGGTCCCAAGGCCTTGAGCTTTCACAAGTCTAGCTAGCATCAGGGCAACTTACTGTGCTGGCCTCAGTGCAAAACTATTTGCACATCTTTCCTAAAACATCCAGGTGAAGATGTGGAACGATGATGTCTACTGATGTCCCAGGAAAAGAAAACCTGAGCAAAATGACCTTGAAAAGTTGCCCAACTCTTGGTCCCTTGCAGGTTTTCATTTGATTGCTAGCCTCAGCAGGGTATGCCTTGAAGTCCTTGGGATAAAGCTGCAAGCGACGGAGTATGTGAGCACTCTCAGAGCAGTGCCAGTGCCTCTGGCTTTTGGGACAACACTCCACAGTGTACTAGCTGCTACATAGCTGTGTACTTTTGGCCCATAGCCATGCATCTGCATACTAAACCAAATGATTTGCTCACAGTCAGTAAGGCACAACTCTCCTCTATGGCACTGGTGAGGAGGCTGGTGCTGTGCAGGAATATGGTGAGCTTCAGCATGGGCAGGGCCCTTGGTGACCCAGCTTTAGGAGCCTGGCACTGTCAGGCACATCACCCCCAGGTGCTGCACATAGGTGACAACAAGCCACTGGTAGTCTTGCTCTTCTAGTCCCACTTTTCTTGTCCTATTCTGAGTCTTGCTGCATAGGGCTAGAGGGGCAGACATTGTTCTGCCCAACGGTGTCCAAGCTGTTGACTCCTGAGAGACATCACAGCCTCCATTGGGCCTGGACACATCAGCAAGAGGAAATTCTAGCACCTGGGGTGCCCCTGACTTCCAGTGGTCCCCAGGCAGAGAGGAAAGGAATAGGGTGCAAGTGCTTTGGGAATGGACTGGAAGGGTGACATGCCACCAAAGGCTCCATCCCACCAGATCTCTCTAACCATCAGACTGCTTCTGGGCTTCACTTCCGTCCTGGACTGAGGATGATAGTGCACACACTAGCCCCAAGCCCAGCACCATGACAAACTGCAACTGCAGCTGAACACTAGTCATCAGTGAAGGGGATCCCCAGCAGCTACAAAGCACAGTGCCACCACCGATGGCCACCCTGGAGGACAGAGCACTAGAGATGTCTCCTGGCTGTCTTCATGCAAGGCAAGGTCTTGTTCAGCACCTTTGGGAGAAGTTAATGGTCTGCCATGGTGTCAAGGTAGCCTCAGGCCATGGGACCCATCCAGGGAAATTTTAACAACAGATATTCCCCAAACTTCATACTCAGTTCTTATCTGTCCTGGAGGTGCTCCCATCCTCACACACCATCCTCCAGCTCTCATTCATAATGCTCTGCAGCTTGCCAGCACCTTAAAAACAAGATTACAAGAAGCATTGATCAGGGTGCTATGCAGCCCTGGATATGCCTCTCCATGGTTGGGATCAGAGTCTGGCTGCAGATGGCTGTGGAACTAACTACTGTGCTGGCTAGCTGCTGCTCAGGCATTTGTTTTCTCCCTTTGGAAGCCCATGGCATCTTTGTTAATACATTTCTGGCAGACTGGCAAGCAGTTGTTGGAGCAAGGTATCAGAGGGGAAAAAGGGAGCTTAAAAATATTTAGCTGACCTGCACCTTTAGTCTTAGCTGATTAGATGCTTCTCTGCATGGTTTGGCATTTCGCACCCTCCCTCCAAGTCCAGGTCTCAGAGTGTTGGTGTGGCACACCACCCCAGCTGCAGTGACCAGTGACATATCCTCCAATCTTTAGGGGTGCATGCACCCCAGAAGCGGTGCACACAGTTATGTTGTAGAGTAATGTCTTAACGAAGCAGACACTGTAGAAAGGTATAGGTGGGGAGGCATGGCTGGAGTCTCTAGTCCAACCCCTGCACAAGACAGGGCTAACTCCAAAGCCAGATCAGGTTGCTCGGGGCCATGTCCCATTGAAGTTTGAAGGAGATGAAGGATGGAGACCCTATCGCCTCTCTGGGCCCTGTCCCAGGGCTGCACCACTCTCACAGAGGAGAGTGTCTTCCACAACTCTAATTGCAATTTCCTTTGTTCTAGCTTGTGTCCATTGCCTCCTCTTTGTTCTCAGCGCGTCTTTGTACTGTACCTCTTTTGGGTAGTTGAAGACAGTAAGTAGATCCTCTCTTCACTTTCTCTTCTTCAAGCTGAACAAATCCAGCTCCCTCAGCCTCTTCTTGTATGTCATGTTCACCAGTCCCCCAACCATCTTAATGGACTTCACTGGAATTACTGTAGTTTGTGGACATCTATCTTGTATTATGGGGGACAAATCTGGATGTAATATCTAGACATGACCTCATCCGTGCTGAATAGAAGGGAATGATCACTTCTCTTGACCTGCTGGCCAAACTCTGGCTGTTGCAGCACACCCATTCCTTGTTGTCCAAAGCCTGGTTCACACCATTTCAAAAGCAAATGTGCTAAACTCTCTCTGAACTATGTCACTGCTTTAATGAGTGTAGCGGAACAGTCATTCAGGTAGCTGTAACTCCTCCCCCCTGCAGCATTCCTCTGCTGCACTTCACAGCCCTTTATGACAGTCCTGTCTCAGTGTGAACAACGGCCCCGAAGACCTGCCATATTACCCGTTCTTCCCTTCTGTAGGTGAAACAGTTCCTCACCTCCTTGCTGGGAAAGAAACATTCCCTCTCCACATCAAGGCTTGCTTCTAGCGATGATTTTTCTTCAGATTCCTCAAAGAGTGGCAGCTCCCCACACCAAGGTCTTCCTCCCTGTGCTGGAGACAGGGATGCAGCAGTTCCAAACCCTTTGTACCCATTTTCCAGGACACTGCTCTCCTTCCAGGAGCTCTTCTGCCAAAGAGTTAATCATTCTCTTCCACTCTATACTCTCTTGCAATCTGCTATGCTTCTTGAATCCCTTCCTTAGACTACCATTTCTCATGGCTCCTGCGAGTGGACTTCCCTGCAGCACACCGCGCGTCCACAGGCTCCCTCTAGAAAGTTTAGCATATGGACCTGAGCTTGTTTCAAGAACTGTTCACCCTTTGGCCTTGGCACAGACTCCACATCTGAGGAAGCTCCTTTTCCGCGGTATCTCAGAGTGTCACTCCCCAGGGTCCTACCTCGCAGGGCTACTCTCCTGGGCTCACACATATTCCCATCAGGTCCTTGTAATACCATCACAGGGAATCATTAGATCCTGGGGAACTACACTCCCAAAGGGAGAAAAATCAGACACATATGGGAATTGCAAATTGCAGACACATGTCATCCCATCTTGCACGTCTTTAGAAAAAACTTTCTGCAGTTGTTTCAAGAGTACTTTCTGGAATAACCTCCTTGCCTCCCCTGTAAGTACTGAGAGCGGAGATTTAGCCGTTAGGGACATAAGACTGGGAAGTGACTTGGAGTATTAACTTGGTCATCCTCACATGATTTACAACAAATGGACTTTAATTATACACTTGCATGCCAATTTGGTATTAATTCATCCTTCTGCAGGCTGATAGCTTCTGCAGGCTGATAGCTTCTGAGGCTTTCCTATACGAAGTGAAATTGCTGCTATAGGTTTGACCTATTCACAGTGCCTTAAACATCTATGCACAGGGGCAGAAAGCAGTGAGCATCAGCACGGGCAGAAACCCCAGCAACAAACATGTTGAGCTGTCCTCTCCCTTTTTCTTTCTCATGATTAGACTGCACTTGCCTGGGCAGTCCAGGGAAATCATGCAGCCTCAAGTCACTAGCATGTGCCTGTATGGAGCTTGCATTTCTATAAACTAGTTCAGCCTGGCTGGAGGTTACTTGCACAGATTTGACCATATTCTGTGTTTGCTGGGTCTTGCTCCTCCGTTTGATGAGACTTTGGTTTTACTTAGACTGAAGACTGTCTCATATGCCCTGGCTGCAGGGAAGTAGGGCTCTGAACATAGGCGACAGGGCTCAGTGTTGATGGCAGCCCCAGCTCAGGTGATCCGCAGATCTCAGCGGGCCTGGGAATTGACTGCATAACATGCACCTTCGTAGAGGGGAGAGGGGAGAGGCTTGTGCAGGGGCTAAGCCAGCTGAGGCCAGCCCATGCACACTGCAGTGAGGGTGTGCTGTGGCTTGCAGTGAGGAGATGCCTGAGTTTTCTCTGTCATGCCCTGAGGATTTTGGGGCTGTTCCTGTTCAAGCACTGTGGAGAGAAGCTGGGCTTGTGTGCGAGTCTATTCCCACACTGAAGCAGAATAGAGACATACCTCTAGAGATCACCAAAATAACTGGTGGTTAGGCTTTGTGGAGATACCGCTAACTTGACTTACAGTTATCCAGCTTCCCAAATGATTATTTGCAAGAGGATTTAGATGACTTCCCTTCTCATCTGGGGCACTGCATGCTTTCTGTGCACTGGGGTAAATGGCTGCTGAAGAGGCAAGAGTTGTAAGGACGTACATAGGCTCTCCTATCCGGGACAAATACACAGAGCACATCCATAGCTAATCCCAAGTACAGTCCATTAACACCTTTGTCACAACATGCACCCAAATTACCCCTGATACTCCCATACCAAACTCCACTGTAGTGCGTGCCAGAGCAGAGCTCGTACTTTCCAGAAAAGAACATAGTAAACAGTAGAGCTGGCAGAACATTTTTTTCAATACAACATGGTAAAGAGAAGAGTTAATTTGAACAGTAAGGACGTTTTTTCATGACCAAGTTTGATTTGAACATGAACAATCTCTTTTTACTTTTTGGCATTTTTCCAGAAAACTGTGGTTACATTTTTAGCTTTCTGTTCCAGATTTTAGACTTAAAATGTAAACATTCAAGTAGAAAACACGATTTTGCTGCAAAAATTTGTGAGAAATTGAGCATGAGATTTTAGGGGTTCCAGAGAAAGTTGTCGTTTTTCAGCCCGTTTGGAGGCAGCTCTATCCCTGCAGCCTAGGGAATGAGGGGGACTCTGACGGCTCCGTGGGAGGACCCTGCTCCTGGCTGCTATATTTGCACACTTGGGAAGGTTAAGGCTTTTCATCCCAGACTTGTAGCAGCAGGAGGATTTTCAGCCTAGCTTTGCCCTTCTCGCTTCAGCCCATTTCCCCTTGTGCAGCCCCATATCCCACAGGTCATTCCTTTCCCGCCGCTCTTGGTGTTTATGGAGGGCAAAATACTCATTTTGCACTGAAAGTGGAGGCCACAACACCTTAAACTTCTGCACAGGCAGGATGAATCACAGAGAACCCAGGTGCTACCAGCTGAAATGGACTCGGTGCTGAACTGCTTTGGACAGTTCGGTCGCGGGCTGAGCCCCGTTTCCACCTCACAGAAGTCACTTTGCAGGTCGTGGGGTCTCTTTCCCTGCCTCCGTGGCTCCCCGCTCCCAGGCAGGCCACGTGGGTGCCGGGGCCGGAGGATCGCCCTGTGGCCGGATCAGAGAGGTGGCCCCCGGCCTCCCCCGGTGCTCAGGGCGGCCTGTCCTGCGGGGGGCCTGGTGCCCTGCTCTGGGGACACCCCACCACCGCCTCTCCCACTGCCCCACTGCCCCGTGCTGGGTGCCCTGACGGCCCCGCCGGGGGCCTGTGAGTGACCCACACCTGCGGCTGCAGCGACCGGCTCTGCCCCTTCCTCTTTGCACCTCCGAGTGGGGTGGTGCCAGGTCCGGCCCGGCCAGAGGCCCGGTGCTGCCAGGACGGGTGCTGCAGTCAGCCTGGGCGCCCGGGGGATCCCCCTTCCCCGCCGTGGCCGGGACTGCATCCCCTCCCGTCCCCTCTGGCCCGGCGACGGGGTCGAGGCCTGTGCCACGGCCCAAGGGGCATCCCAGATCGCCCTTGCGGCTCAGCATGGGATTTGCGTCCACCTTCCCAGGGAATTATTTCAGGAAAGGGTGGGGCCCTTTAAAGGCAACTCAGGGAGCAAAGATCAGCCTGATAAGCTCAAAAACCAAAGGGATTATTAATAGGGAAAAAAAAGGCAGCTATCACCCAGGCCGGAAGGTATCCCCCCCCTGTCTCCATGTGCCCGCGGGTGGCTCCGCAGCCGCAGCCTGGCCGGAGGTGCCTGACCTGGGACCTGGGGCTGGGGCTGGGGCTGGGGCTGGGGCTGCACCTTTAAGCTCCCTGGCAGTGCGCAAGGCACCATTAGCGCGGAGTGTGGCTGGGTAGCCTTGACCGGCAGGATTTGGCCACGTGCCCGGGAAACCCGGCTCTTCCATTGGCTCATCTGCTTGGCACCGCCACACTGTTTGCCTTGTGCCACTGGGGAAAGTTCAAACTCCCTGGTGATAGCGGAGTAGCCGATGTGTAGCCAAGTCCTTAACTCTCTGCAAGCTGGAGCTGCAGGGCCGCCGAGCCCTTCCCCGAGCCCCCGAGGGCCACCGGCAGCAGCGGGACCGTGCACACCCTGCGGCTGCAGGGCCCCGAGCCACCCGTGTGGGGAAGGTCTCTATGGCCCCTGGCCCTCCAGCTGCACCTACCCCTTTCTCAGACAGGACTTGAGCTTGTCCAACCTTGTGCAGGACACCCCACTCCACAGTTTGAGGAGGCCACAGCAGAGCCTGGGACCGCCACCATTGTTGGCTGTCTCACCATGTCGAGGGTGCAGTGGCCCTGAGGCTGGGTGAGCGGCCAGTGGCCTTGGCTCTTCTGGGGCTGACTGGCCCCTTCCACCCCAGTGGGTGAGAGCACCTGCTCCCCAGTGCGCTCCTCCATCAAGCTCTGGAGTTGGAGGGCATCTCAAGGGTCCCTGCTCCTTTGCCCAGCCCCAGCAGGATCAGACAGCAGTGCTCTCCTCGCCTGTCTGCCCCTGGCTCCCTGCCCAGCACGCTTCCCTCCAGCGGCTGGGGTCTTTCTGCAGCCACTGCTGCCCGTTAGTGATATCTTGCTGCAATGTCAAGGATGGCAGGCTGTCTTGCAAGCAGCCACCTCCCTGCACCGTAGGGCAGGACAAGAGTGCCTTCAGGGCTTCAGCCATAGCCCCAGGCAGCCAGCAGTCCCGAGCGGCTCCAGAGGGAAGTGCTGGCCCTGCTTGGCCAGCCCTGCTCTGCACTCCTTGCAGAGCTCGTCAGCACCCAGTGACCAAGGGAGAGAGCCCTGCTTGCGGGAGGACATGTGATACAGGGCTCCATGATGCTGCGTCAGGGAAAAGAGCTTTCAAGACAGGCTGGGCGCAGAGTCTTTGTTAGAGGGCGCACAAAGGAGGCTTTAAATGTTTGGAGAAACAAGCATGCTGCTGCTTAATGCATTTGCTGGGCCCAGCTCTGCCCCCATAGCACTTCCACAAGAACATGCTAGGATGACACCCTTCCATCACACTGCCTACGGGTCTGTTGGGAGCAGCTGAGCAAATGCTGGCAGTGGAGAAATACGGCACCCCTATGCTCAGTCCAGCCTCTACCTTTTCCCCTCCCTGTGTGTAGAGGGAATCCATAGGACATCAAGCAGCACCTATGACTTTAAGGGAAAAACTTTTGGCACAAGAGGGATAGGAAGAAGTGCAGTTGTGGCCTTACCCATGCTTTGTGCTCTGTGTGCTTGTGCTGGCAGTCTGCACCTGGATTATGCCAGGCTTCTCCATGCAGAGATGCTGTACAGGCCCCAGCCTGCTCTCTAAGGGTCTCTCCAGCGCCTGAAGCCAAGATCAGCCCCTCCGCAGGGTAGGCCCTGGAGGGTGGGAGAGCAGTGGCAGCCAGCTGGGCTTGCAAGGAGAGGTAGAAAGGACCCCAAACCAATAACAGGAGGGAGAGTACCAGCAGGATGGAGCTGGGGAGGCTGGTTGGGGGGACAAGTGCTGCATGATAAAGCAGAGGGATCCCAGCTTCCTCTGCAGAGCTCCTTAAACAAAAGGACCCTTGGGAGCCCTCCATGCAGTGCTGCTGCATGTGAGGATGACGTGTCTCTCAGCTAGAAGGAAATGAGTGCCTTGGCTGGATTAGTGAAATGAGGCTGCCAGCACTGTTGACTCCATTAGGGACATCACTACCATCACAACAAGCTGTAAAACAAACACTGCTGCCTCTGGGAGCCTGGAAACGAGGAAAGAGAGAGCAAGGCCTGGGCCAGAGGGGCTTGAGATGAGGAATGTGGGCCTGCTCACTGCTGAGGGAGCAGGTTTTGCAGTGGGGTGCACAGATTGGCAGGGCGCAAAGGGGCGTCCAGGGCGGTGCTTGGCTGGAGGCAGGATGGGTCCACATCACTGCCCCTCTTTCGGGCAGAGGTAAGCATCTGTTAATGGCCTCAGGCTTGTCATCCTGCCTTTCCCAAGACTCACCCAAACAACTTCCCCTTACCCTGCCCATGCTGCTGCCTGCGCCTGGCCGCTCTGCTGAAGGCAGCCTTTCCAAGTCTTGCCTGGAGTTAAAAGGAGTGTCTGCCCAAATGTCATGATGTGGCAAGAGCCACAGCAGCACATGTTGCTGGCATCTTGGATGGCTTGGCAACTTCCCTTCTGACCCCAGCTGGTGCCAGGACGTAGCCGGCACTCATTGAAGGCTGCAGGGTCTCTCCCCACAACCAGCTTCATTTCGAGTTTCAATGAATCAATTCTTCCATATGCTGTGCTTTGATCCCAGGGGCTTGGGAAGCCTTTTGTGGGTTTGTGAAGTTCCCCATTTACAGCTGCGCTGCTCTTAAAGAGTGAACAGGAGCTCAAGAGTACTCCCAAATTCCCCTGCCATGAATGGGCGAGGCAGGCGGTGTGTGACTGAGCTGTGCAACTGAGCTGTCCGACTGCATGTGCTTTGGACTTACCACCTGGCTGGAGGCCTTGGGGCTGCCTCACGGCACAGCTTCATCCTCATGAAGCCCCTGACCAGGAAGGCTCTGGGATGATCACCCTCAGCCTCTCCTTTGCTTGGTATTTTAGTGGGAAGCTGGTGTCTCCAAAGTGGAAGAATTTCAAGGGGCTGCGGCTGCTTTGCTGGGATAAAATCCGTCTCAACAATGCTATCTGGAGAGCATGGTACATCCAGTGTGAGTATGAGGTCCCAGACCCTGGGTCCTTCCTCCTACTGAATCTTGGGTGATGCTGTGTGGGAAAGGGGCAGGTGCTGGGGCAGCAGAGCCTCAGTCAGGGCCAGGAGAGGTGCTGGGATGTTTGCCCAGGCACCTTCCCTGTGCAGACAGGGAGCTGTGAGTAAAGCCTGACTGTGTTTTCCCCTGGGCAGATGTGGAACGGAGGAAGAACCCTGTGTGTGGCTTCGTCACGCCCCTGGAGGGGTCAGAGGCCGACGAGCACCGAAAACCAGAGGTAGCATAAGAGCCCTTGCAGCCCTATGGGTCAGGGACAGGTCTGAGTGCATGGGTGGGAGCTGGGGCCACCACAGGCGGCAGAGCCACCCAGCTCACAGCGTTTGCTATATTTGCTGGGGAAAGTGTTTCTGAAGTGGCCCAGGGAAACCAGCCTTGGCTGTGAGCTCACGGGAGCCGCTGGCCAGGAGCAGGGTGGAGGGCTGGCTGTAGGGCTGTCATGCTGAGAGGGCATGGGCCCGGGGTGGGGGTCGCATGGCTGTGACCCCCCTGTCATCCTGCCTCTGCCAGGCTGTCATACTGGAAGGCAACTATTGGAAGCGCCGCATTGAGGTGGTGATGAGGGAGTACCACAAGTGGAGGATCTACTACAAGAAGCGGGTAAGTGGCAGTGCCCCTGCTGCTGTCTCCTCCATGGTAGTGGTGGTGGTGCGATGGGCTGCTAAGGGCATCTGACACGGCAATCATAACTGCGAGAAGCGTGCTGACCTGGAACCGGCCATGGCAGGTTCTTGGCTGGTGCAGGAGGCAGAGGCTGGCTGCCACCAGGGTCTGTGCCGTGGCCCCAAGCCTGCCTGTGGAGGAGAGCTCTCAGGAGACCCTGGTCTCAGCAGCATGCAGAGGTGTGGCGTGCACTCTCGCAATCTGGCCCAGCATGACCCTGCCTTGCCTGTGGCATGATCTGGGGCTAGGGTTGCACTGGGCTGGGGCTTGCCAGGCTGTGGTTGGCAGCGCACCCATTGTGCACGTGCTGGGGTGGGATGAGCAGGGCCATGGCTCGCCCATGGCTCACCTGCTGGGCTGGGATTTGCTGGGCTGCGGCTGGCACCCACGGTTCACTCGTGGCTCACCCTGCCAGCACGTGCTGCCAGGCAGGCTCAGGCTGGCCCGGGGTGACCCCGGGCAGGTGCCCGCTTTCCCGGCCTGCCATCTAGCGGTCGCATGAACACCTCCATGGCCCTTGGCCGCACGCCACGCGGGGTGGAGCGTGATGCCAGCCTCCTCCCTGGCTGCCCGCTCAGGCCTGATAAAGCCCGGGGTGCTATGAGCCAGGGCAGGGTGCTGGCAGCCTCCACACCATGTGCACCACTACGCTGGGCTCCCACTGGTGCAGCAGCAGCTTGGCCGTTGGCATCACAGGGAAAGGCCTAGGCCCTGTAAAATAAAGGTGGATGCGAACTCATGGTGGCCTCAACCAGACCTCAGAGCGGGCAGTGCGCGGGGTCCTCCACACTCAAAGTAGGTGACCAAGGGGCATGAGGGCAGGGTCCAGGCTCTGCTCTGCTCTGCAGAGCTCCCCAGGGACTCCTGTCCTGAGCCCTGCCACCCCGTGCCCTGCCCCTAGCACCGCCCTGCACCCGGGGGTGCCAGCCCCAGTCAGGAGCAACATGCTGTGTTCTCCTTCCAGCTACGAAAGTCCAGCCGGGAGGGGGAGCTCTCCAGCCCAAAGCGGGTGAGTCCCCTGGGGAAGGGCTTGGTGGAAGGGGGGGAGTGGGGCACAATGTGGATCCCTGCGCCGGGCACTCTGGGAGAAGGGAGGGCGGAAGGCCCAGGGCATGAAAACCCCGAATGGGTATGGTGGCCTGCTGAGCAGAAGCACTTTGGATGCCAGGTTCTCTGTTCCAAGAGGAGCAACACACAAGCCTTGAGGTTCTGGGTTGATAAACACAGCAAGGAGTACGGGAGCCACCCAGGGAGAAAGGCCAGGGAGCAGGGCATGGGCCCTGCTCACAAGAGATGCCCACTGGGCTCCTTTGCTAACTGTCTCATGCAGGATGAGGATGTATGGAGGCCAACAGAGAAATGGTGCAACCAGCTCTTCTGCAATGTGGTGCCCATGCTGCTTGGGGATGAGGAAGAGGACCCTGGGGGTAGGCAGCACTTTGACTTGGACAGCTTCCTCTCAGACATCTCTGACACCCTCTTCACCATGACACAGACGCCTAGTGCCCACCAGGCGCTCCCAGAGGATGGTAGGTGCCCCAGGCCATGCTCTTACCTGAGATGGAGGACAAGGTCCAGGCAGACAGCATGCTCCATTGCAGACATTGCTTCCTCTTGGCTTAGCCCCTGAGTAGCTACTGTCTGTGTCCTTTGGACACGAGCCCTTGCAGCCCCCCAGCAGTGATCAGGGCTTGGGCACCCCTTCTGCCTGGGGCAGGAAACAGGGATGCTCTTGCCCTACAAAAGTGGAGCAAGGAGCTGCTAGTAGGTCTTTGTGGGACAGCCTGAGGCTTTCCCCAGGGAAGCTGGGGTGTGGTGCTGAGGGCAGTGTTTAACAGCAGTTAGTGAGCCCAGGGGAGGAGCCAGGTGAGCTTGCCTTCTTCCTCACCTCAGCAGAGGCCTGCAGGAGCACCTTGCTGTGCCAGACCCCCCCGCAGGACAGCTCTGCAAGGCCTGGGCAACCAGTAGGCAGATCCTGCTTGCCATAGCCTCTATTTGCTGTCCCTTCCTGGCCTGGCCGGGAGGGTTCCTCTGCGTCAGGCCTCCCTGTGGTGCCAGGGAGGTCCTATGCCAGGATCAGCTGCTCTCTGTGGTTCTTGGGCCCTGGATGAAGCCCTGGAGGTGCTGAGAGGCAGTACGCTGGGGACTGGATGGCTCTGGAGGCTGGGACTCTCCAGGGTGAGCACCCCCTCCTCTGCCCTTGTGCTGCTGTGGGGCACGGTGCTCTGATGTGGCATGATGCTAGGATGCCTGGGAAGGTGGTGGCAATAAGGCAGGCATGATGGGAGAGGTGGGATGAGCACTGAGAGGAAGGGGCCATATAGGCACAGTGGCCAGGCCCTAAGGCTGCAGCTCTGCCTTCTTCCAGCTTATATTGGGAATGCTGATATGATCCAACCGGACTTGGCACCCCTGCAGCCCAGCCTGGACGATATCATGGAGATCTCAGGTAGGAACCAGCCTGGATGCAGTGCAGAGTCCCAGCTGCGGTCAGCCCCCCGTACTCTGTCCCCCACAGCAGGGAGAAGTGGGGAGGCAGAGGGCTGCCAAGGCAGCAGCGGGGCCCCAGCAGCTGCTGCTGGGGCAGCCAGAAAGCACCGGGCACCCACCAGCATCGAAAAAAGCCAGACGCATGGGCCATGGTACTGTGTCAGGCTGTAGGGTAGGGGCTGTGCCGGGTACCCAGCTGTGCCCAGGGCAGAGCCATGGCAGGTCAGGAAGGGTCTGGCCAGAAGCTGTGGAAGGGAATTTCTTCAAACAGAGGGTCTTTCCAGGAGTGTGAAACCACCTATGTTTGGCTGCAGGCACAGCAAGGACAACTGTTCCCACAGGAAAGAGGAAACCTCTAGAGAGAGCAGGTTCTGCGCTGCCATGTCCCTCCTCATCATCACGCACACCTGCACCATGCTGGCTGATCCCAGCCAGCAGGCAACCCCGGGGGGCTGGCTTGGAGCTGGGACTCCAGTGCTGGCCAGTGCTACATCCCTTGGGGGCAAGGCACTGCCCCTGCCAACCTGACCACAAGAAAGGAATCTGGCACCGGTTCCAAGCCAGGCTGAGGGACCCAGGGAAGCAGGCAATGGCGGCATCTTCCCATGGGGCTGCCATCAGCTCTGCCATGCAGGATCTGCCTGCCACACAGGGCAGAGAGGCTCGGGGCTGGTGCAGAGAGAGCTTAGCATGGAGGCAGTGTGTGAAAGGAGCAGAGGAGAGAACTAGGAGCAACAGGACTATCACAGGGAAGGAGAGCTGGAAATGATGGAGGATAGGAGAGCAGATACCAGTGCCACACTGTGTGACCATGCTGGTGTCTAGCAGCCCAAGGGTCTCCTGGTGGCAGTGGGGGGGCACAGATTGCAATGTCCTTCCAGTCCCCATGTCGCTTCACGCAAAGCCAGCCCTCGTGTCCACCACAGACACACAGTGTCCATAAGCTCTGTTGAGTCAGCCAGGATGCATCCCCGTCCTGGCTATGCTCTGCAGTGCCCTTGTGGACTGTGCCAGGGCCAGGCACCACTGACACAAGCTGCATCAAGGATGAGCTCTTCTGCCTTTGAATGTGCAGGAGTTGGTGGCCTGGGGACACTTTGCAGGGTGGGAGCAGGTCTGGCCTGCCAGACTGGGTTCTCCTGGGTAGCCAGCAGCCTTGGGTGGCACCAATTTCTCTGGAGTCCTTGTTCAAGCTCTGTCCATCTCTGAGTGCCCTGTGAGCTGAGCCTCCTGGAGCTCCATGGCCAGGCTCCACTCCCCACTTCCCTCTGTTGAAGGAAACGAGTGTGCTTGCACCATACGGCTGCAGGCTGATGCAAGACCAGATGCTGACAGAAAACAGGGGACAGGCGAAGAGCCTGATGTGCCAGGCCAGGTGAGGGGATGCCCTCTGCCAGCACCATATGCTACCCCTGAGTGGATATGGTGGGAAGGCCATTACCAGCCTGTCCCAATGCTTTCCCTCCAGAGACCACGGTGGGGCAAGCCTGTTGGGGGACAAGCTCTGTTCCCACTGCTGGCCCTTTGCGTCCTGTCTCCAGGTGCCCCTCATGGGCATCAGTAACTGGGAGGTGGAACAGCTTCAAATGAGACAAAATGATATTTCACGAATGTCCCTTCCTCAGGAAGGCCCCTCATGGCACTGGGAAGCTGCTGCAGCCCTCTTCCAAGCAGTGTCTCATGGCAGTGGTGTCATGTCTGAGGCCCCACCACCTCTCCTTGTGGGCCTGATTGCAGTCCATGATGCCCTGGGGTCCCTGCCAGCACGGTTCCAGCATGCCACAGGCTGCTTCATGGTCAGCGGAAGGAGGTGGCAAAGGGCACTGTGGTGCCCATCTGGACAGATATGTTTCCGTGAGCAGCAAAATCTTTTTTCTGGAGAAAAGGGCTACATTTTGCACTGGGGTGTTGCCTGGAAACAGGGTGGGTCTCATTGCAAGCTACTAAATTGCAGGAAACCCTCCCTTCCCTTTTCTGCCAATGCCCATAGGCTCTGAGTTTGGGGTCCACTGGTCTAAGAAGGGTCCTGAGACCAGCTGGGTCAGAGATGGCACCCCATCGGTGACTTGCTTTGTGCCTGGCTGGAGAGATGTTCATGTGCCACTGAGCAGGGCAGCACCACACTGGGCACACTCCAGGGTGATGCACATGGGGAAAACTTTGTCCAGGACCTATCATTTCCTGGTACTTCGCGCAGAGCAGCTCAGCCTCACCTTGGAGAGCCCACAGTCCAGCGACAGCCGAACGTTGCGTCTGTGTGTGCAAGTAATGTGAGCATCAGCAGGGTGACAGGATGCGAGCGTGCCCTGGGATGTGCGCGGGGGTGCGCATGGGGCAGAGGTATCGGAGCAGAGGGGTGTGCACACCTTGCTTTGGGCAGTGCCAGGTGTGTGTTGTTAGGTGTATATGCACTGTGTGGAGGGCAGTGCGATCAGGGTGCATGGGGCTGTGGGATGCGTAGGGAGAGGACCCCAGGGTCCCCTTTTCAGGGAGGGGATATTGGTCATGAAGGCTGGGCGCTAGGTGCCAGATCTATGGGTGCCAGCTGGCCCCAACTTTTGTGGCTGAAGCTGCTTTTTCTAGCGGCATGCGCGATGGCTTTCTGTGACTCAGGAGTGAGGATCCCACCCAGCTGCCTTGGGCAGAGCACCGCGGTGTAAGCATGCGGGGTCAGCGCCTCAACAGCCCTATCAGGCCTGCAAGCTGAGTCCACACGTCCCATGGGCAAGGCGAGCAGAGCAGAACCGGGGCCCCAGGCCTCCTGCAGGGTCGCTCAGTCTGTCACCATGTGTGGTGGCTGTCACAGCGCTCGGTGCCTGTCAGTCAGCGAGTACAAACCAATCCCCAAATGAGGAACCATCTCGTGTCCTCAGCAAGTGCCAGAGAGCAGCGTGGGCCAGATGGAGAAGTCCTGATGGCAGAGGCAAGGGAACAGCCCGGCCTGGTGTCTGAGTGCTGCTGGCACCGTGCTCCAGGTAGGACATGCTCCGGGCACTGGGGCTCTCGGGTCCAGGCAGGCCAGCCTTGGGACAGCGTGGCCCCCTTAGCGCTGCAGGGCTCTCCCAGAGCCCCAGGGCAACACTGGAGGGTCCTAGGTTTGGGAATGGGCTCTGTACCCCCGTTCCCTCTGGAGAGTGGCCCCAGGCTTGCATTAGATGTCACAGACCTGGTGTGCCAACAGCACAGGCTCTTCTCACCCGGAGTACCAGCCCACCCCAGCCATGATGCGTAGCTCGGGAGTGGGTTGGGGTGATGCGACAGCAGAGAAGAGTGTGGGCAAGAGCTCTAGTGCGGGGAAAGGGCAGGAGAAAGGGAGGAGAGGGTGCCCAGACGCTCCCAGCCACTGCTCTGGGCAGCACCCATTAGCCATCCTCGCAGCATAGTCAGAAGCACAAGAGGAATCGAATCTGCAGAGCTGGGCACTAGAAACGCCTATAAATACATGCAGAGCTTCAGTGCTGGTGGCTCGGTCCCAGGCCTGGGGACAGTCTGGTGTGGGCACAGCGAAGGGCAGGGACATCTAAGGTGAGTTAGGCGCTCTGCCCTGGGGAGGGCTGAGACCCTGCCTAGCAGTGCTGCACCCCATACTGAGCACCAGCCCGTGGAGAGGGGCAGGAGATAGCTCTGTCCTGCTCCTGGCCATTCCCTGTGTCCCCAGCCCTGGTCCAGATGACACCGGGAGCAGGCAGGGCTCAGCTCCAAGGAGGAGGATGTAGCGTGGCCACTGGGAAAGGCAGTGGGGCTGGCAAGGCTCCAAGCACCTTGGAGAACATTTCCAGTACGGCTGCACTGGGCTGGTGCAGGCAACAGCTGATCTTCCGTCTTACCGCAGCCCCTAGCCTCGGGCTGGGAAGAGGCAGGGTGTCAGTGCTGCTTCTCACCAGAGCTCACCCATGCCTGTAAGCTGCCGTGGCATGGAGCCAAGCACCTTGCCCTGGCTGGGGCACGCGGGCTGCGACCTCCGTGTGGAGGGCTCTCAGGAGACCGGGAAGTCTCAGGGCTGAGTGGGGCAGCTCGGCAGCGACACTACCCCACGTCATACTACCGCTATCCTAGGCCAGCTGTGTGCTGTGTTGCATGGCAGTGCCAGGCTCCCCCGGCCCACTGCTGCTGTCAGTTGCCTTGCATCTCCCGCTGTTGGCACATTTGTCCCTCTGGCGTAGATTCAGAAGGGTCTTGGGCCCAGAAGTTCTGCATCTCCCAGCCAGGGCGCTCCTGGGCATGGGAGCCTGTGCGCCAGAGCTTCACGGGAGAGCAGAGTCCTTGCAGCCCCGCCAGTGCCCAGAACATGGCTGGGGAAGCAAAGGCAGCTGGGCACTGCCCTTGGTGCAGGGGGGCACACAGAGCGGCAAGCTGCCTGGAGGCAGAGATGTTCGTGCCAGCCCATATGGGCTGGCGTAGCGATGGAGGGACAGCCCCAGTGCTCCCAGCCAGGGTTACAAGTTCTCCTGTCCCAGGGTGTCTGCCCAGACAGAGAGCCCCTGCCAGGGGCTATCAGGCACGTTGCCGTGCCTTGTGTGCAGCCTGCAAACCCAGCTAGTGCTCCCGTTCCATCATGCAGGGAAATACCCTCCAGACACATCTCCTGGATGGGCAGCCCCGTGTCCTCTCCACAGTCATCCCCGTGTGTCCTCAACAGGGGATCCATCTCAAGGGCCCCAAGGGCAGCGGGTGGCCCAGGGTCATGGGGAGAGGCCCTCCCAATGGTGGCCTGTTCCCAGTACTAGCATGGACAGCGGCAGCTTCAGCTCTGTGCCAAAGTGTGTTTGGGGGCGTCCGACGCGCTTGGGGAAGCTTGTTTCACCAGGGAGGCAGCTGGCCAAAGTGTCAGGCCAGCACTTTTTGCTGTGGTGTCTGAGCCTGCGGAAAGAGCAGGGTTGTGGAAAGGGGACAGGAAGGGAGAGGGAGTCGCGGCAGGGTCACGGGGCTCGGCTTCGGGAAGGCCATGGGATGTGGTTAGCCACAGGCTGCACGCAAGGCAGCGCAGGGTAGGGGAGGCAGAGCCGGCAGGGTAAGCGAACGCGCCAGCCTAGCGCTGGCCCCAGCGGGACTGTCCCCCATGGCTCAGGGCCAGCGTGACCCAGTCTTCTGCGCTACCCCAGCCACAGCCTCGAGGCTGGCCCCACAGCTGCCCTGCAGCCTGGGTGGACTGATCCCAGTGGAAGCTCTGGCTGGTTCCAGAGGGAGCCAGGAGGCCACAAACGCCACGGGGAGCAGCCTCGTCCAGCAGAGCATGCGGCCCTCGGCTGGGTAGGGGCAGGTTGGGGATGGGGTCCCCACCCGCCCGGGTGGTGTCCCTGGGCGGGTTTTCCTGTCCCTCTGCATGTGGCAAGGCTCGCCCCGGGCATGTGGACTGCCTCTTCCCTCTCGGCATGTGAAACTCCAGCGTTTCACAACACAGCCACCAAGTCTGCCCACGGAGTCAGGAACTGCCCCAGCCCCGCAAGGTGAGCACAGGACTGGCAAAGCTCCACCCGTGCCGGCCACTGGGTAGGACTCCCCTCTGGCCTGCCCTGGGGTTTGTCACCCACATCTCCATGAATGGCTCAAGGTGCAGGGTCAAGGACATCAGTAGGGTTGAAGCAGCCCCGGCACCCACAACCCTTCCCACTGGCTGTCTGCAGTGGAGGCAGGAGCTGTGTGGATGAGCAGGCAATGCCTGGTGGCACATCCCCTCTGTGAGCACAGCACTGGGACCACTGTGTAAGCCTGAGTACCTTGAGGATGACAGGCATGCTGGCCCCAGCGAAGGGGCTCTGATCCCAGCCGCAGTACTGGCTCTGTGGCTCTCGCCTGACCTGGCAGCCCGGCCTGTGGTCTCCCAGCCTTACCGCCATGTATCAACCTATCTCCACTTTGCCCTGCAGATATTTTCACTAGCCACCGGCCACTGCCTTCGCAGACGCAACTGGGCTACCAGGAGCCACCCTGCTTCATGCCCATGGCTGAGCCCCTGTACAGCAGCGGGGGTGCCCTGCCTGCCAGCCCTGCCAGTGCCCTGATCGGGCCGAGGGGGCTGCCCGCCAGCCCCGATGCCCCACTCCCGCCCAGCAGCCTCCTCCAGGTGAGCAGGGCTCCGGCCCACGGCCCACGGCTGCCCCAGTGCCCAAGCCACCTCTCCTAACCCCTCTGTCTCTCTCACAGGCTGGCAGCACATCCCAGCTCAGCCTCCACGGCGCCTTCCTCAGCTCCGAATTCCCCCCGCCTCCACTGGCCTCCGACTTGCCTGGTGGGGCGCCTGGCAGCCTCAGCCCCGAACTCAAACACAAGCCCTTGCTCCAGTATGCGTTCCCCAGCAAGTGCCTTGGCATGGAGCCGTTCAGCCCCCCCTACTCCGCCCCGAGCCCGTCCCCCGGCACGCCGCTGCTGGGCCAGGATCCCCACTACCCCCCTGCCTCTGTCCCACGCGCCAAGTTCCCCTACCCCAGCTCCCCCGGCTCCTCACTCATCTCCCACTCAGCCTCTCCGCTCTCCACGCCGTGCTTTGCTCAGCATGCCCCAGGCATTGGCTACACCATGGACCTGATGCCTCCAGGATACCCAGCCCTGGCCGGCCCCCAGCACCTGCCCCACATGGTGCTGAACAGCCCCAGGTTTGCAATGCCCAAAGGACTGTCCCAGAGTGAGGGCAGCCGGCCAAAAGCAAAACCCAGCAGCACCAAGGTGAAAAGACCCCAGGGGCCCCCCATGCCACCACACTTGGCTGTGCCCAACCCCTGCCTGACCCAGCTGCTGACTACAGGTAACCCCCCCACGGAAGGAGACAGGGCGTGCAGGTGGTGGGGAGAGGGGGAAAGATGCAGCATGACACAGCTGAGCTGTGGGAGAAAGGGAGAGGGCCAGACCCTAGCTTCCTCCTTGGGAAGAGGACATGAGGGATGCTGGCCAGGGTGCATGGCTGGTCCTGGTCCTGGCTGTCCCTCAGTGAGGTGGGGAGTGGACAGTCAGTACCAAACAGCAGCAGGAACCCAGGAACAGTAACATGCCTGGATAAGGATCTCTGCACCATCCCCCTGGGCACAGCATGGCAGCTCCTCTGCTCCAGCTGTCCCCGTAAGGGGACACAGGGCCCAGCCAGACCTGGAGCTTATGCAGAGACACTGCTGCAAAGTCCTGTGTGTCACCAGCCTGGTCTCCACAGCCTGGACAGGCTGAGGGGCTGGCAGTGTCCCTCTCCAGCTTGGTGCCAGCATGTGCAATGTGACAGGCTCCACAGAGGTTTGTCATATGCAGCCCCATGCTTGGTCACAGCTTGCTGAGGAGAGGACCAGAGTCCTCGCTTGCACCAGGGGTCCCATGTGAGGACGTACCTGCTGCAGAGGGCAAAGGCACAGCTTCAACCTTCCCTGCGGCTTGGGCATTCACCACAGGGCAGGCAGGGAAGGGGCTGTAACAACACTGGTGCTTGGGACTGGTTGTCCCCGTGGGGCATGAAAAGGTGACCCAAGCACCAGTACTGCCGTGCAGCAATCTCCTTCTGCTCCCTGCCCTCTTGCAGCCAAACAGGAGCCAGCCCTGGATGCCCCGCGCACGCACACCGCTGGGCTCGTGCCCACATCACCTGCCTCCCCGGTAAGCACTCACCTGCCCTCTCAGGTTGGGAATTGCCCTCCCAGTTTGGGAATTGCCCTCTTGGTTGCTGGGGCAGTGGTAGAGCCACTCTATGGGGTGTGTGTGTGTGTGTGGGGGGGAATGGGACTCCGTTGGGTCCCCTTTGCAGAACGGGGTTGGACAGGCAAGGGGCAAAGGAGGGGTATTGTGGCCCGGGTGCCAGGGAAGGCTCGGCAGAGCCTGAGCAAGGCTGGAAGGGAGTCACTGAAGTGTTTTGTCAGGTAAAAGAAACTGGACAGACCTGGGGAACATCCCACTTGCAGGGACCTTCTCCTTGGAGATACCTCCCTGGGGGTTATAGGGCCTTAGAGCAGCAGGCATGGGGGTCTGCTCATGCACCTCAGGGGCTGTGTGGGACTGTACATGGTATCTTCACATGAACGGGGCGGCATGTCCTCCTTCCCAGTTCTGTTGCGGGTGTCCAGCTGTCAGTCCCCGGGCACAGACCAACCAAAGGGGCTCAGTGCCTTGGGGAAAGGTCCAGTCCGCAGTGTGCGTGGGGTGCTGGGCCCCCCTGACCTCTCGCTCCCTTCTGCCTTCTCTCAGCAGCACAGCGGTGTCTCCGACGTCCCTTCTGCCTTCCTGCCCAGAATGGCCCAGCTGAGCCCAGGACTGGCTCCTGGCTCCAGCCCCTCCCAGGCTGTGCTGGGCCCGCTGGTGGGCAGCCAGCCAGGCCCGCTGCTGGTCCCCAAGGTGGAGCGGCTTTCCCCCACGTTGGCCTGCGGTGAGTCTGGGGCCACCCTCAGACCAAGGGCATGGCCCACTTGGCCCTGCAGCAACGCATACTGGGAGGCCCACGGCACAACAGCACCCCGAGGACCCTCTGCAGTCCTGACCCAGGGCCCTGTGGTGGCCCCACGCAGCCAGCGTCAAGGGCCATGGATGCTTGCTCAGTTCACTGCCGGAGCTGGGAGCCTCACAAGCGCCTCTGTGCAGGGCTGGTCGTGGGTCTGGGACTATCCCAGACGGCTGCAAGTGCAGCACACTGCGAAGCCCCATTTGCTGCAGAGAGAGAGTCTGGACCAAATGCAGATCGTCTGTGGGAATGTTTCATTTCAGCTTAAATTCCAGTTAATTATAATTACCAAACTGAGCGTGGATGATTTCTTTTACAATTACCAAACTGAGTATTGAGGCACAGCCCCTTCACCTGCTTCACTCTTCACAGGCAAAAACAGAAGCAGGAAAAAGACAAAAAGGAGCAAAATGTCAGGCTGCGGTTTTGAAAACCCTGAGCTTGGTTTTTGAGTGGGAAACACCCTCCTTTCACTCACAGGAACCAGAGTGTAGGCTGGAAATCAGGCTCTTGTCTCATTTCCAATTTCACTTTGTCATTGCAGACTACAGCCTTTCAGCCTCCAGGACATTCTCCTGGCAATTTCTGCCCTCAGAAACACTGCAAATTCAAAACGTCATGCCCCAAATGTTCTCATTTTCTGAGCAATTTGTAAAATGAGTATGATTTCCTGGGTGGAATGGAATGAGAAAAGGCAGTAAGAAGTAGCTGGATGCAAGATCAGAGGGCCCCATCAGCTAAGGAGGGTTGGCTACCCCTAAGCCAGGATTAGCGGTGCAGACTGCTCCCCTCTGCTCACCCCAGAGCCAGCGTGGGGGCCTGACGCTAGCCACCATCAAAAGGGAATGCTGCTGCTGATGGTCTCCCCAGAACATCTCGTTTTGTTTTCCAGGCAGTGACTGGCCCAAGCCCAGCCAGACCTCCCCAGGACCCACCGGGGGGCTGAGCCCTGGCATCTCACTGCACCACCAAGCTCCCCGCCGGGGCAGGCCTGAGTCCAGCAAGGTAAGGCAGGAGCCGGCACTGACCTCTGTGTGGGGGGGACCAGCAATCTGTGCAACCAGCACCCCCTTCCCTACTGACCCCCAAATTCACCCCCATCTATTGCCTCTCCCTTGCTGTGAGCACTGGGCCAGCCCATCACTGATGTGGTGGGAGGCACAGGGCCCTCCCCGCTGTCCCCTGCTCGGAGGTGCCTGACTCTGCCTTTGCCCACAGATGGAGAGCCGTCGCATCACGCATATCTCCGCTGAGCAGAAAAGACGTTTCAACATCAAGCTGGGCTTCGACACACTGCACAGCCTGGTGAGCACGCTGAGCACCCAGCCCAGCATCAAGGTGAGTGCGCAAGGCCGTGTGGGCTGGCCGGCTAACCCCGGGCACACAAGGACAAGGCATGTCACCAGGGGACCATGTGTCCCAGTCTGCATCAGCATGCAGGGCTCCAGCTGCCATTCTTGCACCCCTCCTGCCCTGCACTGTCACCCTGTGGGGCAGCCAGCAGGGCTGGGAGAGGGCAGCCAGCCCAGGCCAGCAGCAGTGCAGGGGCGATGGGTCCACGCTGGGCATGTGGAGTCTTGTGACAGTGGTCTGGGATTGTCTTGGAAGCAATGCCAAGGCTTGCCAGCTGGCCATGAGGCACACGGTGCTACCAGACCCCTTGGCTCCCTCCACCTCCACCCTCGGCTGGAGCCTGCACAAGCCGTTTGCCCAGATCTCAGCGCAGGGTGCCCCATGCCCTGCCTACCGCTGGCGTTCCCTTTGCTGTCTCACCCACTACAACCCCACAGGTCAGCAAGGCCACCACCTTGCAGAAGACAGCAGAATACATCTGCAAGCTGCAGCAGGAGCGGGCAGCTCTGCAGGATGAGGCACAGCGGCTGCGGGAGCAGATTGAGGAGCTCAACGGCTCGATCAAGTAGGAAGGCATGGCTGGGGGAAGGTGGGAGGGAGCTGCTGCCTGGGTGGAGATGGACAGGCAGGGTGAGGAGCAGCGCCAGGGAGGCCATAGCAGGTCTCTTGAGCACCTCCCAGGAAGCAGGACCTGCATTTGACTGTGCCCCCCCAACCCCTGTTTTGGGGGCATGCTCAAGAGGCAGCAAGGTGCAGGACTGGATTATGGACGCGTGCCTCACAGCTGTCTTGGGAACTGGACGCTGTGGGTTAGGGTTAGTTCTGCCTGTTCAAAACGCTCAGAGTTGCTGAGTGCCACTGAGAGCTGCATGTCCAACCAGAGCCTCTCCCCACTGAGGCAGCTCCCCTCAGCTCACAGCCTCCTGAACGCAGCAGACCCATGGCATCTCTTGTGTCCCCACAGCCTGTGCCAGGAGCAGCTGCCCGCCACGGGGGTGCCCATCACACGCCAGCGCTTTGACCAGATGCGCAGCATGTTCGACGAGTACGTCCGCTCCTCCACACTGCAGAACTGGAAGTTCTGGATTGTATCCTTTGGGGCCAGCGCTTGCTCCTTTTTCTCCTCCCTCCACTGAGCTCTGGGGTCCTCCGGTCTGCCCACTCTTCCCCAGTTGTGTGAGACACCTCCAGCTCCAGGGGCTCTGGGAACCACAGGGGAATGTTTCTCAGTCAATGGCACATGCTGGGAACACACTGAGAAACCATGGGTAAGAAGAAGCTCCCATTACAGGGGATCAGAGAATAAGAGTAAATGGTCAGTCCTCAGGGAGAAGTCACCAGTAGGGCTGAGGTGACCATCGCCATGCAGGAAGGACCTCTTGGTGACATAGGACCTGGCTCTGAGATGCCAGCAGCCATCAAAACAGATTAGGAAAGGAAGAGAAACAAACTTGGGGATGCAATGACATAGCCTCCATGGCCAGTGTGGCACACCATGGAAACCTAGGTGTGCCCACGCCCCAGGGCAGTTCTGGGCTCTGCATGGTGAAAAGGATGGAGGAGACCAAGAGACAGGGATGGTGAAAGGGCTGGACCAACATCCACACGAGCAGTGATTAGACACATGAGGCCTTGAGCCCGTAAAGAGATGACTGTGAGATCTACAAAATCACAAGTGGCAGAGACATAGGCAGAACTTACTGCAGAGAGCAGGGTCAAAGCGCAGGTGGTTCCTCACATAAAGTTTCGGGGAGCTATGTTGCTCCTTCCATAGGACATTGGGGATATGAAAGCTGATATGGGCTCCAGGAGAAGTGGACAAGTTCATAGCAGAGGCATCTGTTGTGGATTACTAAATACACAGAAGTCACTCCTAGCACAGCGATCCCCAGAAGTGAGACTTGGAGGCTGTGAGTACCCAAGGAAAGATATTCGCTTGTACCCTGCCCTGCTCCTCGGCACTTGTGGAGGACACTGGGTTAGCTGCCTCCTTGATCTGATCCAGAAAAGCTGTCCTATGTCTAATAAGCTATTCCTGGCAACTTCAGCTGCAATGTAGTTATGCACCTCTCCCACTACTTGCCCTTGGCTGTGCAGTGCAGGCCTCCAAGCTGGTCCCCGGGTCCCCACAGGTGCCCCTTGCACATATGGCCACACACCTCAGCCCTTTATGCTGCAGTGTCTTCTCCAAGGGGGGGGGGGGCATTCAGGACTCCAGTGTGGGTACTTTCCTGCTTCCCAGTTGAGTCCTACAGGCGTTCATGTTTCTTTTGCCCCACAGCAGTACAGCCTGGTGCCCAGCGTGGTGCCGTGTCAAGGAAGGCAGCCAGCAGCCTCTGGTCTGCAGCAGGGAGCCAGGAAGGTTGGTCCTGCTGCCTGTAGGATGGTGCTGACTGCACCAGGAGCCAGCAGGAAAAGGGGTGAGGAGATGGTGACCTTGGCGAGGCTGGTCCTTAACTCCTCTGCTCCTTTCAGTTTAGTATCATCATCCGGCCCCTCTTCGAGTCTTTCAACGGCATGGTCTCCACAGCCAGCATGGAGAGCCTCACTCAAACGTCTCTTGCCTGGCTGGACCAGCACTGCTCCCTCCCGGCTCTTCGGCCCAGTAGGTAGCCCTATTCCTCTCTGTGGCTTTGCCAAAGAGGCCAGGTTGGCCCAGTGGCACAGACTCTCCACTTCTGGAAAATGAGAAGGGCACAAGGACGGAGGTGTCCTGGGGAGAGGTGGGGTTGGTGCTAGACACTGTCCCAGGCACATGGAACAGAAGCACCTGCTGGACATGTCCCGGGGCAACAATTTTCCATGCTCCTTTTAACTCTGTGCTCCAGCCAGGCCTGCTGCCCCTGCCCTAACCCAAACTGGGAGCCCAGACCCTAGCTGGGCAGAGTTAAGCCATCCCCAAAGCCCCTCAGGGTGGGTTTCTGTTCACCCTCTGTCGAATGCATGCGGCAGGGAGCAGTCACGCAGTCCCAGGGGCCGTGGAAGGGCTGAGAGCAGGGAAGGGAAGAGCCATCTCCCTCGGGGAAAGGTAAACCTGGGCCCCTTCCGGCACTTTGCAGCATGGGGCACGCTGCCGGGGCCCTGAGCCCTGAAGGCAGGCTGCCAGTTGTGGCGGAGGAAGCTGATGACTCCCGCATGTCTCTCCCCAGCTGTTCTGAGCTCTCTCCGCCAGCTGAGCATTTCCACCTCCATCCTGAGCGACCCAGCTTGTGTCCCTGAGCAGGCGACACAGGCGGTGACGGGAACAGGCCACAGCACAAGCTCCTCCTAGATGCCCACGGCAAGGGGCCTTCCCAGCGGGAACAGCCTTGGCAAGACCCTTGGTCCTTCAAGACGAGTACTCACAACATCAGTGAATGGAGGAGGCCCAGGAAGATGCCTCCATGGCACGGGGCTGTGCTCGAGGCACCAGACAGTGACTGGTGGGAGCTTGGTGGGGGAGGACATGGGCCTCCCTCTCCTGCAGACGCAGACTTCAAGAGTCCCGTCCTGGAGCTTGTACCCAGCAAGCCACAGAGGTGGGGCTGCTGCCTGCGCTGCGGGTGTCTCCGAGTGGTGCCCCGCCACCCCGGGGCCTGCTCAAACTCCAGAGCCGCCTCGTGACGCGTGGTGGGCAGCACGCAAGTGGCCGGGCTCCGCGTGGAGCCGCAAAGCTCCCTCAGCAACGCCGCCACCCTTCTCGCTCCGCCCGGGAGCCGCTGGTGGCGGGGCCAGGCTGTGCCGCTGCGCCTGCGCGATAAAGGACTCGCTCTGCTTGCACGCTGCTGTGGTTCTTCCCGGGACGGCCCGGCCTGGCAGGGCGAGGTCGGGCAAGGCTGAGGCGCCTGTGGCAGGCAGACTGCCGCCGGGGCTAGCGCGCAGCACCCAGCAGAGGCCCCGGGGAGGCAGAGCAAGCCTGGGACAGGGGCAGGATAGGGCTGGGCAGGGCCGGGCCTGGGGCCGGGACCAGATGGGGCGGGGACGGGGCAGGGCTTGGGGCAGAGTCTGGGCACAAGCAGGGCCTAGGCAGGCTTGAGGCAGGGCCGCGCAGCGCCTCGGGAGGCGGGGCCGGGCCAGGCCAGGCCGGGCCGGGCGGGGGAAGGCTCCGGGCCGGGGCGGGGCAAGGGCGGGGCGCGGCCGGGCGCACAGGCAGCACGCGCAGTGCCGGCCCCCGCCGCCAGGGTTCGCCGCACTCGCGGGGAGGAGGAGGGGGGCGGTGCCGTCCCGCCCCGCATGCGCACTCGGCTCCCTGACGGCTGGCTGCCCCGCGCCGGCGCAGGCGGGAGGGGGCGGGCGCGCGCCGCCGCGGGCCGCCGCGCTGAGGTGGCGGCGGGAAGATGGCGGTGGCGGCGCTGCTCGGCGTCTCGGTGCTGCTGGGCGCCCTGCTGCTGCTGCTGGCGGCCGCGCTGCGCCGCGCCGCCCCGCGGGGGCCGCCCGCCGCGCCGCCCGCCGGTAAGCGCGGGCCGAGCGGGCCAGGGGGTGGCGGGCCGAGCCGGGCCGGGCGGCGCTGACCCTCCGCTCCCCGCAGGCTCCAAGGCGAACGGTGACGCTGCCAAGCCGGCGGGGCCCAGGAAGGCGAAGCTGCCGGCGCGGGTCCGGCGGGACAGGCCGCAGCAGCACAGCTTTGCCCACCGGCTCCTGGTCGCCGCCCTCAAGGTACCTTGAGCCCCCCGGTCCCGGCCCGGTGCCCCCCCGGTCGGGCGCGGTGCTGACAGCGCTGCTCTCCACAGGGCCACAGCGGCTCTGTGTCCTGCCTGGACTTCAGCAGCAGCGGCAAGTACCTGGCGTCATGCGCCGACGACCGCACGGTCCGCCTGTGGAGCACCCGCGACTTTGCGGAGCGCGAGCATCGCTGCCTGCGTGCCAACGTGGAGCTGGACCACGCCGAACTCGTCCGCTTCAGCCCCGACTCCCGGTAGGGCCAGGCCTCCCCATGCGTCGCCCTTGCCCAGCCCAGGGAGCGCTCGGGGCATTGCTGCGCTGGGAGACCCTGTGGACAGAGCCGCCAGGAACATGGGCCAAGCCCTGAGCAGGATCAGTGATGCGTTCCCCTGGGCTGCAAGGAGGCTACGTTCCTCACGGCGAATCTCACAGGGTCTGGACGGTACCACTTATTCATGGTCTTTCAAGAAAGCAGCTGCCGCTTTCATGTGGCGCTTGGGGCAAACATCCCTATGACCTGGCTGCTGCCACCATGCAAGGTGTCTTAAGGTCATTGCGAGCAAACCCTGCAGTTGGGTTATGCTGCCGAGCTTCTGTGGGTGGCTGGGGAGGGCCTCTCTCAGGCCGGGAAGATTGGTTGAAAAGCCTGCCTTGGCATTTCATGAAATGGCCTAATTTAGAGAGAGAGGAAGGGACCTAGTTTCCAGATCTTGAGTACTAATTTCTGTGGTTTTCCATTCAGTGTTGCAGTGGAGCTAACACAGGGAGAGAACTTGGCGCACATCTGTCACAGTATCCCTTCCCAAAGATGTCACTGAATGACCTATTAGCTTACATGTTGCAGCTAGCCTGAACTGGGTTAGCCTGTTTTTAACAGTTCAGAATGACGGTCTTTCCACTTAGGGCATTCATTGTTTGGCTGGCAAATGGTGAGACTATTCGTGTCTATAAAATGACAAAGAAGGAGGATGGCAACTTCACATTCAGTGCAACATCTGAGGACTTCCCAAAGAAGCATAAAGCTCCTGTCATTAACATAGGAATTGCAGAGACAGGTATGGAACCGACATAGTTGCTCATTTTTCTGTGCTCTTAAGAGATTTGCTTTGCTTTCCTTGTAAAATAACAGCTGCTCTGGGTTGAAAGTGTTGGAGTTTTTGGCATACTCAAGGCACATTTCTGATTCTGTGTTTGATTCTGTGTACTCTTTAGTCTTTGTCTACTACCGAGTAAATTGAAAGACATAATTTTCAGATTGGGTAAGTAGAGTAAGTACAATATTAGCTCTGCTGTATGCACAGTCTCTTAATTTACGTTTTCGGGGGTACTGTTGCAGAGAGCTCTTGTCTTAATATTGGGAGCATCACTGATTTCTGGCCCACAAGTTTTGCTTTAACCAGTCAAAATTTTCTCTATTGGGTTCATAGATTCAGGAGCATATGGTCAGTCTTGAACTTCTGGGATCTTCTAAAATATAGCTTAGGAGCATATGTGTAAGTGGTGAGCGGCCTGATGGGTTAGTGCTTCTGGTGTCTGACACTGGGCAGTTTTAAGTGAGTGGATGTGAGTATCTCTCTGTAACAGAAGAGCAGAGAAAATACTGACCGAGACCTTTGTTCAGCTGTGGAACTGAAAACTTAAGCCCTGCAACAAGTAGCCTAAAGGTAAATACGAAGCTCATTGTCCAGGCTGAGAGATGAAAAAAGGGGAGTCCAAAAATGCTTACACAAACAGTAATCATAGATAATAGTAGCATGACTTGTAATCAGTTAGCTGCCTGTAATCCATGGCTTGAAAGCAAAAGATCAAGTTGTGTTTTAACCAACTAGGGAAGACCAAGTCTGCTGCATCACTTCTGTGGTACCAGCGTATTACTGAACTCCAGAAATGGGATCTGAAGGGTACCAGAGAAGAGAAGCACACGTGGTCTCTGAGTGCCCGTTTCTACCTGACAGCTGCTGAAGCCAAAGGGTTCAAGTGCTAATGTGAAACCAGGAGCTGAGTCTTCTGTTACTGCTCTTTATGAGCCACTTCCATGCCAGGAGATTGGCATTCCTTGAAGTTTGGTGCTGCTTTTATTTTTTCTTTCCTGTTCTGGTGCAGAGAGAGATTGCCCTGCTTAGGGACTGGTGCAAGCCTTTGATAAGCCTGTGGCAGTGTTAGGCCTGGGAGCTCTCCTAATCTTTGCCTTTGTTCCCCAGGAAAGTTTATCATGACAGCTTCCAGTGACACTACCATCCTGATCTGGAACCTGAAGGGTGAAGTTCTGGCCAGCATTAACACTAATCAGATGAACAATGCCTATGCAGCCGTGTCACCCTGCGGGAGGTGAGGACCATGCGGATATTCCAGGCCATTCCCACTGAGGAGTGGGAGGCCACAAGAATAAACAGGAACCTTGCTCCTTCCCAGAGGACATCATCAGTTCAGACCGTCTGCAGTTTACTGTTATTTTAGTAAAATTTTCTGAGAGTTCCTCATGTAAAATAAGACATCCCAGCCCCTGAGAACAGCCCCTCCAGGAGGGCTCTCACCTACATAGTCTCACTTGGTGGTTTGTTACTGTGCTTCAGTACGATTATTCTTGTTAACCATCTCCTGGAAAGCTGAGGAAGAGGACAGCATTGGCTTCAGATGGCAGACGCTGGCCAAAGCAAATAGCATTTCTAGCTTTTCTAACCTTCTAAAGGTTTATTATGAAATTAGAATCTTTATTACCAAAAAAGCATTTATCAGGAAAATTTGTCCTTAGTTCTGTCTATAACCTGTTGCTGCAGCAACACTGTGGCCATGCTCCAAGCTCAGTGAGTTTGGGGGTCTGAGCACTCACCCTTTTGTCTTAGGCCTAGAAGCTTCTCGTGAGCTCTGGAATTGCTGCTAGGGTCCATGGTGCCCTTCCACAGCTTTGCCTTTACTAGCCTGGTTTCACTGAAAAGTAACAGTTATTTTCCTGTTGACCAAAGCACAGATTTGAATGTAAAAGTGTAAAGATGTGATCTCTGCCGCAGAGTCCTTTCTTATGCATACCTCTGCATGAGCACCCTGAAAGGCTGCCTAGTTCAGGAGGCAGGCAGAAAGAGCTCTGTGTGGCTGTAGTTGCAGGGCTGATCCTGTGGCCCGCTCAAAGTAGCTGCTTTGTTACAAATATCCTGTGTCTCTGCTTGTTCTTTTGCCCAGGTTTGTGGCATCATGTGGCTTTACCCCTGATGTAAAGGTGTGGGAGGTATGTTTTGGCAAGAGCGGAGACTTTCGGGAGGTGACCAGGGCTTTTGAGCTGAAAGGCCATGCAGCTGGCGTACATTCCTTCTCCTTCTCTAATGACTCCAGG
Organism: Dromaius novaehollandiae; assembly: GCF_036370855.1. NCBI lineage: Eukaryota > Metazoa > Chordata > Aves > Casuariiformes > Dromaiidae > Dromaius > Dromaius novaehollandiae. Next base: position 13,332,084 of record NC_088116.1, read on the forward strand.
CGGTAAGGAAATATTTTTTTCACTGGCTTACTATGCTTAGCTCACCCTTGGGACATGGTGGGCTGGCCCCTTCCAGTGTAAATGAGCAGCCTGACTGAACAAGCTGCAGTCTGTGCTGTGCGGGAACTCTGCTCCGTGCCTGATCTGGAGCAACAGGAGGCCGTGGCAGCAAACCAGTGTCTGTGCTTCTGCCATTTCCTTGTTCCACATTGATACCCTCCTAGTGGGTGAATGCTCTTCCTGATCTGGAAAGAGGATGAAGGCTAAATGTACACATATATGCACAGACACATACATGCACTTCCCAAAAGAGCTCCCCAGCCATGAGCCATGTGCCCCGTGGAGTGTGTTCGCAGAAGGTGGGTATCACCGGTGTTCCGTTCCCCGGCAGGATTCCCGGTTTGCAGATGTGGAAAGGATGTAGGTACTACCCATTTTCCTTGCTGTCACTTCTGCGTTCTGTCCTGGCTGTAGGATGGCAACTGTTTCAAAGGATGGGACGTGGAAGTTCTGGGACACAGATGTGGAATATAAGAAGCAGCAGGATCCATACCTGCTTCTGACAGGAAAGTGTGAGGTGACAGAGCCTTGTCGCATTGCCTTGTCCCCGGATGCTCGAGTTGTGGCCATCTCTAGTGGTACCAGTATTGTTGTGTACAACACCCGAAGAGGAGAAGAGGAGGAACGCTTTGTTGGTGTCCACGGACAGTACATCACAGACTTGGCTTTTGACATTAACAGCCGCTACCTGGTGTCGTGTGGGGATCGGGCCATCCGGGTGTTTCACAACAGTGCCGGTTACCGGGCAGTGGTGGAGGAGATGGAGAGCATGCTGAAAAAAACTGCTAACAAAGCCACTCGAGAGAGGCTAGAGCAACAGATCTCAAATGCCCAGAAAGCGCTGGCCGCAATCTATGGCAAGAAACACTAGCCATCTTTCCCCACAGTGGCGTACTCGGGTTCTCCGCAGTTGCAGAGAACTGTACTCTGCGTTTTGGGATTTTAATAACACTGAACAACTTATAATAAAAGAGCATACAGACTGCTCATCTAGGGCGTTCCTTATGTACTTTCTGAAGGGGTAGTGAACAGCTGAATGGCATGTGTCTGCCTCAGAAGGTGGGAGTTAGCTTGGAATTAGCTCCAGAGGGAGGCTGTTCTGTTTCCTTCCACAAAGCCTCATGCTTTTCCCCAGGCACTTGTTCTTGTGTAGCAGTTTTCATCCCTTCACTGATAGAGCCTTTGCTCTTACTGGGCCATTGAAGTGTTTGGGCTTAAAAGATCCTTTTTTCTTTCTTTTTTCTTTTTTAAATCCAGATTAGTAATAGTTACAGTGCAGGGCTGCCAGTAGCTGCGAGTGTGATGGAACAGGTACTGAGTCGCAGCCACAGGACGGCTTCCCCCAGCTTTGCTGCCAGAGAGCAGCATGGGAGGCAGGTTTTACTCCCTTAAAAGCTGCTCAAGCTTGATGCTAAATTGAAGGTGGTTTCTTCATGGAAACTGGAAATAATTTAACATCGCTGCGTCAGTGCTGGGGGGGGAGATGCAGTTTCTCAAAGTCCTGGTCCGGTCTGGAAGCTCGATAAGGTGCACACGCACGTGCCGGTGCTGCTGCAGCAGTGACGGGTAGGACGGGGGGGTGAGGGGAAGGGTACAGCTACGGGCATCCCCTGCTAAAGGAGGGCGCAGCATTGCCGCCCAGAGACCGGGAGGGCCAGAGTCCGGGCCCCCCCCGCCAGGATAAGGCCTGCGGGTGGCTGGGCAGCGGGCCCCCCCCGGGGCTGGGTTGGCAGGGGCCGGAGGCGGTGCCTACCCGAGAACCGGGCGCGAACGGGCCCGGGGGCAGCGCCCGCCCTCGCCGTCCCCCAGCAGGGAACACGGGACTCCTCCCTCGGGGCGGGACCTGCCCCGGAGCAAAATGGCGGCGGCGGCGGCGTCGCCGCACCTTCGCGCCTCCTCCCCGCACGCCCGGCGGGCGGGGCGACGCGCGCAGGCGCACTGCGCCCCTTCCGCGCTCTTCCCCCCTCCCTTCCCCCGGGCGTAGCGAGCGCGCTGACGTAAAACGCGCAGGGCGTGGGCGGGGCGCGCGCATGCGCGGGGACCAGCGGCGGGTGCTGCGGGAGCCGGGGCTGCCGGGGCTGCGGGCGCCATGTCGGGCCGCTCGGTGCGAGCCGAGACCCGCAGCCGCGCCAAGGATGACATCAAAAAAGTGATGGCCGCCATCGAGCGCGTCCGCAAATGGTGAGAGGCGGGGCCGCGGGGGGTGGGGCCTGGCGGTGAACAGCCAATCACCGGGCCACACGGGTTTCGGTGGAGGTGCCTTGGTAGCGAGTACCCAATCAAAGTGCTGCATGGGCCAGTGGGCGGGGCTAGTGGGGTCGCAACCAATGAGCTCGTCCGGCGGCTCTGGTGTGTGTGGGGGAACCGGAAGCGGAGATAATCAGCAGGTGGCAGAGCCAATCACAGGTAGAATTACAGGGTGGGGGGACGCGATGTGGCGCTGCTCTGGACTGGCGTTTCCTTGGACCAATCAGTACTTGGTAGGCTTGGGGGCGGGGCTTGTTACCACGGCGACTGCCGATCTGGCTTCCTGGAGCCCTGTCTGCGCCGCTCGCCGGGCGAGGGGGAGCTGCGGGCCGGGCCTGGGCTCTTCCTGTCCCCGCTAACGTCTCCCTCGGCGCAGGGAGAAGAAGTGGGTGACGGTGGGCGACACGTCCCTGCGGATATTCAAGTGGGTGCCTGTGGCGGACAGCAAGGAGGTAGGTGCCATGCGGGGCCCGGTTCCCCGGGGAAGGCATTAGGCGGCGGTGCTCGGCCCGGCGGGCGCCGGGGCCTCTCCTCAGCGGGCCCCCACTGCGGCCGGGCTGAGCATGCAGCCCTGGCCCGGTCACGGGAGATGAGTGAGCAGCAGGCTGCTGTGCGGCCCCACGGCCCCGGCTCGGCAGCTGTCCTCACGCGCTTTGCGAGCAGAGCCGGGGTTGAGAGGTCAGGCAAGCCAGGGGTTCTCCTGTGCAGGCTCGGGTGGCTTTCCCCACCCTGGCTCTTTCTAGCACTAGCACAGCCTGACAGTGTCTGGCAGTCCTGCATTTTTCCCTTGCCTCTTTAGCATCTGCGGAGATCAGGGCTTGCAAGAAGTCCTGCATCAATGCAGACTAGCTGACCTGTAAGCCTGAATTCTACATTGCCTCACCATAGCTCTGATTTCTATCTCTCATCATTTTGCAGCAATGCAACCATGTTGACATGTCTGTACTTAAGTAAGCCATTTCTTCTCCATTACATATGACCTTGTGTGCTCTCAAGTGATCCCCTGTTGCTGTCTGCAGACCTCTTTGCCTTGATCCCCAGGGAACCTTAATTTGATTGTACTCCTAGATAGGGGTCAGGTGGTCCTCTTACCCTCTGGCCTGGTTAGAAGAGTGCCCAGAGTGGAAAGGGGGAAGGTCTGCATCAGCACATCCCGCTGAGCTGCTGGGAGAGAGGGGAGCCGTGCCTGGAGGTGGCATCTCTGTCTCTGAAGCAGTTTGTACATCTCCTGCATCCTCTTGCCAGCGGTGGCCTCTCTAACCTTGTGTTTCCGTTTTTCTTTCTCTCTTCAAGAAAGAGAAATCCAAATCAAGTAGCAGCACTGCCCGAGAACCCAATGGCTTCCCAGCTGACACATCTGCCAACTCCTCTCTCCTTCTGGAGTTCCAGGGTGAGTCTGGCTGAGCCCTCTTCACCCTTCCAGCTCTGGAAGGACACTAAGGTCTTAAAGGAGCTGGGATGTTACTGGTTTTATATATACTACATGTATTGGGAAAAGCAATGCATCTCTGCAGTGTCGACATTGTTCCAATCCATTTCTGGACTGTCCCTGCTGAAGCTGTTAAGCTGAAGCTGTACTTTCCTGTCAGAAAGCATCATAGTCAGCTGCTTCTGGGATCCTCCTGTGGGAAGCCTAATGGCGAACTGGAGGAGTGGGTGTTCCCCTTCCCCCTTTGCAGTCCCTGCTGGGCAGAGGCTGGTGGCTGCCTGCAGCTGAGCCCTCTGCTTCCAGCAGTGACTTGAATGAATCTAGGAAGAAAGGATAGAGGAACCTTGATTGCTGCTATGCTGAGGACTTTGTGCACTGTAGGATGATAAAGAAGAGGTTTGGTTACTGTTTGTTGCGACTACAGTACTGTAGGCAGTGAGCTCTGTGTCCCTTATTGCCTTACTTGCTGGAGATCCTAGCATGGGCTGGTTTCCTCTCCCCTGCCACCATGCTGTTGGTCTCCTCTGGCTGAGTTGGCGTGGGCATTCTCAAGTGCAAGGTGCTCTCCTCTGTCCTGCTCAGCCTCCCCGTTTCCACTCAGAGCAACACGCGCTCTCCTGTGTACTGCTTGCAATCCCCAAACACTCCAGCCAGCCACAAGTTGACCAGACTCTCGTGGAGCTGAGCAAGGCACAGGCAGCACAGGAACTTGCTGCTGGGACAGAAAAAGGGCAGGCCATATGCCTGTGCCCAGTCTACCCACTCAGCTCTGAGTGCAGTAGAGGAAGAGCAAGGATTTTTTGGCATTTCCAGTATATGCAGGAAAAGGTTAGCATCACAGTCCTGCAGTTTGGCCCTTGTGGGTCTGTTTTACCTGGAAGAGGCATTCCAGGATTGCCTCCCCTTCTGGAGGTAGCTGTTGGATGTTCCTCCTGCTGTTAGATTGCTGCCTTGCAAATAGAAATTTTTAAGAATAGAATTTTTTTTCCCATAAAATCCAGGTGCACAAGCAAGAAGTCTCATGTATGTGAATGCCTGGCTGCCTGTGAGAGGTCACAGGGGCCCTCCGTGAAGCTGCAGACATGAGATTTAGTGGTGTCCCCTGCAGAGCTTTGTATCACCCCTGCACCTTGTGCTCGTTCTTTCCGAATAGGCCAGAGTTGCTCTCCTCTGCCCTGCTCGGATTCTCCCGTTCCCCTGAGAGCAGCACCCTCTCCCCTGTGGGCTGAGTGTATATGTAGCCGTGTCCCTGTGGGGAGCCCCATATGGGAAGCTCCTGCTATTGCCTAGTGACCGTATGAATCCCCTGTGCTCTGAATGCCACCACCTGAATGAGCTCTTCCTCCAGCACGAGGCCCTGGCTCTCGGGGCTGCCCTTGGCTGCTTGTGCCCCTGGGTCAAGGTGCTCTTCTTCACTAGGTGCTGTTTCTGCAGATGAGAACAGTAACCAGAGCTCCTTGTCAGACGTCTACCAGCTCAAGGTGGACAGCAGCCCGAACTCCAGCCCCAGTCCCCAGCAGAGCGAGTCCATGAGCCCTGCTCATACGTCTGACTTCCGCACGGATGACTCGCAGCCACCCACACTGGGGCAGGAGGCGCTGGAAGGTGGGTGCTGACCTGCACGGGCACGGCTGCGGTGCTGGGAAAGACGGAGTGGATGCCCAGGCTGGGGAGCCCGGGGAAGGCCATACGGGAGCCTGGGCAGAGCTGCCCTTGAGGGCTTCTGTGTGTTGCTTGTCTGGAGGTCTCTGTGCTGGTGGGTGACTGAGGCAGCTTTGTCCGAAGTGGCCAGGGCGGTGGAGGCCTATGTTGTCTGGCTGGAGGTCTCCTCCTGGCTCCTGGGTTGCTGCAGTGATCTGGCTCACTCACTGAGCTGGGTAACACTGTGTTGCTGGGTCTGCAGTGTTGTTAACCCTTCTGTTCCCTCCAGAGCCCTCCCTGCCTTCCTCGGAAGTGGCAGACGAGCCTCCCACTCTCACAAAGGAAGAGCCAGTCCCCCTTGAGACTCAGGTAAGGGAAGGAGTACTGAAACCTCGGCTAGATGCGTACAGACCCACCTTGGTCCTTTTACCGCAGGGCATGTTCACTTTGGAACTGAGGTTTTCTGAGGTTTCTCCTGAGGTTTTCTGTGGTTCAGTTTAGATGTTAGGGCACAAATTAAGTGTGTGAAGAAAAATGTGGAAATGGAGTAAAATAACGACTCTAGCTGACCCAGGGCTGAACTGGACTCGTCACTCCAGATGCCCTGTGGCTCATTTACTGCCTGGTTCTTGCTGAAGCTGCCACACAGATAAAAGCCCAGGGTGTCCCCACAAAGTGAGACACAGCCTTGTCTAGCCTTGGCATTGCTGGTGGTCACGGTGGCCTGGATCTTGTGGGCATGCCGAGCCCTGGCGTAGCCAGTAACCTCTGCCTTCTGGCTGTTGCAGGTAACTGAAGAGGAGGAGGACTCTGGCGCACCGCCTCTGAAGAGATTTTGTGCCGATCAGAACTCTGTGTGCCACACGGCCTCGGAGAGCTAGCCTGCCCGTCCCCGGGGATAGCGCCTTCGCCAGCCCCTCGCAGAGCCAGCCTGCCCTTCCCTGGGGGACGGGGTGCCTCCCTCCAGCCCGCCTTTTCCCGGGGGACAGGGCATTCCTGCCGCCTTGTGAGCCAGCCTGCCCTGCCCTTGGGGATAGGTGCCTCCCACCAGCCCCTGCAGAGGCAGCCTGCATTTCCCCCAGGTGGATGGTGCTTACGGGCACCTCATGCCACCAATACCTGCAAATTTGCCTCTATTTATTGGGTCCCTCTCTCCCTGCTAATCTGTACTATAGTGGCGTGGGGGTCTCTGGCGTGTAGTCTGCATGTGCAAGGGGAGGAGTCCTCAGGGCTGCCTGCTCTCCATAGCCCCTAAGGCACTGGCAGATGCTGTTTGCCTGCTTCTGGATCCCCTGCCCGCCCTCCCCCTGTGCTGGGAATGGAAGAGCCTTGTTTCACCTGCACCAAGTGGTTTGTCTGCTCCCTTGTGATCATATCCTGGAGCTTTTCAGTGGTGGGTGAGATGTGAGGAAAAGATGAGAGGGGTGAGAGCGCTCTGGGGCTAGAGACAAAGGCCTTCCATGCCACCGGGCAGGGATTCCAAGCTGGGACGCTGTGCAATAAGCTGCTAGGTTAAGCCATTAGTATTGGAAGACACAGGAGCACTACCACTGTGGAGGGCAGGTACTGTGTGCATCAGGTCGCAGCCTGCCTCTGCTCTGCAGCCGGGCACTCGCAAAGCCTCCCAGCCACCCTCTGAAGGTGGCATCACCGAGGGGCCCGTGGCTGGAGCACAGCTCAGCTGGTGGGGGAGCCTGGCCGGCCCGCCTGGGTCTGCGCCCTGCTCCCCTTCCAGCTCGCTCTGGTGCCCTGAGTGCCGCAGAGCAGAGGGAGCCGCTCTCCTGGGCCCTGGAGGGGAGCTCCTGCCACCCGTCTAGGTACACCTCTGACCTCCGGGAAGGGGAAGGATGCAGTAGGGTGTAGGGTCCCCCGCCCCAGGAAGCCCTCCCGCCCTGGGGCTCCTCGCCTGTCCCCCAGTACGGTGTGGGGACACAGTCGCCCCCCCGCCATGCCCTCATGCTCCCTGCCATGAGCACCCCGGCCCCGCAGCACCCGCCGCCCCGCGCCCCGGGGAGCCGCTCCCGGGGCTCTGCCCGGCCCTCCCCCCGCCGCCATCTGCATGTCCCACCGAGTCTGTGATCGAGCCTGGTGAAGTCGAAGGCGCCGGCTGCGCGCGGAAGTGGAGAGATATTTTAGCACTGAATAGAATATTTTTAAAATTAAACTATTTGAAATACAGCACACGGTGTCTCAGCGGAGGGGGTGGGTGGGAGGGACTCCCTCGTCTTGGGGCTGGCAGGGGCCCAGGGAGCAGCAGTGCTGGGGCACAGCGCTGCCGCCGGGAGCTGTTATAGCTCGGGTGGGCGCAGAGGGAGGGTGAGTGGAGCCGCTGCCCCTGTGCCCAGCCGTGGGTCAGGCCATGCCCATGATGCCCCCACCCTGTCAGCCTGGACTTTTCTTGCCCCCTCGGTCAAGCCAGTCCCAGCCCCCACGCCATCCACTGCCCCATTAGCCTGAGCCTGGTGCCAAGCCCGGTCAGGCTGTGCTGGGGTCCTTTGTGCCCCCAGCCCCAGATCAGGCTGTGCTGTGCCTGGTGCCCCCCATCCCGAGCTGCCTGAGCCTGGTGCCCCCCCTTCTGAGTCAGCCCATGCCCAGGCCTTTCCCACCCCCGGGGTCAGGCCGTGCAATGCTCAGTGCCCCCTCACTCAGGTCTCCCTGTGACCCCCCCCCCAGGGCCCCCAGAGCAGTGTGCCCAGCAGTGTCCAGGCAGCCCAGAAGGGATGCGGGACAGCGGGTGCCGGCCTGAGCTGCCCCTTCCCCGGTGGGGACACCCATGGACAGCCCTGGTCCAGCAGCAGGCACCAGGTGACCCACGCAGGGGCACCCTCTCAGCCCGCTGTGCCCAGAGGCCTGTCACCAGGCACCCATGCCTGGCATCACCTGCCACCCTGCAGTGCTGAGCACCCACATGTCCCCCAGCTTCAGCCTCCCCTGACCTGCTCCTGGTGTCCCACAGCTGTGGGCCCTCCCGGGGTCTCTCTGAGGCTGGTCCCCAGAGAGGAAAGCCGAAGAGCACTGTAGCACAAAACTGAGACCTGCAAACTTGGAGCGGGTCTGAGCTGCCCACCAGCACAAAACTGTTCCCCCCGCTCTCTCTGAGTTTGATTTCCAGCAGTTCACCGGCCAACTTAACTCAGCACGGGATTGGAAGAGAGCCAGACCACTGCAAGGAGGGAGCAGACCCACGAGCAGCAGCCAGCCCCCCAATCAGCCAAGCTGTGGTGTGTGACTTCACCCTAAAATTGGCTTGGGCAAATGTGGGCTCGCCTGGGTGTGGGTCCCAGGTCGCCCATTTGAAGCGTGGCATCCCTCAATGAGGTGTCTCCTCCACTAGCTCTTGGGGACACAGCACTATGGTTTTGTAAGTGAGGTAGTTCTTGGAATAAGTTTGGGAATTGCTGTCCAGCATCATTTTGAGTTTTATAGGTCAGTAATGACACTTGTCCTGTCCAAGAATTGTTCTAAGGTCACTAAACTGTACTGTCCTTCTGCCTGCAAGTTTTCTGTTTGAAAAGCATCAAACTGGTGGAGGCTCACAGCGTAAAGGACTCATCATAGGGCTCATCAGCTTCTCCGTTCCCAGCTTCGGCATGTGCATAAAGTGCAGGGTGACTTAATGACCACTGCTTTTCTGGGGAGAGGTCACTGGTGCAGCCCACGAGCCTCCTCTTGCAGATATTGCTGGTGTTTTCCAAGCTGCCTGATTATCTAAAATCTGTGGTTAAATTGGATGGTCTCCTGCATGTCCACCACAAAGTCCTCTGGCAACACCTGTGGAATTTATATTACAGTGGTAAGGAGGAAATTCAAGCTAACAATTGTGGTGTAGATAATTTTCAACAGCAGAAACTGCTCCTGCGTATGGTCACATAGGATAGTCCTTTGTTCATAGCTGAGAGAGTTAAGATATGTTTCGTACGTAGTTTTAAGATAATGAATAGAAATGGATCATGCATGCACTGGAATGGTCATGCAGGACCAGGGACCAGCTGGATTGTAATAATCCATCAGGAGAACAATTCAGGGAGCTCATCCAACCCAGCCAAAGATGCTGTTGCAAGGATGCTTGCAATGAAAATTTCCTTCTCTATCTGTACTGTGACTGGTTGTCATGTCCAAGAGATTTGATTCCCCATGTGAGCAATACCCTATGCAAAAGATCCTAATAAATTATTTTAATTAACATTATGTCCATGGGTGTCTTTGCAACAGTCTGTCTTGGATTTGCTTGTGTATTGCAAATAGTTCTTCTTTTCCAGTTTATTAAATTTAGTGTGTAAGCCTAAACCAAAGACTCACTGCTTCCTTTGTTATACTGGCTTGTATAATCATTAAGTGTTTTTCAAAATTTATCATTTCAGGATCAGGATGGCCAGAAAAGAAGGGAAGCTGCTGATTAATTTGAAAACAAACTACCCTGACGTGGTTGTAGATATTGAGAAAATAGTTCTTGGAGAGATTTCCAGAAAGAGGATCTCTGACAGTCAGAAAAGGAAATGAAGTGACCTTGTTAAAGCAGTGTGTGCATTGCTGAATTCAGGAGGAGGAGTAGTAAGGATGGAGATTGAAAACAAGAATTATTATTTTCAGGAACACAGCATTGGCCTAGACGTAGAGCAGTCCCTCAGGGTGTTTACTGACTCTGCAGAGGCCAGGGAATACTCTACATGGATGTAGCAGCAGAGTTACTTTGTGCTTTTTGTGAAAAACTTGAAGCTGTGGAGATCCAGAAGGGAAAAGTGAATCCACAAAGCCACACATCTGTAGCCTGAACTCTGGTTTGTCCTGTAGATCTTCCTCTTCAGTCCTCCCTATTGCTTCAACTGCAGCTGTTGGATTGCTCAGAAAGAAGGAAAACCATATCAAGACCTGTGGTGAGAATGGGCTAAGTCCTAAGAAAGCCCTGTTGAATGTTGATGGAGGAGCAAAGGGGATACCTTTGAACACTCGGGAGTGCCACATCCAAGCCACCGCAGCCAAGCTTTTAAGAGAGAAACTGATGGCTGGAGAAGTCTTGGATTTCACAGAGACAAGCCATGTTGAATTTAAGAACTTCTCAGCAAGGGATGTTTTGAAATACATTAGAGAAATCTTTCTAAATTATGTCTCCGCCTTTGCAAACACTCAGGGTGGTTATTTAATTTTTGGGGTGGATGACAGCAGTAAAGTTTTTGGAAGTGACAGTGAAGTAGGAAAAGAGGCTTTAGCAAAAACAATAGCTGATGTCATGGGCTCGTTGCCCATCTATCACTTCCATAGGTCTCAGACTAAGGTGCAGTTTAAGTCTAACATCCTGAATGTTTATGACAAAGAGGAACACTTGCAGGGCTATGGATGTGCTCCAAGAGTCGGACCATCTTGCTGGGCTGTTTTCCATGATACCCCTCACTCCTGGATTGTGAAGGGTAGCACAGCTGACAGACTGAGCATCAAAAAATGGACATGACAGCTGTAGATCCAGTAAAATTAGGGGGAAGTCTTCATTTGCTTTAATGTCAGCTTCATTTTCGCCTTGGTTTGTAAGCTTTCAAGAGCAAAGACCAACTTCTTTTGCTCTGTGTTTTCGATGCACATAGAGCATGGATTCTGGCCCACGGCACAGTCACAATACAACAGCAGTAGTTTGGCACTTCCACTCTGGGCACTGAGGGTGACTGTACAGTTACTGGCCTCCAACCCTCATTTGAAGCAGTACTGTTTGAACTGTTTCAGCAGGACTTTTTGAAGCACTCCCAACTAAGGGGAGTTTTCCTAGGGTTCAGAACCCATGTGCTCCCTAAAAAAAGTGGCCAGATTCAAAATTTGCCCATGAGCTTCCACTACTCTTAATGGGAATTGCAGAAGACTTTTGAAGCTGGCCATGACTGTTAAGATGCTTAGGAGGATGCTTAGTGTCACTTTGCACACCTGGTGTTGGCTCCACGGCTGTTAAAAAGCTGTGTTTTGAAGAAGCAGAAGTGTAAGGCTTAGCTTGTTTTGAAGCGTGTTGTCCCACTTCATTTTGAAAACCTTCCCCTTGGAAAGCTGTGTCCTGCCTTGTGTTCCATCACCCCATGACAAGACCTGTACTGCAGGTCCTGGGGAGGTTATTCTGTTGTTTCATAGCCCAGGGACCTGAAAAAGGTTTTCAGTCTTAAAAGGAAACCAGCTCTCCTTTCCTACTGGTTCCCTGTAACACAAATCTCCCACGCGTGTGTGCTCGTGGCAGTGACAGCATGGACAAGGGATGTATTAGCCAAACGGCACCTCCTGTCCAAGCCGAGCCGAGGCCATGCATGGCAGCTTTGGTGTGTTATGGACTCCCTCCTGTGCCTGTGTTTAGTGGTGGGACATCTGGTCTCTTCAGTCAGTTGTTTTCTGTCAGTGATAATCAGGAGGGAAGGAGGCTGAAAGGCTGATAAAGTCACACAAAACACAGAGATGGTGATGTTGATAGGAGCGCAGCAAAGCAGGGAAAGCATTTGGAGATGTGTCTTCTGAAGACACTCACGTGGTGTGCACAGGTTATTCCTTTCAGATGCTTGTACGCTGTTCAGGTGTCTCTTGCCTGTGCACTGGAGTCTCAACAACCTCATCCCAGGCGCAGCTTAAATCTTGGCTTTGAATCATAAAGCCATCTCTGCTCTGAGCCCAATTTCGCCTACAGCAAATTAAGATCATGTTGGTTTGACCCAATACTATCATATATAGGTACATACACACTGGCGTACAACTGGTAGGGTATTTAAAAGATGCAGCTTCTCCAGGAATGTTGATTTGTTTGGTTTTTCAGGTGTTTTGAATTCTTCTTTCCCATTTTTGCCACTAGGTGTAATCCTTAACACATACACAGTTGATGAGACTATACCCCATGTCCTGGGGGACACCAGCTGCCACCTGTGATGCTCAAAAATCTTCCTATGGGTAAAAAGAAAACATATGTGTAGCCAATAATTCATTTGTAGTATATGTGAAATCTTAACAATCTAATCAAGGGTTTGTTATTAGTCCAGATCTAATAAAATAAATGAATACTACTATACAGAAAAAATTATTATTAATAATAATAATAATAATAATATGTTAAAACTGTTACCCACACATTTCCTAGTATCTACCCCTTTTCCTGGTCTTACGCTCAGCTTTCCACTGCCCCTCGGGGTCCAAATGTTGATGGCTTCAGTCTGGTGTGGAGGGTGTTGCGGTGAGTCATCAGCATCCCAGCTCCTTTGTGGGGAGGAGCATGTTTTTGACGGTGACGGTTTCTTCCCCATGCCAGGATCTACTTGGGATCATTTGCCTCATGTTTGCTAACACACTTTTACGATGCATTCGTTTTTCACTGGCTGCAAGTTCACCGTTACATCTGAATTTACTGTACATGGTGTGTTCCACATCAGACTGATACTTGTTTGTTCTGCAATGCCTAAGACCAGTTTTGCCCAGATTCATGTCCGCATTGCTTTAACCGAGCATTCACGAGCTGTTTCTAGCCTTGGGATCGCCAGTGCCAGCCTGTGCCCCATCTCTTACCATCCCGTATCTAAAACCCTCAACACCAAGCCCCGTGGCGTTCCCGTCTCTCAGGACCTCTGCTATCACACCAGGCCTATATTCTCTACTCTACAGCATTATGTTAGAGGCAGAGATATCGTACTCTACGCAGAATAACTACTTGTTGCTACTGTAGTATAAAACTATGGTTGTACAGTACAAAAATAAGTAAAGCAAACCAGATTAGCCACAACCACCTGGCTATTTGAAAAATTGCTGATGCAGGTAAACCAAGTAAAAAAAAAAGCTCCAGACAGGTCAAGGAAGGCTCAGACAAAGCAAACCTGATGAGCCTCAGTCCTGAGGCCTTGCAAACTCGGTACAAATACTGTGTCTTGGTACTAACAGTGGCAATCCTATAGTACTGGGCGAGGGGGCTACATACCAAATATTTGGGTGTCAGATGGCTAATTGTCTTAGGCACTTATCTCGGGCAATATGTTAATTCTGCCACGCTGCACATTGATGGAGGAACTTCACGTTAGGATGAATAAGGGAAAGTAAAGCTCACACCTTACAGCACAGGGGCGGAGAATCTTGCCTTTGTCTTACTTTTTCAGGTGAACAGGGATGTATAAACACTTTGCTTTATTTCAGAAACACTTCAGCTATAGAAGCAGCTATGGTTGCTGAGCAACAGATACTCCCACATCATTCATACCAAGCTCTTAAGGATGAGAAAATAAAAATAACAAAGGACACTATAAATCCTGCACTGCTCACACGGAGCTGGCCCATGGCTTTTAGGTCAAGCTCTGAGTAAAATACATGGGATAGACACAGAACTCCAAGTCTACCGTCCAGTACTAAAATCATTCCAATTAGTAACGCACAGATATTTTAAGTATATTCCATTGAATTTTCTTTCAAATGCAATCCAAATTCTGACCTATACATATAGATATTAATTGCTAATTTTGCTAATTAATTTTGTAATTTTGCTCTCTTTTCACACTTGTTTTCTTTTCGTGCTTACTCTCAGAGGACTAATTTACTAACCAGTTAGTACTGTTTTGGTATATGATATGTACTTGCTCTTTCTTCATGCTAATGTGTTTTTTAAATGGAAACCTGTATGACAGTCAGTATAAACGCATGTTTTCTTTTGAGATTTTTCTGTGCCTTGTGAAGGTGCATAGCTATAACTTTAACCTATAAATTTAGGGGCAGATTCGTGTTATTCATTTTTAAAATTACAATTATTCATTGTTTTGGAAAAGTACTAAGGTTAGAGTTGTGATAAGAGATGTATTGCCCTATATTTAATAGGAATGTGTGTCTATACATCAAGAATCAGGAGACTGGTGATGCTCCTAGATGCCTTTTCCCTCACTGTATGCACTGAGTTTTACTAGTCAGGAGTGCAGGGGATGCTGTAACAGGGCTGCTCTGTCTGGTTCAGCCTCCCACAAGGGCAACACCATATCCTTCCCAGGACTACCTAGGTCATGAGGAGGCAGATGCAAAGGATGCAGGCCCTTCCAGAGAGACTTTTTCCTTAATCCATTTAGAAGTCAGTCATGCCTGAAGCAGGGAGTCGATACTCCTTTTATCCACATTAAAAAATCCTTACAGACTTAACACCAGATATCTGGGTTATCCATAAGAACGCTGTTTTTAACTCACACTATATCATTTACTTTGATGACCTCACGATACAATACGCTCCTTAGGCAACTGGTGTGTTGAGTAACTTATTTGCTGTCTCTCATTTTTCCAATCTTTGATTTCTTTTTTCTAGTGGGTTCTAATGTAATCAAATGAAAACCAGGAACCATCTGCACTTAACTGTTCTCAGAGTATCCTGGATTAGAGGATTTAATGAGAAAGCAAATCCTTCCATTTAATGAGAGGGTATTGATATTTTTAAGAAGTTGGGCTGTTGACATTGGATTGCTGGAAAACCAGGACGTTGTGTGCAATGCTCTCTCGGTAGCTAATAGGCATACCCAGTGCTGTGTGCTGTATTCAGAGATACCTCTTCTGCTGAGTCTGAATGCTCAAGAGAAACTGCTTATGCATTAAAGCAGAAGCTAACCAGTGACAGGGGATGGACTTCAAAACTGTGTGTGATTCCCCAAATACTGCATCTGAATTGCACAAACAACCGGACGGAAGTTCCAGGGGATGACAACCTCAGGAAGAAAACCAAGAAAACCCAGGCCTGTACCCAGAGAATTGCATCCTCTCTTCCACAGACATCCCTGCCTTCCTGTGTGTATTTGTAATAGTTGTGCTGAGGTTCAGATCCTAATTAAGTGACTGTCTTGGCTGTGAGATTTTGAACCTTCTCACTCTCAAGCACTATGAGATGCTTTCTAAGAACCTGCACAAAGTCAAGAAGCAGTTTGTCTTTAGTCTTCCTGGAACAGGCGAAACAATTGTGGCTTTGAAGACTGTGGAGCAAATAAGAAACATTTTCCACTGTGAAAATCAGTCCCTGAAGAAGTTTGTAGGGTAAATAGTGATCTGGTCACTTGGATTAAATTGGTGCTACCTGAGTAACACCAAATTAAAATAATCCTCCTCTCACTAATTCTCATGAGAATCAAGAGCAACTCCAAGGAAACCAACAGAGCAGCTCTAATCGCAGCTCTGCCCTGCAGCTCTGAATCACTGTAAGTCATTTCCTTGAAGAGAAGACATATAGCCAGGGTCACAAGTCACTGACTCAAAACATTCATAGACTTAGAAGACATTTGGTTCAGCTGTTTTTATCTTGGTCTGATCCTTAAATCTCAGTTAGATTTTGAAGTAGCTAGAGTCAGTTAATTGTGAACTGTCTAAGCAGAGTTTCAAGGAAGCATGTGGAAATGTGTATTTCCCCTTTTTTCTTTCATTCTATCCTCTGCACATAAAGAACAAGTTCTGCTGATTTGGCATCCATTTGCCCAATATATATCTTTGGCTGACACGCACACACACACACACACACACACACACACATACTCCAGTCATCCTGAGAAAAGTGTGGATATTAAAATGAGAAGGAACTGGAATGAAGACCAGAATGAACTGAGCTCTGGCCCAGATACAGCATTTGCTGACTGAGGTGAGAATTGCATGTTCAGTGAATGCTGGATTGTGTTAGACTTTAAAAGACTAAGGTCTTAGTTTAACACTCTCTTAGGCCTGCTGCTGACACCAAAAAATGACCACCCGCCTTTCTTTACTGCTGCCTCAACACTGCCTGTGCTGGGGTTGATGTGAGCTTTTGTGCAGTTGTGCTATGAACTACCTCTTGGACTTGTGCCATCTAGATAAGCAGAACAGGAACAAATGCCTTTTTGGTAGAGGATTTCAGCCAGAACATTTCTCCAGTCCTGTTCTCACTGTGTTTCCACTTGTGTCAGCACAGAGAGCTCAGCAAGCCACCGTGAGTGGACTAGGCACTTTGCATGAGAAAACTACAGCCTATTTCAGACACTGCAATACCCAAGCAATAATGCCTGGCCTGAGCAGGGCAGATCACCTGGCACAACTGCTTACTGTCCCCACTCAAACTGGGAAGAAAGGGGAACCCTTCATTCCTGCTGAAGCTCAGGCGCTGCACAGCCGTGACCACAAGGTTCATGAAGCTGGGAGAGCCGGACTGAGGGACATACCTGGGGGGCTTGCCATGAGGCTTCCATATAGGAATGGTGGGCCTGAGTTTTGACTCCTCCTCCTAGAGTAGAGCCAAAGCCAGTTGGCCAGGGCCATGCAGGCTGTGTAGCAATGCTTGCACACAGCCAATCCACTGGAAATTAATATTTCCACCTTGAAAGTGATGTAGCACCCTGGAGCTGAGATAGGAAGTTTTGCATTTTTAGATAGTAAACAGCAGTAGCCCTCCAAGCAAGAACACACTAAGAAATGGAGAACTAGTCAATACGGATTTGTCTGATCGCTTCTTTTTATTTCTCTATAAGCATTTTCTTCAGAAATGAGACGTGCCAGTCTGTGACACATGTTGCCTTCTTAAATGGGGACTTCCCGAGAGTGAAACATGTTGTGACTGATGAAGCATCCAGAAAAAAAATGGTAACAACATGCCCAGGAGCTGATCCAGAAGAACAGTCAAGATGAACCTGGCATTTTCTGGATCTTCCTGGATGACTTCCAGTCCACTCATCCATACGGTTGTGGTCTTCCATTTTCAGAACTATATCTTCAGGAATGGCTGACCAAAGAAGTCTGTAATGCCAAACAAATATATGATGCCATGTTTCCTGTAATGGAGAAAATCCTCCAAGAACGTAAAACATATATGCCATATGGGACACTGCAAATGTTGTTTAAATAGGCTGAAAGTGCCCATTCATTGCCAGGTGGCTACAGAATAAAGAAAAATATGGAAACATTTAAAATGGCAGAGTATGTGACCAGGATGTG
This sequence comes from Dromaius novaehollandiae, assembly GCF_036370855.1. Taxonomy (NCBI): domain Eukaryota; kingdom Metazoa; phylum Chordata; class Aves; order Casuariiformes; family Dromaiidae; genus Dromaius; species Dromaius novaehollandiae. Next base: position 13,349,368 of record NC_088116.1, read on the forward strand.
CATCAGTTATATCAAGCATGGCTATTCCTTCAAAGCTATTGCAATCCTGTGCAGTACGCAGAAGGCAGCAGAGGAGTTTTATCAGATCCTGGAGCCTGCACTAAAAAGACAAGTAAGGCAATACAGGGTAAAGTTGGTCTTCAGGACAGCAGAGGATGTTTGAGGAAACGTTATCGTTCCCGACAGCATCCAATGCTTCTCAGGCCTAGAAAGTGTTGTGTTTGGCACCCACCCCATGCCTGCACAAAGGGAGATTTCTCTCAGTCTTTTACTGTGTGTGACATCCAGAGCCAACACCGAGCTCCGTTTGCTGTTTCACAGAGAGAAGATGTTCCTAAAAGACGTCTTCAGATGATAGTTCACTCTTATGTGAGTCTGCAGACACTAGAATGCTTTACTCACTTTTTGTTCAGTGATATTATAGGGCAGCATTAAGATTATTTGATGTGCTTTTCATTCTGTAGTCTATGCTAAAAAATGATGCAGTTCCATATATACATTTTGTCATGTACAGGCCTGTAATATTTCATAAAACTGATTTTAATTGTAGGACACCTCTCCTGAGGAGGACAAATTGCTGAAAATGGCAATTATAGAAGGAAGTAAATGATTGCAAGCTACTTCGACAAATTATAGAAAAGTTTGGAGGCTTGTCCTTTCAGTTCCCCTGCTCTTTAAACTGTCTGCATGATTCTGACCTGTTTCAGCACAACAGAGTGGAAATACTGGCTGGAAACACATCAGGGACCATCCTTGATTGGATCTCAGCTGGTGCAGATGCAAATATTCAAAATCCTGCTTTTTTCTCAGAGGGAAGATACTGGTTAATTTTTAGCCACATCCTCCCTTTTCTCATCCGAAAAGATATAGCCATTGCCTGCTTTTGAGAGTGGTGGTGGCTGTCTTCACCTCCGCCGGGACTGGGGCTGTGGTTTTGTGGTTGAGTCGAATCATCTTAAACGCAGGTTTCTGCCAACAGAGACAGTTCTGTCCCCAACAGCACAGTCCCAGCCCTCCCATAAGCAGGGTCTGGTGTGTAATGGTGCAGTGAGCTGGGAACTCTGGTGTGTAAGGGTGAAGTGAACTGGTACGGTGAGCTGGGAACTTTTAGCAAATTAGTCTTCAGCCCGATGAGCTCTACCTCATGATGCACTTGCCCAAGCGCTAGTGCTGGCATGAGACATGGCAGGAATATGCTACTTCGAGAAGGAGGTAACACTTCTCCCTCACCCTGCTTCCTTTTGGTAGCTGCTCGCCTGTGTACTCACCCAAGCTGTTTAGAAACTGCAGCAAGTTACTGGGACTATTGAAGTTAACTAGCTGTTGCAATACAGTGTAAATGTTGAAAGCTCAGTTCTCACTGTCATGTCAAATTTGACATAAGCAGTATGGCTCTTTAAATTCTGATTGTGCAGAAAACTGTTGAGAATCTACCACATAATTAAATCTTTTCTTTCCGTCTCAACTGCTAACTATTTCCAGAGCTTTGCCAATGTTTGTCTTGTAACACAGCTCCTATTAGTGCTTACTCTGACACAAGGCACTATTAGATTTTTAAAAAGCTGAAAAATTAGTGGTATGATTATGTCATATTTGCCCTGAAAATGACATTTTGCTATGACTCTTACATAATTATACTAGCTTTCTTCTTTTGCACAATAAATGTATGTTTGAACCACAAGGGATCAGGCTGGTGGGCCTCCCATCAAACCGAAGAGCAGGAGAAGGTGGCAGGGTAGAAGAGCCTGTGCCTTAGGTGACACATCCACTGTCAATGAGACCACAGAAATTCTGTCCTTTGCAGTGGGACAGGGGATGGCAATAGTCCCATAAGAAATGAAAACCAGACCCAGAAAGGAGTATAACAGGATATAAAAGAGACCCAGAGCAGTGGTATGGAACTTCTACAGGGATGCCAGAAGACTGAGAAAAGAGTCAGGTACCTGGAAATGTCCTGCTTTAAATGGAGACAGTGTAACTGTGTCAGTGAGCCCCACAAAGTCACACTGATTGAAATCCCAAGGCCTAACTAGGATAACTATAGCTAAAAAGTTTCCTCAGAACATGTAACAAACACTGATCATTTCTAAAAATACCAAGAGGTATTTCATGGCTCTGCTGGGTATGGGGCCCACGAGAGACCAGTCTGCTGCAGTCTGGAAGAGCACAGAGAGCCTGGTCTAAAATCTCCCAGATGAAGGGCTGCTCTGCACCGGTGCCCATAGCGTGTTTAAACCCAGCTTCCTTGCAGGGGCGAGGCAGGCCAAAAATCCACTCATTTTGCTCACCTTCAAAAAGAGGAACTACATAAAATGAGGAAGTCTGTGAAAAAGATGTGAAAATGGGTCATTTAGGCACTATGCTGTATGCATATCACCTAGCCAGAGACCTGAAAAAAGGGGCAGCTCTGGTTGCTACAGCATACGTGGATTTCCAAAATGTTTTGACAAGACCCCTCGCCAAAGGAGGTTAAGCAGACGCAGGACGGAACGGAGATAAGGGCTGGGGGTGGAGAGCTCAGAAGAACCTGGTGAGACTGAGTGACTATGCAGTAAAACGGCAGCCAAAATTCAGTGTGAAGTGGTCCGCAAAGTGTGTGTCGGGGGGAAGGGGTGCAGCCCTGATCGCACATGCAAAATGACAGGCTCTGGGCTGGTTGTGGCCACTCGGGGATGAGACCTGAGCGTGATGATGGGTGGTTGCCATGAGGATGTCACCTCCTTAGCAGTCAAGAAGACAGTCAAATGTTAGGACTGATTAGGAAAGCAGTATTAAATAACTGAAAATGACATTATATAAATCCCTGGTGCACTTGTACCTGGCATATTAGTGTTCATTTCTGGTCCCTGAATCTTGAAAGAGACAGAGTAGGGAAGGTTAGAGAAAAGCAACAAGGAGGATCAAAAGCGCAGAACGGCTCGTGCATGAGGCATGATGTCGCTGGGGCTCTAGCCTGGGAGATGACCAAGGAAAGGAAATATCATAGAAACCATATAAAATCATCAGCAGCAAGGGAGGCGGAGGGGGATGCCTTCTCCCCTCGTTCCTCCAGTTCAGCAATGAGGCTCTATCAAACGCAGCTACCACGGGCCTGGTCACCACCTCATGGGCCTGGTCGCCACCTCACGGGCCTGGTCGCCACCTCACGGGCCTGGTCACCACCTCACGGGCCTGGTCGCCACCTCACGGGCCTGGTCGCCACCTCACGGGCCTGGTCGCCACCTCACGGGCCTGGTCGCCACCTCATGGGCCTGGTCGCCACCTCACGGGCCTGGTCACCACCTCACGGGCCTGGTCACCACCTCATGGGCTTCGGCCTCGGTCTCGGCTGCGGGGCGTTGCGGGCGCTGCAGGCTCATCCTGCCGCTCTGGCGTCGCCCCGGCGCGACGCTCAGGCGTGGGGGGCGAGGGGCACACAAAGGGTCTGGACAGAAATAAGGACGGCTGGAAAACGGCAAGCCGCGACCGAGCTGGGCGGCCTGCGGGGGTGCTCCGCCCGCGGCAGGGCGGCCAAGAGCCGCCACAGCGGGCGCGGGGGGGCGGGTGCGGCCCGGCGAGGCCCCGCGCCCTCCACAGCGGCTCCTCCACGGCCGCTGCCCGCCGACCGCGAGGGGCGCTGGCGCTGGCGCTGCCCCGCGCGGCGCCGTGTCCATGGTGAGGCGGCGCGGCCCGCCCGGCGGCCATGGAGGAGCCGCTGTGGAGCGCGGACGCGGCCGGCGCCGTGTATCGCTCCCGCGACCCCGTGCGCAATCTGCGCCTGCGGTGAGGGCCGCTTCCCCCCCACCCCAGCCCGGCCCGGCCCGGCGCGGCCCCGCGGCCCGTCGTGACGCCGTGCTGCCTCCCCGCAGGGTTCGCATCCAGCGCCTCACGTCCGCCGGCCTCCTGCTGCAGCAGGCCCCGCTGCCGCCCGCCGGCCCCCGCGGCCCCGAGCTCCTCGGCTTGGCCGCCCGCGCCGCGCCCGGTACGTGGGGCGCCTCGGAGGGGGGGGGGGGGCGCGGGGCGGCGGCGGCGCTCGCAGGGGTGCTGCCGCGGGTGACCGGTCTCTGTCCCGCAGGTGCCCGGCGGCCCCCGGACGAGGAGGAGGAGGCCGTGGTGGCGTGGCAGGAGAAGCTCTTCAGCCAGGTGGGTGCGCGGCGGTGGGGCCTGGACTTCCCCCCGGGGCCGTCGGCCCTGCTGCAGCCCGGGCGGCCGCTGCGCTCCCCTGCCCGCCCGTCTCCCGCCTTCCGCGCATCCCCTCAGGTTTCCCCCCCTTTGGGGTGAGCTGCTGCGTCTGCGTCCCTCCGCGAGGGTGCTGGTGGTGCTGTGGGCCACCATGTCCCAGCGTGGTGTCAGGGCCGTACTGGACGTAGCGCTGTCGACTGGGATTCCCGAAGGATCTTGGTGTCTTTAAAAATCTCAGCCGAAAAGCTTTTTTGGCACTGGCCGTGCTGATGAAGTGCAACTTTTGCGCTTTACCTGTGGTGCTCTCAGTTTGAGGTGGATCTCTATCAAAATGAGTCAGCCTGTCAGACCCCCCTGGACCGGCAGTACCATGAGGAGATCCTGAAACTGGAGAAGGCTGGAGGTCGGAAGAACTACCGCATCTTCACCTACACCGATCATGACCGATTCACCAACCTGGAGGAGGTACCAGCTCTTACTTACACGTAATCTGTACTGCACTATCTGTCAGCAAGGCCAGGCCTACAGGTTTTTAGGGCAGAGGGGAATGTTTGCCATTTCTTAGGCATGCAGAAGCGGGCCAGACATTGTGAAAGCAGGAGAACATACTGTTTTTGCAAGGCAGAAGCGGTATGGTCACCTGGCGCTCCATACCCAGAATGAGATCTTCCCCTTTCAGAAGGGTGTACGGTGACAGCTTGGAGGTACTTGGCTTTGTAGAGTTGTTCTCTAGGTGACTTGCTGGGTGGAGTTCAGCTGTGCTTTGCCACAGGAGTGGCGAATGACATCTAGAGTGTTTTAGCAGTTTGTCCCTGCATGTATAGGTGTAACTACCTGTATTCTCCTCCAAGAGTGACCCTCTGTTTGAGAAAGATGTCCTGTTGTAATGAGGCTAGTTCTAGTTGTGTTTCTCTCTTCCAGCACTACCAGAAAGTAACTGACTCAGTTCATGAGGTGCCATCATATCTGGCAGAGCGAATGGCCACTGCGAGGAGGAGAAGACAAGATCGTAGGCCAATGTGAGTGCAGACTGGGGCTCAGAGCTTGCTAATGCAGGTTTGTTGGTACTAGTGCCTCAGGTCTGGAGGAACGTGGCATGTGGAAGTTGGCAGCTTGAACTGCCCACTGAGACCTCTCAGGAACTGGCTTTTGTACTCAGAACTGGTACCGTGACTTTTCATCCTGGAGTATTCAGTGCTGTCTGTACCAGGCTGCTCTGGTGTGTTGTATCTGATTGTCTGACAGATGTGCGTTGTGCTGTCCTGTCGTTGACAGAGAAGGGAGTTCTCTGAAGTCAAAAGTCATCACCTGGGAGCCCTCGGAAGAATTTATAAAGAACAATCATGTGATTAACACTCCTGTTCAGACCATGTACATCATGGGGGACTTGGGTCCTTACGGAAAGTAAGTAAAATCTTGAACTGATCTAGTCTCCCAGATGGAAACTCATCTCCCGCCCTTACTCAAATCACCTGCCTCTTTCATTAGTCAAGGGGAGGGAATTCTAAGAGCTCAGTAATTCCAGCTACTATTTCCTTCCTCTTACCTCGGTTGGGAGGCACTGAATGTATCCCTCCCAAAGGCCTCTTATACTAGTAGGGAAGTATGGGTGTGTGTTCCCTTTTGTGTTTCCATGTGCATTTACTAGCTCTGCTGTTCCGGAGTAAGAAAATATACACGTGCTCTATTTAGACTGTCTCTGTCTTTCTTGGTATCTTCCATTAGGCTTGGTCGCAGGGAATATGAACATGTTCTTTGCACAATCAAGGTAGACAGCAATGGTGTGATTACAGTGAAGCCTGACTTTACTGGCACAAAAGGAGCCTACCGGTGAGTGGGACAGGGCTGGTACCACTAGTGGGACTGATACAGAGGGCCAAAATTGATAGCCCCCCTCAACTTTCAGGCAGTAGATCAGCATTTAAGTTGAGGGATATTTTTTTAGCTTTGTTTCAAGGGCTTCTGGGACAGATTATTGTGTACTTTGTACTTGTTGTCACTGGGCATGTGATCTGGGCTTTGGAGCCAGCCCCTAAGGATACAGGTTATGTGTATGCAGGACATGAGTGATCCTTTTTGAGCCATTGATGCTGGCAGGCACTTGGGAGTGAGGAGAGGGTCATTAGTGCCCTTGTGTTACTTCACAGGCCTTGTAGGGAGGGGATGGCATGGTTGATAATATTGCTGCCTGGGCCTGTTCTTTGCCTAATGGTAGAGTTTCGCCCATGTGTTTTGGGGCTCTGCAGAATTGAGCTGGATGGAGAGAAGCGAGAGCTGTGGAAATACACCATTGAGAATGCATCTGTCCAAGTGCAGCAGGAGGAGGAGGAACGGGAGCAGCGTGTGTTTAGAGATGTAAGGACCAGCTTCCACTGATTATACTGACTAGTTCTTACTTGGCAGAGGGAGCTTAGACCCTCACATAGATATAAACATTAGTGCTATAGGCACCTAAACTTAGGTAAGATGAATGTCACTGAAGGTGAGTCTCATCTGCCTAGCGATTTGAAAACTCCAACTCATTCAAATACTCCCTGAATACTCTGCTTCATTCCTTGGTCTAGGTTGAGGTCTTGTCTGTCACTGGTATTGGTTGTGTTGACAACTGACTGCAACTGATGTTTTTAGTCAAGACTGATGCAAGAAAGCCCCTAAATTCTTGTCTTTCTAGTGTCACCTGCTGATGGTATTCCTTCCCTTTTGAGCAGTGGTCTTCCTCTTGCTGTGTGTATAGTTACAGAATGATTTCTTGTTACCCTTAATGTTCCAGGATACTTGGATCTCATTTTGTGCCTTGACCTTTCTGAATTGCCTTTTTGCCTTTGGCAGTTTATACAGGTTATTAATGTGTTTCAGTTTTTGATTTGTACACTTCCTTATTGCATTTGAGGTCAATGAGGAAATCGTGATTTAGCCACACTGATTTCCCATCCATTCATTTCAGTGGAATAGTTTGTGCTTGTGGTTTTAGCACTGTGTCATTTAAGAGCTGCTGATTCTTTGGAGTTTATTCTTTCTCTAGGTTAGCCTTTGACAAGATGTTCTCAGAAGCTGAAGTTTCATGCAGCGTTAGCAGTTATGCATCTTTAATTGTATTAGATTCTTAAATTCTTGCATTACTCTATACTCTGCTATAACAATGAAAAACTGTCAGTTATGCCTGTCAGCAACTTAAATTGGTCTTATTTTATACCCATCATATTTTTTTGCAATAATATAAGCAAAAACATATAATCAAAATGGCACTTTTTGTAATCCACTTTTTCTGTGTTTTCAGCTGTATAGTCGGCACAAAGAGTACCTCAGTGGTCTTGTAGGCTCAGAATTTGAAATGGTGAGTACCACTGGCACTCAGGAGGGACCTGGAGGCCTGCCTTTTGGAGACCGGTGACCTGGTTAGCATGGCTGCTGTTTGTACCACAGTCTCCAAAGGTTGTCTAGTTCTGGGGATGTGTTGGCAGCTTTTGCCATGTGACTTCCTACTGAAAATTGGGCAGAAAGGATCCATTTGCAATGGACGTGGAGCCTGCGGAGGTCCAACATACATCTGTCAGACCTGCAGCAGAGAGTGCTGAACAGTGCGGTCTCTGTGAGACTGCATGCATTGTGTGAAGGCCTTTGACTGTAATAACTCTGAGAAGGAAGGAAGGAAAATTTGTATTTTGGGGTGGCGGTTGCTATTAACTTCTTGAATGCCAGACAGATTGTGTCACTCAGTTCAATAGCCCTCCCACCTCCAAACTCATGTACGCTTTCACTGCTCACTAAATTACCCAGACTGGAATCTTTTCTGCTCAAATCTTGTTCCCCAATGGGTGTAAGTTTTCTACTCCTTCTAGTATTTCAAAAGTGCGTTTCAGCTCTTCCTGTGCTTGCTTTATTCTTGGGCTAGTGCAGGAGCACTACAGTGGGAAGAGGACTATGATTTCTGCAAGCGACTTCAGATTGCATTTTATATCCGCTCTGAAGTACTGTAAAAGACCTGATTTACAGCATAGTGAACTCTGGCAATCTGGGAATTTGGTCTCCCTAGGGAGGCTCTATCCAGAGAGACTGGTCACTTCTGGAAATGATGGTAAGATAATACAAGAGGTCAGAATTTCTCCCTGACCAGCAGGAAGCAAGTCAAGGGATGAAGCCTTGAAATGCAAGCAGCCATGAAATATCCATGTGACATCTTGTTGGGAGGGGATTGTGTGAGGCTGCACGAATAGTCACTAAGCTCTTTATCTTCTTTATCTGCTTGTTCTCATAGCCTCTTCCTGGTACGCTGCGGCTGTTTGTGAATGGGGAAATAGGTGAGTCCTTATTATGAACTGTCACTGTAGGAGCAAAAACTGGGTCTGCTGGAATGGCTAAGGCTAGAAAGAGTCCAAGGATTCTTGATTCAAGGGCCAGTCCAGAGCAGATGATTCTCTCCCTAGCCTCCTTTTCTTCCTCCTCCTCTTCCTCCTCTTCCTACTCCTTCCCTGTTTTTGTGAACTAATCCCTTGAGTGGCGTTAACAGATTGGAGATTACAAACACGGCAGCTGTTGTAGGAAAACATACAAGTCTGAAGAAGGGAGAACAGACTGGGAAATTAATACAGATTATAGCAAAGAAAGCAATTAAACATGGGACCTCCATAACCTGGTGGTGGGGACAGGGCTTATCCTGAGAAAGAATCTTCTCTGAGGGTCATGTTCTGTTGCACGGAAGAACCTGGCTTTTCCCAGCTTCCAGCAGTAACTGACTATCCCTGAGACCACTGGTGCTGCATCTCCCATGCTCTACAGTGAGTACTGGAGGAGTTTATGTGGAAGCAAGAGGCTGAATGTTCATTCTGTCCTCTTCTCAGTTTCAGCTCAAGGCTACGAGTATGACAACCTCTACGTTCATTTCTTTCTGGAGCTGCCTAAATGTGAGTATCCCTGTTTCCAAGCATATCACAGCAGTTTAAGGTATAAGCCATACTTTGGCTAATGCATCAGATCAGCTCTGCTAAAAAGTCAGTAAAAATTAGTGTAGGGGCTGGGATCTAACTGGAGGCTGTCAGAGTGGTGTGAACTAAACTGACATCTGAGAGAAAGTAGCATCTTCACCTCTTGCCTCTTCCAAATCGGATTGGGACATAAAGGACTGACGGCTTCTCAACCAGCGGTGGTGGTGGCCAGCAAACTACCCAAGTTCACTCCTGATACTGCAGAGAATAGCCTTCCTGTCTTCTCCATCTCAGTAGTGACCCTGTCTGATTTCACTGCCAGCCATCATGTTTTCATGTTTTTTGCTGATGCTAAAGTATTAAATCTTGGCTTAGAAATAAGGCTCCCAGCATTAATATGCACATCCTGCTACTTGTTTCATCACCCTGATGCTATGGCCCTGGCTCCCCTCTTTTCCTGGCTATAGCCCTGATATTTGTCTGAGGGGCTGTCACTTTGCTACTCTGTATTTTTAGGTAAGGTTCCCTTCTCTTAAGGTGGACTTTGTGCTGTCATACGCAGTTTCATGGAGTTCTGGAATGCAGTAGTTGCAACAGGAGGGTGGGATGCACCTAGGAAAATTCAGTGTGGGTTGAACATCTGGGACTGATGTTCTCCTTTGAGCTACTCTGACTGATGAGTCCGCCCTCTCACCCAGAGCATTCACCACTGGGTTCACGTTCTCCTTTTCTCCTAGGCTGGTCGAGCCCGGCATTCCAGCAGCTCTCAGGAGTGACACAGACCTGTGCCACCAAGAAAGTGGGCTGGGTAAGGATGCTTTCAAACCAGAGGAGCAGAGCTTGAATAGGCACACTTTGAGGTGGACCATATAGTGTTACAACCTATGGGTTTATTCAGCAAAGGTTCTGACGTGAGAGCGCTTTCTAGAGCAGACCATATTGGGATTCTCCTTATTCTGGTTATACATTTGACATTGACATTTCTGACATTTCTCAAGAGTCATTGACATTTCTCAGAGTGCTGCTGTGTTTGAATAAAATTTCAGAGCAGTTTCTGGAGCCTAACTTTTTTCGTCATTTTGGTTGATTGCCTTTGGAGCTTTGATTTTTGTTCTCTCAGATGCTCAGAGTTAATGAAGCATTGTTCTGGCTTGACTGGGACTGAAATGCGCACAGTCTCTAAATTGATTTCTCAGTGAACCCCCCCTTCTGTCTGGGAAGTTAATTCAATTGCTGTCTGCAGCTCCTCCCTTACAGATAGCTGGATTTGAATTTTACCAGCTTTTTCATGCCCGTGTAGGAACTAATTTGCTTATTATAAAAACCATTATCATACAACATTTCAGTAATCATGTTGTTTGAGGTATTTTGCTGGGTTCATTTAAAGATCCTGATGGTGTCTAATAATTATGCCAATGGCTGACTTATCATTTGAGGTGTGTCACTCTTTCCCCCTTTTCATTAGTTTTAACAGCCTGTTCCATCTACATGGTTCTGGAAGTTGCATGCAGGTCCCTCGTGCAGCCATGTGTTCATTAGTGTGGTGTGATTGATCTCATCTAAGGCACCACTGCTTCCTCTCCCCATTAGTTCTTTTCTCCCTGCTCTCTATGTGCCCATTGTAATACTAGTGATGGATTCTGCTCCTGTCCAGGAATCTGATCTCTGCCCTATTCCTCTTTTCCAGGATAATGTGGCATACTTCTGCTACCTCTTCACTTTGGAGATGTTTTTCACCCAAGAAGATGAATCAGAAGGTGCGTTTTCTTGTTGCTCTGAAAGGTGAAACTCTGAAATCTCCTGATCACAGTGTAGGTAGGCATCTTGCCATGTGGACAGATGTAAACAAAGGAAAATGTTGCATGTTCAGCAAATGTTCACCCCATCACCACACAACCTCTGGACATGTAGCAAATATTCTCTGCCCAGCAATGTGTCAGTATTTACATGGAGTAGTAGGCTGCGCTGCTTCCAGGCCATACTCAGTTCTCTCCAGTTCTGAATCTACTTGGAACGTAGTTCGTCGGCCTCTAAATGATGAGCAGGCTGATCTGTGGTACCACGCCCAACATACTGCACAGGGTACGGGGACTCTGCAGCTGAAGAAACAGGCAGCTTTTTTGTAGACAACCAGAACTCTGTGCTGAGTCTTATGTTTGTAGACACACTAAATGACCTGTATAATCTTGGTATAGTTTATGTCACTTTGAAACTCCTGGCTGTATTTTAAGCTGGGCTTGTCTGCTGCCTTTTTCTACCCCATCGCTACATTCCTCTTTCTTCGTCACCAACCCTGTTGCTTTTTGGACTGCTATCACTAGGCACAGCTTCACATCGTGCCTTGCCACTTGAATCCAACATGTGCATTGCATCAGAGTATACAACCAACACTTAATGCACTTTCAGCCTAGAATAAATATGATGTATTTATTACACAGTGGAGAAAGGAAATGCTTGGAAACTTGTAGGAGAATCCAAGGTAGTAACCTTCCAGTAAGAGTGAAACAGGTATGTGTTAGAGTTAAAAAAGCTCCCTTGTTTTGCATCACATTGTTCAGAAAAGAGTGTCTTGTCTGCACAAGGACAATCGAGCAACCAATTTGGACTTGTTCTCAGAGATTCATCAAAACAAAAATTTTTCCCAGATTTTTAGCCTCTTACCAATATTTCCCTTTTCATCCTGAAGTCTGAGGGTCCAGAATTACACAGGAAGATAAGCACCCATATGTCTAGGTTTGTCATTCTAGAAGAAATACAGAGAGGACTTCTTGCTAGTGGACTTGGGTATTTAGCAAACTCATTCTCAGTGATAGTCTCCATTTGCAGCTTTTACACAGCTGTCATCTGCTCCCCTTCCTTGCAGACTCTCTCCCTCAGTGGCCTGTTCTTTACTTCGAGGTTCTATCCCTGGATTTCTGGCAGAGGTATCGTGTTGAAGGATATGGCTCTTTGGTGCTGCCAGCCTCTCCAGGTAAAATGTATTTGGGGGCAGTATGTTAAGTGCCTAGGGGAATGAGAGTTGAGTGGTCCTCTTGGGAGTGGACTCAGCTGGTCCTGGGGAGGGTTTTCCTGTGCATACTGAAGGGGATAATTAGCTCCCTGTGAGGCAGCGAAGAGGGTTCTGGTGCATCCTGAACCGTTTTACCTGTTGTTGAGAAGCATCGTGTGTTGCTGTCTTTGCTCCGTTAGTGTTTCTGTCTGAAAATCTTGTGCAATAAAACCCTGGAGTGGGGCAGCATGTCCATCTCTACAATGGTGGTAGTCCTTCCCTGTCCGACCTGGAACCTTAGGGTCACATCAGGCATGCTGATGTGGTAAGGAGATGCTCCTCATGAGCAGGGGGTAGTTTCAGCGCTGCCTGTGTGTGACTGTCTGAGGCTGAGTCACTGGTAAGAAGTGTAGATATATGGTGCAATGTTCACACTTCCAGCCTGCCATGGTATGGATCGATGCTGTGGTATCCATCTCTGTGACTCTGAATGGATTAATTGGCCATAGCCACTAAACTGGCCTGTCATCCTCAATCAGGTCTCCACACGTTTACCATCCCTACCTGGCGCCCTGTGGAGTTGGGGACAGTCTCTGAGCTGAGAAGATTTTTCATCGGTGGATCTCCTGAGCTGGAGGACTTAACTTACATCAGGATACCATCAACCTTCAAGGTGGGTTCAACTTCAAGATGCTGCTCTTGCTGGGAAATGTTAGATTCTGCTCTCAAGTTCAGGTTCCTGTCAGCAGCCTTGACCAGACTCGAGCAAGGATGAGCTGATGGTCCCATCCCTGTGACAAATGGATCCTCTGTGGGACTTGTGAGCAGGGACAGAGGAGTGGACAAACCCTGCAGTAGAGCTCTCTGCCCTCTGAGGTGTATTCAGCTTAGAGAAGCGAGTGCACAGAGACTAAAGCTTACCTTACCTTGCCTTGCCTCTGCTTGTGCTGGCCGATGTCTGGAAAGCATCCCTCAGGTTAGCATCTCTTACCAGCTCTAGTCTTCATGTGTGTTTGTAAGGAACCTGGGCTGTGCTGAGCTTGGAACAGCTCATTGAAGCAAGAAGCCGACAGGAATGTGGGGCAGACAAAAATTCCACATGCTCAGGAAAGCTGCCGAGGTTCTTGCTGGTGTAACGAACAAGCTGGTCTTAGTAGCAGTTTTCAGTGGGAATAAGCCCTGAAGCAATGACTAAAACTTTTCTCCAGCATTGTGCTATCAGCTCACTAGTAATCAAGTCCTGCCCTCAGTGCAGCCCAGAACTAATTGGAAGAGACTCTGTGCTCACAATTGTTGACACTCTTTGTGGTGAGGTGTGTGGTTGCTAAGGATCAGTTTGTCATAGCAGGTTGCAGGCTCTGGTTATTCTAACTTGTGCTTTCTCTGCAGGGAGAACGTCTGAGCCGCCTTGGCTTTCGCACAAAGACAACGGGGAGTGTCACATTCCGGCTTCACTGCCTGCAACAGTCTAAGTAAGTGCTGCGAAGTGAGTGCAAGCTCCATCTTCTGTGTTGTGTTGTGCCAGCCCTGACCTTGTACTTCTCTGCAGAGCTTTTCTGGAAACCAGTGCCTTGAGACAGCGCATGCAGAGTGTACTGGACCGACTTGGAGGCATCAGTCAGCAGAGCTCTGTCTACAACGTTTTGGGTAGGGCTTTCATCTCACTCCCCTCTGCAGAGCCTTTGCTTCGCTTTTGTCCCCTTTTTACAGGATAGGCAGGGGATTTCTGGAGAATCTATTGTTGTGGGTGTAACCACCCCCTTGAGCTTCCTGAGTCTGAGACTACCACAGCAGAGGTTTAATGTTGTGATCTGAAATTGCTGGAAACTTCAGGAGGCATTGGCTATCAGCAGGTGGGAGGATAGCCGCTTTGTGAGGGCAAAGCCTCGGCTGGGCTGCCCAGTCTTGCCTGGCATGTGGCTGTAGTGCACAGGCTCGTCTCCCTTTCTGTTACGCACAGAGGAAGCACAGTACTAGAAATAAATGAAGAGAGCAGCAAGGACCTGGTGCTTTGTTGGTGGGAGTTAGTACTAGGAAGTGCAGTTCCTGTTCCTGGAGAGATGATGTTCGTTGGACAAACTCATCCCTCCCCTTCCCTGAGGCTGCTGTTCGGTATCCACTGATGCATTCTCGCTTGCTCTCACCTGCTGTGTTGCAGAGGCTTTCCAGAGGGCACGGCGCCGGATGCAGGAGGCACGCGAAAGCCTTCCCCAAGACCTCATAAGCACCTCGGCCACCACTGTGCGCCAGACACAAGAACCGTGATCCACCACCTCGACTGCCTCCAGCCTGGGAGCGCTCAGCAGCTTCTCTCTAGTAGAAGGACAAAAGGAATCACAGTGCCGGTGCCTGGAGGCTTTTCAAGCCCTTCCTTTGCTATTTTCCCTAGATGGGGGAAGGAGTCTGTAACATATCCAGCCCCAGAATCTTTGTGTTTCCACAGATATCTCTGGAAGGACACCTGTTTTTTCAAGGCATTTTGTTGCCATGCCATAGTGATACAGATAATTCCTGACACTTTTGCTGGGCAGACTAAAACACCAAACGCTGGACCTGTGAACCCTTTAACACCTTTTCAAGTATTGAATAGTAAATGATTATAAAAGTCTCAAGTTTACAATGACTTGGTAAATTTGCTTTTCTTCTTAAAGAAGAGAGTGATGTTGAAGGTCGAGGCATGAATGCTGTTTCGGATTTAATGAAATGAGTAGATAACTTCTTGAGAAATGCTGATAATACTTGTTGGCATTTGTAAATACAGGTCAGTCGTCAGTAAAATGAATCTATCCACCTGTGCCTTAAGACTGACTCATTTCTAGAGAAAATAACTTTCTGCCACTTTGTAATGTGTGAAATCAAAACAAAGGAATGATATATGACATCAGTTCAGAACTTGAAAAAAGGGTTAAATTCTGTAATCCCTTGTGTGTTTCTGTGAAGCTCCTGGGCTCTTGCGTCTCTGCAGTTATTAGCAGAAGGAGCCTTTGTTCGAGGATTCAACTGAAGAACACACATTCCCCTCAATTTATAGCAGAACTTCATCTGCGTGGTTTGCAAAGAGCAAAAGCAGATTGTAACATTTGCACAGCAACTGAACTTTGAGCTATCTCTGTTCATTGTTCCATTTCTGATTGCAATATGCTGCATCGCTTCCTGGGGAAGCATGTGTCTAGTTTTTACTCTGTTTCCTCTCCTGTTCTTTTCTCAGTCTCTTTTTTCCTGTTTTTGTTCCTCTCAAGTTCAGAAGTGTGAGGGTAACTGCAGACTGGCAGTGCTGCACTGATTTGTACATGAGTCATGTTTTCATGTGTTCTTCCCCTCCGCCCCCAACACAAGGGGTAGGAAGAAAAACCTCAGGCTGAGATCATGCAGACCTGAATATGTCCATAAAATTAGAACTCACAGGCAGAATATGAAATAGGAAATGGCCTTCTCCCTCTTGCTCTGCACTTTCCCTCTTTGCTAGGAGTGTGAGATTGATGGTTGCAGCCATGTTTATGACTGTTAAACATCCTGCTCTTCTCTGGTACTCTGTTGGCTCCCTCAGCCCATTCTTGCCATTTTGATCTTGTCCCAGCCTTCACTGGGAAAACTGAACTCCTGAATTTGTCCCTCCTTGACCTTTGTTGTAATTCCTAGATCCATATGGCAGCCTGAATGTACCTGGCAATTAATGAAAGAATTTTTGCTCACCTTTCTCTACCTCTACCCCTCCTTTTTGATGGAAGAGGCTGCCAGCACGTATTACAATAGTGTGGCCTGTTAAGCAGACTGCGGTATCCCTAGGCTAGAGCTGGATGGTGCTTCTCATGCTTGAATCAGGCATGAGAATCGCTCTTTGATGTGATGTGACTGTATAAGCCATTGTGGCTGCAAAGTCAAGCGCCCAGTTCCAGAATAGCAGAATTGAGGCTTGGCTGGGTGTACGCGCTATCATGGTCTTTAATGAGGCTATCACATTTCACAGACGCTGACCTGCTTACTGCTCAGGTGTTCAGTGAGTATGTAGCTGCTCAGTGTCTCTTTTTTATCATAATTCATGTCATAGCTGTGTAAATTTACTGAATATTATGTAAGTAATACGTAATTTCTTTCAGGATGTTTCTGTTGTGTCTGTCACTAATAGCTGAATCTCATGTCTTCAAAGTACCTTTCAGGATTGAGTTACAAGGTAAGAGAATATTCTTTTTATCAATAAAGTAACAAAATACCTATTTCCTTAAGATGGCACTGAGGAGAGCAGACACTAATAGAGAGTGGAATCTTCTGATTAGGAGATCAGATTCCCAACTTGTGTTCGTTGCTCAGAGCATTTATATGGCAGAATTTGTGAGTTGACTGTTAAGGTTACACTGAGATGTGATAAGGCTTACTATTTTTGCTAGTTAAAACTCTGACTACTATTATGTTAAAATCTTACAGAAAGTCACAAGTTTATTGAAAGAAAACTTTGGAGGGGGAAATTTAAAAATAAAAATTATAATCAAAGAAGTACTCTTCCAAAGCAAGACCTTGTTAGAAATTTCTCTCCTCCATACTCACAGCCTCCTTGGCTTGACAGAACAAAATGTCTGATGCTTGTGAAAGCTGTCTTGGGGGAAACTCTCAGCAAATGTTCTTTGCATATGCCCTTTTAAATACCTAATTTCCATATGCATGTACATATATGGAAATGTCACTAATCTTTTCATCAAAACTGGCATTTGGTGCAGGGCCTATGCCCTTGCCAAGAGGCCTGGCCAGTTGGATTGGAGACTGTGCATCAGCCCGGTATTCACAGATAAAATACGAGCCATTCAACAGGAACAGACAGAAGGGAGGCTAGTGATCTTCCTGGAGACTTGAGGATTTTCCCTATGGAGGCTTGTCCCTAGAATATGCACTGGAGGCGCATAGCACCTCTGCAGTAAAACTCAACAGGAGAAGGGAGAGGAAGAGACAGGAGTTGTGAGCACGCAAAAGCTTTGGGCAAGAGTGGCACTACGTTTACAGGACTTGCGCTAGGCCCCCATGGGAAGGAGAACCTGCAGGTGGTGGTGGGCTGGGAGATGCTGTGAGCTGAAGATGGATGGGAGCTGGGTGGGCTGAAGGAGCCCACAGCAGACACAGGCTGGGCAGCGCTGCAGACCTTGCAGGGGACCAGAGTGGGTCTGGCAGAGTGAGTGCACCTAGCTGAGGTCTGCACTGTCCCCAGTGCATGGCCAGCAGTCTGCCAGGTCTAGCTACATCAGCTGCAGCAACATAATTGTTTCTCTTGGGTTGCCTCTGCTTCTTTCTTCGGGGCAGACAGCTGTGACATTTTTTGAGCACCAGCTCAAAAAATGCCACAGGCATCTCTGTGTGGTTGGATGCTGCTACCTTGCTAGTGACGTGGTCTGCATGGGGGCAGCCACCAGTTGCAAGCCCCCAGGGACCTTCCAGGCTTCTCATTAAACTATGCGAACAAAGGGTTGTTGCAGAAATGTTGGCTTGGTGGAAGAAAATGCTATGGGCAGTTGGCAGAGCTTGTAGGATGCAAAACAACAGCCATTAGAAATTCCGGTATAAATGCAGCAGAAATGGAAAACCAAGAAATTAGTCATATGTGCGAGTGGGGGAACTGCACAGCTTTGCCCCAAAGAAGTCAGATGTCACATTTCTGTTTCATGAGAGGGGCACCCCAGGAATGGATTTCACTGTCAGCTGAGGAAGACTCAGGCTGTAATAACTTCAAACAGCAGCCTTGCCAGCAAACCTCAAACACCCCTTTGTCTCAGGCATGTCCCACCTCAGATCCCTTTGCAAGTACAACAGAAACAAGAAGTTACTGCCCTTTTTCTGGGGCATACCCTCATCCCCTTGGGTATTCTGCACTGCTTTTCCCTGGGGAGAGCCTCTTAGCCCTGCACTGCCGCTCACAACCGCTTGGCGTTGGTTCTCAGCACTGAGGGCAGAGAAGTACCTCCCCACCATTTGTCCCCTGCCCCATTCCCTGGCTGCTGGCCCGGTGCACGTGGAGGGCCAGGTGCTACCCACCTCATCTGCTCCGAGCTGTAGGCGATATTCTGGACTATGAGGGTGGACTATGCCAAAAGCCGAGGGCCCGTTCAAAAACCCAGTAATATTAAGAGAAGAGCTGAACACGGAGGGGGAATGTGCTGGCATCCAGAAGGATGGGCACCCAGGGTTGTGTTTGGGAAGCATAGCAGGTTGGTGTGTGAAGTGGAGCTGCCAGCTTTTGGGGAGAAGTAGCCACAGTGGGCACGGGCATCCTGCAGAGATTTGTCTCGGCACTGCACAGTGCATGGGGAAGGAAGAAGGTTCTTAGCTGCACTCTGGTGCTTATGTGGTCGTTATTAAAAGACTGCTGGAGGCTGTTTGTTGACTCAGTACATTTTAATTTTAACCAGGGGCTTACAGTACCAGATGAAAGCTCTCTGGAGACCTTCCCTCTGGCAGTGAGGTGAAGGAGCAGGCTGCTTTGCCTTTCACCCCAACTTACCTTTTTAGTATGCTCACTGTGGTAAGATGCAGCCTGCGTTCTCTAAAGCTAATGTCAGTATTTCGGTGCAAGTCAGAATGTAACAGATCTGAGCAAAGACACATTTCATTAGATAACTGAAAAAATAAGTACCTGTATCCCCCTTTTCCTGCACTGAAATCATTGCATTGTTTTTAATTAATGTATCTCACTGCTTTGGTTCAAGCAGGTTCCTAAATCAATTCTAGCACTGTGGATTCTGGAGGTGCTTCCCTTTTTCACTCATCTGTCAGGATCCTATTCTAAAGTAACAAGGAAAATCAGAAAGCATTGAAATAACCACAGACTTCTCTATAATTTATTCACACATTCTTACACATTTAAAAATCAACTTTGAAAACAGTTGCGAGGAGATTCTGCAATGTGTGAAAGAGAAACTCTTTTCCCTGATGTGTGCGATTCTGTGTTGTTCATGTTTTGCAGGTTTGTGCAAGTGAGAGGATCGGCCTTTTGGGAAGGTGGGAAAGATGGATTTCCTGTTTCTCATCCTGGCCTTAGAAAGCTAAGAAAGTCAAATTGGACCTCCAGTCCATTCCCTTGCTTCACCTTAACTTAATCTAAGCCGGACAGATGTTTGATCAACCTGGTTTTTAAATGGTGTTGGAGACTGCAGATTGTTCCTTCCAGGTGTTTCTTTCCCTGTAGCAAATTTTCTTTGCACAGAGCAATTGGCAGTGGCAGCTTGTGCATGAGCTGAGCAAGATTGTAGTCAGGCTGCTGTTGGAGGTGTGAGGAGGAGGGAGCGTGCGAATCCTATCAGGTGGTTATTGTTTCTCTGGGGGGTTCCAGTGCCAGGTTGTCAGAGTGTCTGTGATGTCTTGTTCTCTGCTGTTAATCTCTTTGTGAGCATCATGATGCTGTTTCATGGCTTTGAAGAAGGCATTGTGAATCTGAGCGATCAGACAAGCTGGCATCTTAAGTGAGTGGGTTTCACTTTTCCTGTTGCTGCTGGAAACACACAGAGGAGAGCCCTTGTTGCTGGATTCGCCTGCTTTGCTTGCACTGTCCAACGTTTTCACAGAATCACAGAACAGTTGAGGTTGGAAGGGACCTCTGGAGATCACCTAGTCCAACCCCCCTGCTCCACTAGGGTGACCTAGAGCACATTGCCCAGGACCCTATCCAGATGGCTTTTGAATATCTCCAAGGATGGAGACTCCACAACCTCTCTGGTTTTCCACCTCAGCTGGGCTTGTAGGAAGTGGATTCCACTCCTGTTCCCCTTTGGTCACCTTTTGTTCTCCATCCTTTGCCCTCTCCTGTCCCATTTTGACTTTTTCTTCTTTGTGCATGTCACAAATAGGTTTAGATCTGTGTTTGTTTATTCTTTTCTGTGACCCCTTTTGCACCCTGCAGCCCTCCATCCTGTGAGAGCCAAACTGAGCTGTAATTCCATAACGCCTACTTGTGCCATCCCCACCTGGGCTCCTTGCCTTGCCTGGTGCACTGGGATGTGCAGAAACACTCACTCCTGTTTCTTGAGAGACAGTGCAGAGCATGCAGAACAGTTGGGTGATGTGGGTCCAGGGTGCCCTACCAGGCTGTTGGCCTGGAGACAAGCATTAGAGTGGTAGCCACTCACCTTGTCTCTGTTCCCCAGCACAGGGGATGGGAACCTGCAGCTTGTGGCCGGATCCGCCTGTGCCTCCCGTCATGTGAGCCTATCTCTGCCTCGCTCGTCCTCTCGCCAGCATCTCCGTGCTGGTGCCGGCATGCCCAGGCCGTGGAGTACTTGTGGGAGGTTCTCCGTGCAGCGAGGGTGTGGGGCAGGAGGCGATGTGGAGTTGCCCATTTTAGTTAGCTCGGGCCTACTTTGCTTCAGATCCTGTTTCTCCCCTGCCATAAGACTTGGCCTGTGTTCTTGGCACTGTGCAAGTCCCCCTGGCTCCCTCAGCACTGCTGCATTCAGTGGTTCCAGTTTTTCTCTTTGCCCTCCCTGAACAGCTTTCCAGTGTATTCCTCGATATGTTATTTCTGGCAGCCATTCCAGGATCTCTGTCCAGTGCCTCTGAAGAGAATAGTTGCCCCAAATGACAGCAGTGGCTGCAAAATGAATGGCTTCAGTTGCTTTCTTAGTCTCAGCCAAGCTGTAGGTCTGGCAGCCCCTGCTCTGATGTTGCATGAACTCTGGCTGAGCTCCTGATTTCAGTCACGTCTGCAATGTGAAACACTGGCCTCACCGTCAGATTTACTCAGGGCCAAGGACTTCCTTTTCTTCACATTTCGAAAATGCTTTGGCAAGAATTAATTCTGCACCATCCTGTTGTGTATGTCTGAGCTCTTCATTCCACTTTGCAGTCACAATCCAATCTCTTTTTATGGATACAAGCCTTCAGATATAGCAAGATCAATCTTAGATCAGTCACACATTTCACCAAACATCCTCCTGCAACCTCAGCTCAAAATACCTTTGTAATTTTTCACATCTAAGTGGAGTGTGCTACTCCTCAGGTTTCTGTGTTGCATTTTCATAGTTGCTGTCAGCTGCCTGATTTACCTCAAAGCTCTTAAACACACCATGTCCTGCAGGAGCAGGTGCTGTTAAAATAAAGGTTTCTGGTTGTTCCTTTTTCTTGGTCTCGGTTGCTTGCAGCAAGAATGAAGTGCTGTTTGAACTTCTTCCATTTAGTCTCTGTGTCTCTAGAGCTCTTGGGGAGCCAGTCTTCTCTGCAGTGGAGTGGCTTTGAATTTGTGGACTCAGGTGCTGGAGTCATTGTCTCCGTTCCAGCTCTTGCTTGACAACAAAACACAAGCTCTTGCAGCCTTCTCTAGTGCAGTATCTGAGACTGAGCTCCCAATGTGCCGCATGTGGTAGCACACGGCACTGGAGGAAGGAGTGCGTGGATGGGGGATGGCTGGGAGGAAGAGGGCACCTGCAGTTCTTACTGGAGAAGAGCAGCTTGTTGGGGCTGGAAATGTGAAAAGCTGTTGCGGAGCAGACTGGGAAGGCAGGGAAGTGACTTGTTTGGCTGAGAAGTGGGGGGGCTCCCTCTGGCAATGGGTGAGACCATCACTGGTGTTAGAGCTGTTTGCAGGAACCAGGCCTTTTGTGCCAGCAGTGTGTGGATGCGTGGTAAAGCGAGGCCCTGCCCTAACAAACTGTACGTAAGTGCAGTACCTGCAGCGTAAGAGGGAGGGAGCACACTGTCCATATGCTACCCACAGAAGCTGAGAGGTGTCCTGGTTTGCACAGTGTCCTGCAGTGAATCTGTGGCAAAACAAAGGAGAAATCTCTTGAGGCCTGATCAAAGGTATCAGGTAGAAACCCTCCAAGAGACAGGTCCTGACGGATCTGCTCACAAGGGCCCGCTTTGGCTGGAGGCAGCCAGATACGGCAGAAAACAAGAGGAACCTGATTCACACAGGGAGAAGCCGCTGCAAGTACCAGGGAGAAAAGGACTTGAGAAGGACTGTGCTAACAAAGACATAACTTGGCACATCACCGAGAACGGTA
The DNA here is from genome assembly GCF_036370855.1 of Dromaius novaehollandiae. Taxonomy (NCBI): domain Eukaryota; kingdom Metazoa; phylum Chordata; class Aves; order Casuariiformes; family Dromaiidae; genus Dromaius; species Dromaius novaehollandiae. The sequence continues at coordinate 13,371,414 of NC_088116.1, forward strand.
TGCTTCATGACTCCCACACCAGCTCGAGGTTGGCTGCAGAACATACAGGAAGAAAGCCAGTCCTACAAGTGAGTGTTTCCAAAGAGGGGAGAGCACAGACGTCAGTGCATTGCATGGAGGGAGATGAAATACTATATTCTCCAGCATACAAGGCACTGCTGTTTTGACTCATCTTATTGCCTGATGAGATCTTGCGTGAAAAAATTGAGAAGTTCTGTAATAATTATCGGGTTCAAAGTAACATTTATAGTTAAGCCTAATACTTAAGCTCCAGCGGTGAGACATCTCCATGTGGCTGCCGGGCTCCTTGCACTCCCAGCTGGGAGGTGTCCATGATAGTCCCTTGGTTTCAGAGCTCTTGAAAGGCACCTGGATGTTTGGTGACCCTGACAGGTCCTGATGCCTTTTCCAATTCTGTCCCAGTAAATGAAGAGCAGTTTTTAGAGCTGATATATGTACGAGATGGCAGCAAGAGCTTCAAATCCTCTGGGAGGAAAGCTGGTCCTTTCTCCTGCAGGAAGCCCTTGACCAAGACTGTTCCAGCTCTCAGCAAAAGCCAGTGGACAGCAGCGCACTTCAAAGGACACCCTGGTGCTGTCTCAGAGTGACCAGGCAGACAAGCAGAGCTGTCTAGGGAAAGGAGCTTGCTTCTGGAGGCATCAGGCTCTGGGAGGATGTGAGAAAGCACCAGCTGCATGTCACCAGGGGCATGGCTGTGTATGCCACACCAAGAGCTGTCTGTGGGAATCCCAAGGGTGGCTGGAAAAGGCACTGAAGCTCAGCCATGGAGATATTTGCACCGGGCATGTTTTCAGCTGGATATTTTCTCAGTCAGAGCCCAGGTGGGAGTGAAGCAGCCAAGCTCTGTGGATCGCATCAGGTCAAACCTGTCTCTCATGTGTAGCTGATGAATGAGTGACTGGGTGTGTGCCCACTGCTGCAGCTCCTCCTGGGTGGGAGGGCAGCTCTTGTGGGCAAGTGTGAGTTTGGGGAGTGAATTAGCACTGCTCTTTGGAGGGAGCTGATGGCAGGAGAGACGCCTCCTTGACATGCCTGCCCAGCCTCCCCAGGCACAGCTGGGGGAAGCAGTGAAAGGAGAGAAGACAAAAGAGCAGCAAGAAGGTGGGCTTCACAACCCAGGCTGCGGGGAGGGCTCGTGGGGGTGATGACAGAGGGGCTGATTTCTCCTTAGAAATACACAATGCTCTCGTCATTCAAATAAATGAAGCCACATTCGTGGTGAAGGGAAGCTCTCCCCACCTTCTCCCATCTGTTCTCCAGGCCACATTCGTGGTGAAGGGAAGCTCTCCCCACCTTCTCCCTGTTCTCCTCCAGGCTCAGTCAGGCCTTGCACCAGTGCCTCTGCCATTGTTAGGGCTTCGGGTGGCCTTGCAGACCCCCAGCAAGGAAGCAGAGTGCAGCAGTAGGGCCTAACCCAGGCAAGGGTCAGCCCAGAAAGTAAGTCCTGGAATCACCCCATCTGTCTTGTTCCCTGGGGATGGAGGTGTGGTTTGAACCCAGAGGTCACCTGGGCCAGCGCAGCTTGACACAGAGTAACTGGTAAGAGAGGCACCCACTGCGTTTCCTTTCCGGTGGCAAGTGCCAGTTACCTAAAGCAATAATCACTGTTTCTCTGGCACCAATTCCTGCCCAGCCCAGCCTGGCTCTGTCCTGACTGTGCTACTTGGGCCATATCCCTGCTGAACTGCCAACAGGTAATGGGTGAACTCGACTCCTCAGCTCCACAGGCTGGGTGAAGCCCTCCTTGCCCACTCCCAGGAGAAAAGGCAGTGCCACGTAGCAGCAGAAGGGAGGTGGCCAGAAACGAAGCACCTCCTGGCTGCTGCGCTGAGCTTCCCCAGCACCTGGCTCTGAAACCTGGGCTCGAGGGCTTTGCCTGTGTCTTTGCCAGAGCCAGGGGCGAAAGCTCAAAGAAAAGCCTCGTTTTTGGAGCTGATAGTGAGAAAAGCCAGTGCAGCGGGTGGAATGTCTCGTTTCAGGTGCCCTGGCACGCGCGTGCAGCCTTTGCTCCTGGCACGGTGCTCTGCATTGCTCACGGAGGCCCAGAGGGGCCCTCGAAGACGTACGCAATATTGTGCGCCAGGCAAAAGTCGTCTTAGCCCTTGCTGCAGCGGAGGGCAGCCAGTGTCTCCCGCTGCTGAAGGGTTTCTGTCCCTCGCACTCAGCATCTGTGATTTTACTTAAACGATGGTGGCGTTCCCAAAGGGGTCGGAAAGGGTGCTTGTAATGAAGGCATTGGAAATGCTGGGGGGCTCCAGTGGGCGAAGGGCTGCAGCCGTGGGGGGCAGCGGGGGCTCCCGCCGGGCCTGCACAGCTGCTTGGCTGTGGGGGAAGCCAGGGTGGCCCTGGGCCAGCAGGCTGGGCCGCCCCGGCCTCCCCGCCACCCCCCGGGGCCCTAGTGATGCCCTGCTCCCCTGCAGCTGCTGAGAAATGGTGGAAGAGGCCTGCCCCGCACAGGAGCTTGGGTCGGGGGCCATCGCCGCCAGGCCACTGCCACAGCCGGTCTGCTGCCGCAGCCCGGCCACCACCCTGGCCCGGCCACCACCCTGGCCTGGCCACCATGATTGCCTGGCCACCATGATTACCCAGCCACCACAGTGGCCTAGCTACCACCACAGCCTGGCCACTCCCAAGGCCTGATCACCACCCTGGCCTGGCCACCACCGTGGCCTGGCCACCATGATTACCCAGCCACCACAGTGGCCTAGCCACCGCCACAGCCTGGCCACTCCCAAGGCCTGATCACCACCATGGCCTGGCCACTGCCATGGCCTGGCCACCATGATTGCTTGGCCACCACCGTGGCCTGGCCACCGCCACCGCCTGACCACTGCCACAGCCTGGGCACCGTGATTGCTCGACCACCACTGTGGCTTAGTCCCTGCCGTGGCCTGGCTCCCTGCCCAATTTGGCCACCGCTGTGACCAGCCCGGCACAACGACCCAGCTCCCGCTGCAGCCTGCCCACCGCCACGGCCTGGCCACTGCCGTATCTTGGCCAGGGCAACGGCCTGGCCGCCACCGCGGCCTGGAGCTGAGGAGCAGCGGGGGCTTGCGAGGCCCTTCTGCCCCGACGCCTCCAGCGTGGGGGAAAGCTGCAGCCGCTGGGGGCTGGGGGTCCGTCCAGCTCCCCGCGCTGCGCTACCTGCTCGAGCCCCATGGGCTGGCAAGGAGCCCGGGGTCCCTCGGGGCGGACCCGGCCACGGTCATTCCTGCCCGGTTATCGCCCAGAGGCCATTCCCCAGGTGTGATCCTCACGGGTGACCCCCCCGGTGGGAACCTCCCAGATGTGACCCCCCCCCCCCCCCCCCCCGGGTGCACGGCCCCGGCCCGCCCCCGCCCCCGGCCGGTGCTTCCCGGCGGCCCGCGGGGCCGCGCCCCCTCCGCCCTCCGCCCCCCCCCCCGCCCGGCCGCGGCGCATGTGCCGTCCCGCCCCTCCCAGCGCGGCGGCCCGGGAGCGGCAGCGCCGAGCGGGCAGGCAGCATGAAGGACCGGACCGGGGAGCTGCGCGCCGTGAGTACCGCGGCGGCGCGGGGCTGTGGCCCCGGGAGGGTGGGCGGCGGCGTCCCGTCCCGTCGCGTCCCGTCCCGTCGCGCTGCTCCGGGGGCTCCACGGGGAGAGGGCCGGGGGCTGGGCAGCCCCGGCGGGGGCAGGGGCGGTGCTGGCTCTGCCCGGGCGGCGCCCCGGGACCGGCCGGCTCGGCGGGGCCCCCCCCGCTCCCGCATCGCCCCCGTCCCGGCGACCGGCTCCCCCCGCGGCGGGGTCGGGGAATCCCCCCGGGTCTCGGCGGGGCCGCGGCCGTGCCCGCCCCCGCGCAGGGTGGCACCGGCTGGGTGCGCGGCCGCGAGTGGCCGTGGGAGGTGGCGCCATCGCCGCCCCGCGCCTCGCCGCTGCCGCGTGGCGTCCGCGCTGCCCGCGGGCTGTGCGCGGCGGCCGGGCGAGCGTCCGTGGTGCGGGGGCCGCTGCGGCTCGGGGGGCCCTGCCGGGAGAGCGGCTGGGGGAGGGGGTGGCGGGGGACCCCGAGCACGGAGACGGGAAAGGGCGCATAAACCGCTTCGTTGGGTGGTTGCGCGCTGGCACAGTCCCAGGTGGTCTGGGCAGCCAGGCTCTTTTCCAGTGTAGAACCTTGCGCCCCTTCTCCTCTCTCCCCTTGCCTGCTATTTTCGTGTGTGTGTGTTTTCTTTTGTTTTTGTGTTTTCTGTTCTCTTCAGGCATCTGTGTCCTGATGCCTTTTTCCTAGTTAGCGTCGCTGCGCAGATAGCTGGGGAAGGCGGCAGGCTGCTGAGCGCTTCCAGCTGGTGCTGCCACCGAAGGACATCGTCTCTCTTTCCCTGGTCCAGCCCCTGCTTCTTGAGCCATGTGATGAACTGCCTAGGGGACTGATCTGGCTGAAAACTAACCTAGCCTTAGGTTTTTTTTGATCTGGACTAATGGAAGAGCCCTTGCACGGCGGGATGTCATGGGGCGAGAGTGTGCAAGCAGGGCTGGGGAGCGTCTTTTCCTGTGGCCTCCTTAGTCAGTAGGGCTGGCACCGGCTGCCTGACTTCAGCCTCTTGTTTCCTTCCCAGGTTGGCCTCTCTGACCCTTGACCATTTTGCTTTTTCATTCTTTTCAGTCTGCTGATGTCCTCTGGCAAAGGAAAAGCCCAGAACCGCGTAGCGTTTTAAGTGCAGTCTCACTAGTGTGTGACACGGAAGGTCTTGCGCTCTTGGTTTTTGCCCAGCGACGGCACGCCTGCAGCCAGAGCCGCCTTGGTGCTGCTGCTCCTGTGCTTTGCTCTTCCTCCGCTGTCTCCTGCTACGTGAGCCTCACGCGCTCTGCAAGGCTGTGGCCAAACGCAGCAGAAGCTCAGCCGTTCCTACAGCAAAGATGTTTTCCAGCTTTTCTTGCTCCTGAAGTAACCTTGTGAAAGAAGAGCTAAATGAAATGAATGATGCCAGATACGCTTATGTTTGAAGGTGGTTTCAAACAATAGCAAAGTGGTGCAAACAGCTACGTTGAGGTCAGCTAAGCATTAACCTGGCATTTCACTGTACTCCTAAAACTAGCCATTCTCAGCTTTGCTGCTTTGGGTTGTGTACTATGTAGTGTGTTTTTTGTTAAAGCCAATAGGTTTTTAGCATCTTTAGAGGAGCTGCACATTGGACGCTGGATCAATGTCCCAAGGGAACACCCTACCTACCTGTCCACAGATGAAGTGGCCCTGGCTGCTCTGTCCTGTTTAGACTGGGCTGCTGGGCACTGAGAAGAGCAAGATTAGTGGGGCTAGTGAGGGCACTTGGAGTCACAGAAGACTCTTATTGGTTTTAGATGTTTGCAAGGGCTTAAGTGGTGGTTGACAGAATGGCTCTTTTGGACTGCGAGCTTAGATGCAGGTTCCTTCAACAAATAGCTGTGGTGGTTGTACTTGTTGCTGTCCCTTTGCTGCTCGTTGCCCCTTCTGCCAGAGTCTACCATGGTAGAGCAGCCTATGGAGGCACACCAGGCCCTGCTGAAATGGCTGCCGGCGGTGGTCCAGCTCTCAGCTTTCCGCTGGCTTGTGGCCAGGTTGTCTGGCCTGCTGTAGCCATCCCTAAACACTGTGAGAAGGGTAGCTTGTACATCTCACAGAGTCACAGTCCCAGGATGGCTGAGGTTGTAAGGGACCTCTGGAGATCATCTAGTCCAACCTCCCTGCTCAATCAGGGTCACTTAGAGCACGTTACATAGGATTGCATCTAGGTGGGTTTTGAATATCTCCAGAGAAGGAGACTCCGCAGCCTCTCTGGGCAACCTGTTCCAGTGCTCTGTCACCCTCACAGCAAAGAAGTTTTTCCTCATATTCAGATGGACCTTCCTGTGTTGCAGTTTGTGCCCGTTGCCTCTTGTCCTGTTGCTGGGCACCACTGAAAACAGTCTGGCCCCATCCTCTTGACACCCTCCCTTAAGATATTTGTATACGTTGATAAGATCCCCTCTCAGTCTTCTCTTCTCTTGGCTGAACAGGCCAGAGGTCTCCCAGAGATGATGGTGAAGCCTGGAAGATCCAGGCTGTGCACAGTGTCTTAAGTTCAAATCTTGCCTTAGGAGGGGATGAGTTAGATTGCAATGCTCTATTCTGTAGCCTGTTCTAAGGTCTGTTGCTGTCACACCCGTGCTGGCTTTACTTCTTTTCAAGGAGGTTTTTTTCACCACTGGGTCTGACTAGCTGTCTCTGGCACCCAGGGACCGGAGTGAAGGGAAGGAGAGAGCGTGTGGGAGAGAGGAGGCAGGTTTGAAGCGGGCAGAAGGTCTGTTGTGCAATCCCCACCATCCGAGGGGAGGGTGTAACTTCCAAGAAGGGAGGGGAGTGATTGAAAAATAAAGGGAAAGGTAAGACGAATAGTTGGGAGAACTTCCGATGTTGAGGCCAACCAAGCCTCTGGAGAGGCTGCACTTGGATGGCTTAGTTTAGAAAATGTCAGAAATATGGAGCTCATTCATATTTCCGTGATGCCAGGACGGGGAAGCAGGGGGTGGGTATGTATGCTTGAGGAGGAAGGGAGTATATAAAGAAAAAAATGCACCCTCTCTGTTCAGCCAAAGTAATTGGAAAGCACCCAAGACAAGGGAGTCTCATCCATGTACAGTGCAGACTGTGAAGTAAAATCAGAAAATAGGCTTTTTAATAATAATAGTAAAAAGCAGTCCCGTGAATGTCCTGTTGGCAGCCAGTGCTGGCTGAGAAGTGATACTGCTAGCGTATTTTAAAATCTCTCCATGTCTTTAAATATATATTAAAAAAAAAGAGGCGCTTTAGCTTCTATTCTGCTGATGATCCTTATTCAGTGAAATTTCTGTCACTTAATGTGTAACGACTGGAGAGCCTGGGAGCGGGGCGGCCTCCTGCCTTCGTGCGTCTCCCTCCCCGGGCTCCCTTCTCACCAGCATCGCGTCCTGCACATCTGCAGCGGCGGGGTGGTCGCTGGGCGGGCGCCGGGGACCGGCCGTAGCCCCGCACGCGTCCCGCAGGGTTTGCGCCGGGGCTCCTGGGCGCGACAGCTCGGATCCGGAGCGTCCCGGTGCCCAGGAGATGAGCGAGCTCCCCGGAGAGGTGGCACGGGGAGTGCGTCACCCGGCAAGGCGGCTGCGGCCGGGTGCGAGAGCCTTGCAGGGGGTAGTGAGCTGGCCGGGGAGACAGCGTGTTAAAGAAACATTTATTTACGGCCTTGCTGCTGCTGTTCATTCGGGAGATGGGAGATCCCGTAGTGAACCGAGTTTAGTGGGTATTTGGGTTTGTTTTCCCTGTGCTTGAGATCTGTTGTCTGTAGCCAGTCCCATTAACAACCTGGGCCAGTTTCTTCTCATTTTAATACATCTTCTAAATTCTGCCAGCAAGGAGGGTTTTTTTTTCTATTATTGTTTTTTAAAGCTTTATTGGAGCTGAGGAAGGGATGTGGGGTTTTTACTGCTGTGCAGAACAAGGGCTTTCCATCTTAATGGGATTTTTACAATGGTACTTGAAATTCGAAATGCTAATATTGTGTCTTTTCTGAACCTTTGGACTCCGGTTGTTTTCAAACTCCTTTTAACATCTCTAGTGCCCTGGGGAGGGTGGCAGTGTTCCCAGGCCTGCTCTGAACAGCCTCGGAACAGGAAACTTAGCTCGTGGCTGAAAATGTTACCCTGTTATGAAGGAAGAAGGACTTGTGGACCTAGTCATGGAAGATGCCTGTGTTGAGATCTGCAGAGCTTTGCCTTGTTGCAAGTAGTTGCTGTGTCCTGTTGAGGTTAACAGGAGCAAATCTGTTTATCCTGAGCATGAATTGGGCCTTCTGTTTGAAGAGCGGAGAGTTGCTTCTGCTCCATGTGTTCTCTTACAGTAAATGCTGGTGTTTGAGGGTTCAGCTGCAGTGCGGGGGTTAAATCCTGGTGTGTGAGGATACCCTTGGGGAAAGGGGCAGCTGCTGACACAACCCATTTTCTTTTTTTTCTGGCACACAGTCTAATGGAGCGCAGTGCAAGCAACTGCCAGAGCCCTTCCCAGGCCTGTGCAATACCGGCTTTGGGCTTTTTTGTTTTTAGGCTGCTTTTGGAGCAGCTTTGCAAGCCGAGTCCTTCCATTCCTGTGCTACCACTTCACCAGAGCTGGGATTTGTCCTCGTGTTTCTGAGCCGGAATAACTAGGGAAACGAGCTCAGCCTTGCTGTGTGAATAGATTCAAAGTGACATCTGCTAGGTCAGCCCCAGAGACCTTTTGGTCTCCTGGGGGAGAAGCATCCTTTCCGCAGGCAGAGCTCCATTTTGTCTAAACAGGCGGTTCTCTGGGATCCCTGCGCTCCTGACAGCACCAGCACGTGAGTCCCGGCTGTTGGGGCAGAGAGCGCGTTGGCGATGGCACCGTGCGTGCCCAGACGAGCGTGGCACGCTGCGTTGTCACCGTGCCTTGTGGTGTGACGTGACAGAGGCAGGGAGAGCCTGCAGCGGCCTCGCTGTTCGGGAGTGGTGGCCGAAAAGGCGGTGTAAAGCTCAAGTGATGGCTGTTTTAGGGGATGGATGTCAGGATGGGCTCTCCAACCCCGCTCCTTTATCGGGCTAGCGTTGCTGCCTCTGTGCTGGCCCGCGTTGGTGCGTCACCACCGCTGAATGCGGATGTGAAGGAATTGCGTTTGCTGACGTGATGCTGGCCGAGACTTTGGTGCAGCGCCGCTTTCATCAGCGTTAGCTGACGCAGCCTTGCTCTGGCTGCTGAGCGCTGGCAAGCTGCGACCCGACGCTCACCGCTGCTCTCGCCTGGTGTCGGTGGTACCCAGGGAGCCGGGAGGGCTCCTCCGGGCCTGGCGAGGGGAGCTGATTTTGCACCGTTTGCTTTTCAGATGCTGGAGCCTGGTGGGTTTGGCAGTAAGATGGAGTGGCCCCCACACCTCAGACAGGGAGGAGGCCATGCTCCGTCCTCCTCCTTCGCAGTGCGGTGCCAACCTTTGGAAAGCTCGGTGTTCAGCAAGGGGTGGACCCAGGCTCAGCGAGGCTGAGCTGGAGGACTACAGCTGTGACCGAGCACATGCAAGGTTAGAGATGGAGCCCCAACGGCTGCTCAGCACCTGCAGGTGCCTCTCCCAGCAGCCCTGCTGCAGAAAGTGGCCATGCTCTACAGCTGCTGCTGCCTCAGCCCAGGGCCTGGGTTGCAGATTTGACCCTTTGTTTATTCCACACATCCAGAGCGGCGCTGGAATGGGTCTCTACTTGCTTCAGCTCCGGTGGCAGGTGCAGTACGGTGGGGTGCAACACCATCTCTATGGGCGATGGCGAGTCACCTCTGTCTTGTTGACTCCTCTGCAGACTCTCCTTTTGAGATTGGCTGCTGCTGGGTCCCTTTCCCAAACTACCCCAGAAACGACCTCTCTTGGCTGAAACTGTCCCCCTGCAGTGTCTTGCTGCAGAGGGGGGATGGGAGGAAAGTTTTCTGAAAAATAATTTGCTTTGCTTTTGGAAGAGTCTTCAAACTGCTTCTCCAGGCACCCAAACTTCTTGATTTAGGCTATCCTTGTCCTGCGCTCTCTAAACCTTCAGGAGAGCTAGTACAGGGGGGTACTGAATTATAAAGAGCCATCCTCATCCTCAGTTTATGAGGATGGGGAAAGAGCCTGAAGCTCTGCTGAATGTGCAAGGGCTTTGCTGTCCTGTGTCAGCAGGGGCAAAACAAGAAGGGTGTTGCAGGGCTGTGAGGCCAGAGGTGATGCATGATGCTGGACTGCAAGAGTCTGGTCTGTGTTACTTCGTCCTGTTTGTGAGATGACAGCTCCATTTGTGTGAGACTTCTGAGTTTCCAGGTATAAAACAGGTCCAAAGAGCAAAATAATTATGAATGATGTGTTGAAAGAGAGCCGAAGGAGGTGAGAAATATTTTCAAATATCAGATCATGCAAGTGGCGTTAGGAAATTCCAAGTCTCTAATCACTGGGTGCCCATTTTTTGGGTTTATTATTAGTGTTGTTATTTTGATTTAATTCTCTATGGTTGCTTCCTCATTTCTGCAGAAATGAAAAGGTGCCAAGGAATTGCAGACTGCTGTGAGACGACAGTCTGTGCCAAGAGGTGGAAATTTCGAGGAGACGTTTGGACCGGGAGGGGAGTAGCGGGTTTGTAACTGTGCGCACCTTGATGGTTTAGGTCAGGATTGCTCATCTCTGGAGGAATTCCACAAATTTGGCATTATGCTCAATTAAGAAATGTGTGACTGGGTGTTCAGGCAGGCAGGACTCTGCTGTGAACGCAGCCAATTAGCGGAAGATCCAACGGTTACAAATTTTTGGTGGCTGTATTAGCTTCTAGCCTCTAATTGGGCTGGGAAAGACCATTTATCGGTTGACGGATCCTTTCCCTGTTTCCTACCAAAATGTGTTTGCCTGATGTCTTATTTTGCAATTACATGACCCAGGGGAAACATTCCTTAAGATGCTTAAGCAGATATTGCCTAAATAGCACATTCAGGTGCTGTGGAGAGAGATTTGGCAAGGAGACCAGGCCTGACAGATTTCAGTGTTGGCAGAAGTTTCCCCAGTGTGACAGGGACCTTCCTTAGGAATGGTATCGGAAGGAGATGAGAAGCAGTTTGTATCCAGATGGAAATATAAATGACCCACTTACCAGAGGGAGGTGGGAGAAGAGAATGCCGTTTTCGATGGAGTTTCTTCTCTCGGTTCAGAGCTGCGGTTTGATCCCATGGTGAGGGTGACTTGTTCAGGTATCGACCCCTGTCAAGTGTTAGCCTGTTTGGCTCTGCTGTTAGGATGTGAATTTGTGCTGATGGGTTTGTTGCTTCCTTCTGTGGCTGCGAAGGCTTTTAGACCCGCTTGGGGTTCAGCAGCACGAACCTTACGGGTATGTTTGCTTGCTGGGTGGGACCAGTCTTGTATTTAAACACAAGAACGTATTTGGAGGATCAAAGCTCCAATTGTTGCTTGTAACCTATGACAGTGTGCAACGGGGTTTTCAGGTTTCTGGTGATCTTTTGATTGGGTCTAAAACCTTATTTTGCTTAAACAGGTATTAATTGAGAATAATTCTTCAGCACTTCCCATCATGTGCCCTTTCTGAGTAAGGGGCTGAGACCCAAACCACAGTAGTCACTTGGTAAGATCTTATCTGGAAAGCCCCAGAGACAGGTGATGTGTTGTAGCCTGCCATCCAGCACGTCTGTGATACTTTTGTCGTTAGCGGAAGATGATTTGCCAAGTTGCAGTCGGTCTTCCTGAGCTTGCCGCGTGAACGGGAAGGAGATGGGAGCAAAGAAAGCCCTGCTTTTGCAGGTCTCTGTTCCGCAGAAATTATTGAGATGACTGTGCAGAGTACTTTCCTTGTGAGCCCGTCACTTCTTTTAAACAGGAGCAGCTACTTCGATATGCGCTTCTTGGAGATGCCCGTGTATTTGTACAACACCATCACTCACCCCAGCAGGCTGCAAGCTCCCGGTTCCTGTCTGCTTTGCCTTCCGTTGTCAAGCGTTGCCTCCTGCCTGTGGGAGTTGTGGGTAGGTGTGTGCTCAAAAATTAGAAGGAGGAAGAAGGATAGAGGACAGCACCAGGTTTGGCTGTGTGGAGCCACCTTCTTCTCTCTCCTGCAGCAACTGAAACATCCTGGGGGGCTGAGTTACAAATTACAACTTGAAATAAGACCTTGCTCCAACTCTTGTCATTAATAATACAGTGTTGCTTTTGCAGATGATTTCTCTCTTCCAGGCACAATTGTGAAGTCGACCAAAATTGTTCTTTCTAGCAGGAGTTGCGTGGCTTTTTGCTTCGTCTGTGCAGTGGGGTTTTTGTACAGCACAGTAGTACCAACGCCGAGTATTCAGAACTCGCTGCTGATGCTGAAAGTCATGTTTTATCTTTTTTTTTCACTTGTCTCTTTTTTTTTTTTTTTTTAATACTGGTTTCTTTTAGTTTTTAACCCTGGTTGCATGTCATGCTTGCAAGCACGTCTATTCAACCAAAAAGGGTCACGTAAATAATTCAGTCTCACTTCTCCCCGCCTGTGCGGGAGCTGGGGCTGTCACGTGGCAGGCGAGAGCTATCTGCTCAATCTTACGTGTCCGCAGTGTTTGCAGCTCCCTAATGCAGATGTGCAGAATCGCTTTATAGTCAGTGGAGAGAAGTGGGCACCACTAAACCCAATGGATATTAGTCATGTCCCAGGAAATACTGCATTTTAGCTCGTATGTATGGCCGGCTGGATGAGCGTCCAAGGGCAGAGTGGGGCCTGCGGATCAGCTGCGACCCTCAAGAGAGGCTTCAGCAGATGCTTGTGAGGGATGGAGGAACTCAGCTAGAAGCTTAAAAGCCCCAAGAGGCAGAGGTCCGCTTCTGAGGGCGAATTTTACAATGAGAGGTGACCAGATGTTTCTTTGGTTCCTTCCTGGTTATGCTGCCGCTGGCAGAGGGCTGCTGGGCCCTGCCCCGGCAGCACCTGTGGGCCCTGCGTGCCGGGGAAGGGCCGGCGTCTGCCCCGCACCCCGGGGCCGTGGGGTGGCCAGAGCAGCCTGTAGCTCTCTGCCTGCGGTGCCCTGAGCGTCCTGCTCCTGAGGGAAGGTGAGAACTGGTGCTGCCGCAAGCGGTGTGGAGCCGGCCCTGCCTCCTGCTTCGGTGAAGTCGCACAGCTAGAAAGGTAGCGACTTTTGCAAAGCTGATTTCGTGGGATCTGAGGAGCTGCTGGAAGGATGCTGCCCTGGAAGGATGTGTCTGAAGTCAGGAGTAACTGTTGCTGACTTTGGACAGCTTGTAGCATCTCTTCCCATGTGGCAGCGTGTGTCTCCGGGGCAGGTTAGCTGTTCCGCTTGTTCCCTAGCAGCCTCTGGAAAATGGGAGGAGGTGAAACATGGGCGATTCCTTGTTCCCTGAGGGTTCTTCTGCCATGCACGGAGAACAGTGTGTGGGATGAGGAGCTGGCTGCTGCTCAACCTTAGCAGAGGCTTCTCCTTTTCCTTTAAATCCTTAGTCCTTTCCCAGCATTTGAAGTCAAAGATGACAGCATACTTGGACATTAAAATCAAATGTTTGCTTGTTAACCCACAAGTAAGGAAAGGATCATTATTAGCTTAAAGAGGAAAGCCTGGATTTTCTGCTCTGCCTCCAGCTTGGGGTTGCCCTGATGGGAGGAGATGCGGGTGAGTTGCTCTGTCAGCCCTGGCTCAGCAGAGCACGTTGAGACCTGCATGTCCTTGCTGCTCGGGGCTTGCTCTTGTGCCAGGGTTGGTGTGCGCTGGCTGGGCTGTCTCTGCTTCAGTGCTGTGGCTCTTCTGCCTTAGGAGTATGCGGTCTGCTGCCCCGTGGTGCTGAGTGGACTTCCCCGAAGGAGCGTCAGCAGGTTGTAGCAGAATATGACTGATTTGACCTAGAGCAAGCCTGCGGCAGAGCCTGCGGTGCTTGCCTTGCACGCCGTCCGTTTGGGACACTTGGCCAGTTTTGGGATTCCAGGTGCTGCAGGGACATAGTTAATTAACGCTGCAATAATGGGAACATACCCGATGAAGGCAAGCCAAGAAATATCCAAAATTGAGCATGGCCTCTGAGATCCTGTAAGCACAATAAGATACAAAGCCCGTGTTGAGATCTCAATCACTAGGTCAGCTCTGGGAAGATGTTGCCTGTCTCCTCACTGGTAGGAGACTGGGGTTTCTAGCTGGGGTTTCTATCCCAGAGGAAAGTGGAAGGAGCAGTGTGAAGGATGAGGGTTTGGAGGACAGACAGAAACAGGGAGGGTACCTGGGACCTGCACATGCCTTAGGAAGCATGGCTCAGTCCATGCCCGCAGGCAGTGCTGAGCTTAGCAAGGGCCAGGAGAGCAAGTATCCCTCCTGCAGCTCCCTGGGCTGGTGGGACTGGTCACGTTGTCACCTTGGCCATGCTGTGATGCAGTACGGCAATCCATGGTGGTGTTTTCAGAGCTGACACTGAGATGATGTCGAGGCGGTGCCAAGGGTGCCGTATGTTTGAAGGTGCACCCACAGGCGCTACGCAGGAGTTGAGAAAGCAGCCGAAATAGTCCGCAGGGGAGGTTGCATCTGGTGGGTGGCAGTGATGTGAGACCAGAGGTGTGCGTGCCACGGCAGGTAGCGACTGGCCCTGGCAGGGGACCCAAGGCCTGTGATGGAAGGGGCATCTCTTTCCTTGTCTCCGTCTGCACTGGCGTGGTCCTTGGGGGTGATGGACGAAGGAGGATGGTGAGCCCTGGGGACACAGCGGTGTCTGCTGGCAAGCTCTAGGTCAAATATTATAGGGGTTTTGCAATTCCACTGAAGTCAGCGTGAATTTTAAAATACCCTTTGCTTCTTGAAACTTGATGCCACACAGTATGAAGTTAGAATAATGAGACGTTGCGTTTATAAGCCATATGTTTGCTGTGTGCTAGGTATCTCAAATGTTTGAGCCGAAGGGATTTAAACTAGTTCCTGTTGTTTTAATTGCAAGTGTCTTTGTCTTTGTGTGAGCTGCTCAGATGCAATACAAATGTTTGTTTTGCTACGTATCTCCTTAGTTAACAAGATTTCTCAGGAAATATGCAGAATTATCACTACAGGCAGAACATGTACAGTAAGGCTCATTAAGCTAAGTACTGTGATAAATTGCTACTTCCAGAAAATTACGTATATTAACAAAAAGGAGAGTAAGCAGAAGTGTAAGACCGGGAAAGATGGAGTGTGCAATAAAGTCCTGGCTCCAGACGGCTGTGGAAGGTTACCTAAGCAAACACATGAGAAAGGAAGTCTGAATGTCCTTTGACCATGGAGTCTGAAGGATAATTTTTAAAGCAAATGCATGAGGAAGGGAAGGGAAGCAGAGAAGGACGCCTTAGGAAACAGAAACGGAACAATGCAGGGTAAACGCCAAGCCAGGCATAAAGAGGCGTAAGGGCAAGGGGACCACTTTTAGAAAGAAGAAATGTAAAGAGGAGCAACTCTGGAAGCACAAGGCATTGAAAGGCTTGGTGAGCAGAAAGGCTATGGGAAATAGAAAATAGGATGTGTTGCAAGCTCCCTGTGTGTTTTGATTAAGTTAGTGGCATGGCTGATCGTGGCAGTCTGTGCAGAATGAGCTCTCATGGAGAGCACGGTACAGATGAGGGGAAATAAACCCATGGCAAAAAGTGTATTCGTTGTTCTGTTTTGGAGACTTTTGGGAGCCCGAGGAGAGAGCCGTGACTTTGAGCAGGTTGTTTGGCATGTTTGGCTCAGGGGAACGGCTGTTGGTGGGCTGCTGGCGCTGCGTGGGCTGCTGTGGTCGGTGGGAGGTGGTGGTGGAGGTGGCTCGCCTCCCTTGCGCTCCTGAGGCTTGCTCAGCTTGTTCCCCAGTGACACTGCGACAGCGTACCCCAAAGGAGGGTCTGGGGAGATGGTCCCGCAGCCCCATGGCTGTCCCTAAAGCAAGAGAGGTTGCTTCTGTATCCTGTGTCAGCCAGCAGCTTGGGACGTTAATCCCATTGATACATTTGGATGAAGCAATGTGCCGATTTCTAGGCTGATAACGAGGTGTAACGCTGGGTGTGTGGAAGGGCTTTTGTCTGAGACGCAAGCCTGCATGTCCTGCCCTGCCTTCTCGATGGGGAAAAAGTTTGCTCGTTGTAAACTAAGGACGGGCTGTGGCATGCAAGTTGTCCAAGTGCCTGCATTTCCAAAGAGGGGAGGCAGGTGAAGGTCTGAAATCAGAAAGGACCTTGCTGTTGTTCCTGGCGAGGCAGAGTGTCTATAAAAGCTGGCGGGTTGAAACGTGAAAAAGGTATTTTCTTTGGGATCTCAAGTTTGCAGGACTGACTTTGTCCATGTGCATACAGCTCCATGGCTTAACATGGAGACCAAGCATCCTTTGGATTTGCTCTATGATAAGTGGATTCATTGTGGCTTTCTTTAATTACTGCACCCATTTTTTTTCTTGAGCATCATACCTGTGTTGTCTAGTTGGGATTTTGTAAATAATGTTTTTCTTTGCTTCTGTTTAACCTGCCTTGAATTAGGGAGATAGTTAAGGTAACTGGTGATGATCAGGGTGTTGTATCTGTATGTGGTGATGACCTGTGAAATGATACTCTCTGAAAACTTCCAGTGGAGCTGCTGACCTCTGTATAGCAACTTTGATCCTCCTGATAGCAGGCTTCCTTTTCTTGGTTGTCTTTTGCAGGTCTCTTAGAAGTAGTCAGTGGAGGCCCAGTGGTCTGCAGACGCCTGGGCTGAAACCTGTCATCTGGGGTATCCAGACAGAAATGGGACATTCTTCCACTGCCGCTGGCCATACAGAGTTCTGGTCAAGGAGCTATGTTCCTTTCTTCCAGTACAGGCCCAGGTTTAAAAAGTGTGCCTGTTTTCTTGCCGCACTTTCTTCTCTTAGGTGTGGTATGAGATGGCCAGCCTCTCCAGGGAGTAAGTTTTCTCTTTGCTGTATCTCTTTCCAAGAGCCTCTACGGTCCATCACAGCCATCTTTGAGTGAAAAGAGTGTCCGCAATATTGAAAATGCCACTGCTCTCTGTGGAAGATTTCTCACTGAACTGTGTTGGTTTTTTTGCATAATCTCTTAGGAAAGCCACGTGCTGCTGTTTAAGGAAGTTTGTTCAGCTGATTATAACCTGCAGCTGGTCAAACTCCAGATACAAGTAATGAACAAGTGTTGTTTTTTGATGAGTTCTCATTTTCCATGTGTGCATCTGTCTCTATTTCGTTTGTTGCTGCTGTAGTTAATCAAAGAAGGAAGAGATGGACTGACAGATTCAAGTCTGTGCAGCCTGAAAAAAAGGCTTATTTTTAGGCAGAAACATCTTCCTTTAGGTTTTAGATCTCATAATTGCCAAGCTGTAATGTTTAGGTACTGATGTTGCCAGTGGAAGAAGGATGAAGTTTGTCCAGATCCTTTTGGTAAACTAAAAGAAGTCGGTGGAAAGTTTTCTTAGCACTGAACATTAAGAGCTGATTTAGTTCATGTGGTGAAGTGGCTTCAGCAATTGCTTGAAGTGGCTTGTGTGGCAGAAGTCACTGACCTTCTCGGATCTGAGGAGGCATGTGTATGACCTTTTTAAAGAGGGATGATTTGTTCACTACAAGAATAACTGAAGGCATTCAACTAACTAAATCCTAAATATACTAAATCCACACATGGATTTTTCTAGGCTCTACAACTATCCTTTCCGAGAAAGGCAAGGCATTCCTTTGCTGTCTCAGATAGCAGCACCAATATTTTTTAGGCATCTTTTTCTCTAAAAACAGAGACGGCAGTGCAGCAGACTCCAAAGAGAAAGAACCCTATACAATGTTTCTGAAAGATGAACCAAACCACTCTTCTTCCTTTTGCACCGAGCTTGTGGCTTCTTTACTTTCTTTGCTTCTGCGTGCTGATTGCTGCTGGCAGGTTGCACATCTCTCCAGATGCACCTTGGGTCATCGCAGTCTGATGTCATGCACGTGTGACTGTGCTTGAGACCCTGCTGTTGCAGACAGGCTCATGGATCTGCTTCACAAATTTATCAAGATCTATTTTAAACAAGTTGTTTGCCTCTGCTGCTGTTGGAGAGTTGTTGTGGGATGACAGTCCTGACTGGATTGTAAAATTCCAAGTCCCCACTTAAAATTATTAATGAGGCGTTTAACACTCATTTAGTCTTATGCTGATGTTTTTCTTTAGCTGAAACAGGTTTTCTTCTGCTGCTTCCCTGCTGCTTATTCCTCTGACATGTACAAAACCATTAGGTTGCCTCTCAGCTTTCACTTTGTTGCGTATATTGGAACAAAACTAACCTGTATAACGTCAAAATCCCCTGCAAAATGGAACTAAGCTTGCTCCGAAGATTTTTCTGTTAATAGTGCAATGTTCCAGGTTCAAGCGGATGCTTACTGATCCTGGTTTATTTTCACGAGGGCCAACTGCAAAGAAAAAGCTTTTGTTCGTGTCGCGGTGTGAATTTTCAGATGTTCGCTTCTTGCCCTTGACCATTTTTCCCATCATACAGTACTTTTGATGTGATGTCTGTGGCAATTTTTCTAGCATTGAGTCTTTCTTTTTGTCTGCGTTGCTTTCAGACTTTCCATCAAGTCCTGTCAGACTGCCAGTTTGCAGTGTAGGAAATGACTGTTCATCTCACTTTTCCAGAAAACATTTTAGCTTTGCCTTCTGTGAGGATTAATGTCCCTTTTGGATGGTGGTGGGTTTTCTCTGGGATCTATAGAAGATCTGAGCACCAAAGAAATTTCATGAACATATTTATAGCCAGTATAATCTGTCTCGAAGGATGACCATTTTACAAACTATCGTGATTTTTCACATGTAGGTCTTCTCCCTGCAAAATGGGCAACAGGAGCTGTGATGGTGGAGAGTGCTTTGCCCCCTCTGTCTGCAGGCTTTGCTTTCTTCTTGCTTCACCTGCAGCTTCTAGGAGCAAAACCACTCCGACGTCACCAAGGCTTGGTGTCAATCTTGGAATACTTGTGTTGAGAGCAAAGTGTTTTGAGCCTCTCAGACAGCATCTTTATATGCTAATCCTAGTGCCTCTGTAGAATATTGGATGAGCCCAGAGAGCCTTCTGGGATGGAGAGGAAAAATAATTGCTGTGGTGTTGCTAGTGCCACTGCTGCTCGTGGGAAGCTCTGGTCTGTAAAGGAGTTTTATAAGAGTAATGTTTTCTTTCAGCGTTATGTATCCTAGCTCCTGCCTGGTGATTTCAGGGCTGGTTTGAGCTCTGCAGCTGCAATGAGCCCCAGCAGGCCTGTGGGGGACTAAGCTGCCTTGTGCTCTGGCGTTCATGTCATCGCCTACGGGGTTAACCCCGGTCAGAACAACTGGACATTTCCTGCTGTGCCTGCAGCCCTTTCCTGGCGTGGGAGGCATGGCCTGGTGTGAAAATCCGAGAGAAGGGCAGGATGCTCGGTAGTTGGCTCTTTTGTGACTGGAGGTTAAGCCACATCGAGTTGATGCACTTCCAAGGTATTACATTTCAGCAGGATGAGTGCCTACAGCATTTTTAAATGAAACTGAGAAGTTAGGACTGTCAGACAATAGCACCCTGCGTGTGTGGGTGACCCTGGATCTGGGTGAATGTTAGATTTCAGTGAGCAAAACGGTGGAGTTGGACGGTAAGATCTCTGGCTTTCCAGAGAGCTGGTCCATTCGACTTGAGTTGGTTCCTGCAACTTTCAAAGGGGGATGCCATTTTAGAAAGCAGCTGCAGACATAATGTTGATGTGGAAAAAATGAGCGTAGTTCATCAGGGTCAGTAATCGGACTTTTCGCTTTAGTGGGTGATGGGTAGTCAGCCAGTGCTCAGGGAAATACGAGTGTACTGCATAGTATCATCTCTGCTGTAAGTAAACAAGGAGAAATCGGAAGGTTAAGCTTCCCCTTTCTCCAATGTCTGAAAAGAAATCTGTGCCCCAAGAAGGACAAGTAGGGAACGTCCTTTGGCAAGATGAAGGTCTGTGGAGATAAGCAGCATCTCATAGTTGGCCAAATTCTTTATGCTCCTGAGTCCAGTCTGTTCTGGGTATCTAAAATGTTCCTACCATGACGGAGCCTCTCTTCTGAATACTTGGTAGCTGCAGCGTATCTTTGGGGAATTTCTCTCTCTTTTTTTGGTGGCATTATGAGTGCAGGGTCAAGAAGTCATTGCTGCAAAATGTTATCTCTTAGTAAATCATTCCCATGTAGCTTAATAGAGCCCCGTGCAGTAAGACCTTCCACAGGGTAGAAGGACATTAAGAAATTAATTTCAGATGAATTAAGTCTGTCTGCTGTTTTTCATCCAAATTGTTCTTTAGCCATTATTGCAAATGTGTGAAGTATTGACTGATGCCTTTCTAGGAGATCGGAAGTACCATTCATGTCCTGGAATTACAGAAGAAGTCAGTGAACCCAGCCACTTGCCCTGTGTGTGACTGGTGGTGCCTCTGTCATCCCTAACCCTCGTTCCTAATGGTTAAATGCAGTTTAACATGCTTGCTTCTAGACCTGAGTTTAGGAGCTGACCAATGCTCTGCTAAAGTGACTGGGCTTTATGCCAAAGGCTGGTAACATAATTCTGCAGTGATGAAAGTGAACACCTAAGGACAAAACTCGCTCGGAAATCTTGTTATCCGTTGTGCTGCTAGTGTTGGAAATTTGAAACGCTTACTGACTCGTGTAGATACTGATGGATGTTAGTCTTTTTTTTTTTTTTTTTTTTTTTTTTTTTTTTTTTTTTTTTTTGCCTTTATTCATCAAAACGTCTGAAATATGGGCTGGTTTTGGTGAATAATAGAATTAAATACAATTAAATTATAGCCAATGAGCAGACTGTAAAATATCTAGATTATTATGCTTCAGAGTTGTACTAGATATATAGACTGTATATACTAAGACTGAGGCTGTAGGTGACTTAAGCTGTGGTCTCAGATGGTGCAGCTCTCCAGAGCAGTTCTCCCATGGGACAGACCCTGCGGCAGCCCTTCTTGTTCTCAGCCTTGACACAGTTTCCTTGAAAATGGTCCTGAGCTGGGCTTGTGGCTCTGGACACGTGTAGTTCGAGCATAGACTAGGTTAGGCTGCTGCCAAACTCTAACCATAATCCTGAGGTGTGAATGGTAAATACAGTCTCCCAGGATGACGGTGGTTTCTTTTTAATGGGTAGAAGACCTGTGGGTGGTTTGAACCTTGTTTGCGTGAAGTTCTAACGGCAGAGCTGCAGTGAGTGGCGCTCAGCTGCTGAGCACAGCAGAGCTTTGCATGCAGTTAGGCTGGGATGTTTGCAGGGAACTTGGCATCCATGATCTTTAATATGCGGCTTATAAGATTTTAAGATGGCCAAGGTTTCCTTGCAGCTCACTGCAGAATTATTCTGACCTCATCCATCTTCTCGGCTGCGTGTGCAGCCACAACCCGGAGCTTGGAGCACCAGGAGAACCCGGAGCTTGGAGCACCAGGAGAACCCGGAGCTTGGAGCACCAGGAGAACCCGGAGCTTGGAGCACCAGGAGAACCCGGAGCTTGGAGCACCAGGAGAACCCGGAGCTTGGAGCACCAGGAGAACCCGGAGCTTGGAGCACCAGGAGAACCCGGAGCTTGGAGCACCAGGAGAGCCGGCCTTGTCTGTGCAGAGCGAGGTTCGGCGAGTGCTCTCTGCCCGGTGTATGAAGTATTTTGGGCTCTTTGACTCAGTAAGGAGAACGAGCAACCTGATTTCAGATGCCGTGTGTGCGGTTCATTGCTCTGCATGAACGCGTAGTCAGGGTGCGGCCTGCTGCCCTTCCTCAGGCAGGACTTGCTTTCAGAGAGCAGCCTTCCTGCTGAGCAGAGGCAGAAGTGGCTTGTAGCGTTCGCATCATGTGCGATGCTTTGGTTTTGGTACATAAAGTACAGTCACTTGACAAGGAAGGTCAAGCCGCACATAGCTGAAATTCCTCAGCCTGGGGCAGATCAGCGGAGAGGTATCTGGTAAGTGAAAAAGGATTCACTCAGGAAATGAAGATGGAGAGCAGTGGACTGCATCTGTTAGGGCTGAGGCCTGTTTTTAGTTAAGTTAAGGGCCCTTAAAAGGAGGTAGCAGCTGTTGTGGCCTTTTTTGTTCCTTCTTGTGAGCTTTTGCCAAGCTTGCGTTATCTCCGTTGGGAAAATACGCCAATACCTGGCACTGGCTACCCTAGCCCTTGCGTTATGAGCGGTGGTTGGACTGCAGGGTAGTTGCCTTCTCTGGGTACCGTTCATTTGCGTGGCATAACGGGTTCACTGTCCTGTCAAGGGCAAAAAGCCTGGTTTTGGGACTGTCCTTTGGAGACCAGTTTGTGGCTGGTGGAGGGGCCTGGATGAAGCTGGGGATGGCCTGGATCTTTCCTAAGAAAGGCTCAGCTTGAACTGTTTCGAGTGCACCTGATAAGGCCCCCAGGAAGGACCAGGCTGGGCTTTGGGGGCTTGATGCTGTCCCTTCAGAGCTGGCGAGGCAGCCAGCAGCCTCTGAGCCCAAATGCACGTCTCCCTTCTGCGCCCTAGCCGTGGCTCCGCTGCGCTTGCGCTGTGTCCACAGATGCATCCGGGCATGGCTAAATTCATCTGAAACGCTAACAAAATATAGTGGGAGATAAAGCTTTTGCTTAGTTGGTGCTAAGATAATAGAGACCTAGTTATTGTCATGCTACAAATCTCCCTGCCTGCTGCCTCAGGCCTGTCGGTTTTTGGAAGAGAGAGCGGGTTTCGAGGCTCTTTGGTTAGTTTATGCTCCTCTGCCATCTTTCAGAAAGTCCCTGCTGAAGGAATGAGGTTTGTTTGAACCAGAGGGATGTAATCTGCCAGATAATGAATTTATTAGCAATGTGCTTATTAAAAAACCCATAGAGCCGGGATGCCTGGGGCTCTTCAGACTGTCTTCTCGCATGCAGTCCTGGTGGAGCCCCTGCTCCGTTTCACGGTGGAGGGGATCTGCAGGTCAGCTCTGCTTCCTCTTCAGCTTTCAGCCCCCTTGGAACGGGGGCTGTTTAAATTGGCAGTGCTCCGAAAGGCGCAGGAGAAGCCCGTCCTTTCTGTCCCTCCCTTACTGCCCTCATCAGCATTAGCTCTGCTTAAGGAAATGGAGTTCTTGCATTTCAGTAGCCAGCCTCGCCGCCTTGGCTGTGCTCTCGGGTTTGCTGTGACTCCAGCAGGCTTGAGAAATCAAAACCACTGCAAAAGAGAGACTTTCTTCATGTATCCAGTGTGGCAGGTGAGGGAAGTTACTCCAATCCTTCCTGATTTTTCTGATCCGCTCAGAGATCCCTAGCCGGAGGACGTGCTTCGGAGCTCCTGCCTCAATTGTGCATGCAACATGATGAATAACCAGGGCTGCTAATTGATATCTGTATGCAAAAAGGGGGCAATACTAGCGACCTTGTCACACAAAGACTGCAGGGCAATGGAGTTACAGCACAAAGTGCAGGCTGCTTGCTGGCTAACTGTATTAATTAACTTGGGCTCATCCTTTGCTATAAGCTGATTTTAGAGCTAGTCTCACCTAAGGCACTTAGACTTACAGTGCTTCATTATGGCTCCTTTTCCTCTCTCCTCCTAAACCATCTAAGAGTCGAAAGTAGATGTGGGCTGGCTGGCTGCCTGCAATGTTGAGCCAGTCCTGAGAGACACATTTGGCTGGGAGAAGAGATGTCTGCAAAAGTAACCCAATTCCTTCCCTCCTCTGTTAGGAAAGCAGGCAAATTGGATCAGCTGTGATGCCCTGTGCCTTGGTCTGGCCTAGCAGAGTTAAAGATGCAGTCAAACTTTAACGTTTCTCAGATGCAAAATATCCTTTACTAGTCTGATGTCGCTAACGCATCAGAAGCCTTAGGTGGATGCCAAGAAGGATGGATGGCCGTTAAGGCAAGGCTGACCACCGAGAAGCACGGAAATGTTTGCCTGCGTAGAGCGCTTGGGTGAATTCTAGGCTTTGTTTCTTGCTTGATGCTGGGAGTCAAGACTGGGTTTTTTTAAGGCTTTGAATTTTTTTTTACCTGTGTTGAGCAAAACCAGCAGGTAGCTGATGTAGACTAGAGCTTTTCTCAGCTTTCAATCTGACTGGCCATGGCTTTGCAAACTTAGGATGCCTGAGCCAGAAGCCTGGTTGGGGTGGTTTGGTGTGTGGAAGCCAAAGTGCTGTTGTCTGGGTGGACGATTAGGTTTTTATGAGGAAGGTTTTCTGGTTTTGTTTCTGCTTTGACAGTGGTTTAGGGGAAGCCACTTTTATCGTGGGATTAGGGTGCCTGTGAGGGACAGTTGCAGTGCTGCACCTCGAATAAGATAAAGCGGGACCCTAAGCCCTGGGCACAGCCGAATGCCAAAGGGGTGGGAGGCAGTTGATGCCGGCTGACTCGACATGCGGTGCTTCCCCAGGTGCTCTGCTTGATTCAGTGAACTGATCTCCTAGAATGGAGGATGTTGGGATCAGATGATCCTTCGGTATCCTGCATCACTGGGGAGTTTTGGAGTGTTGTGCCTGCCCGGTGATGTCTTCTTCTCAAGCCTGGGAAGCAGAGCCCTTGTGAACCCCATAAATGCTGCCAGGAAGCCGTTCCTTCCCGTGCGTCTGTGCACGTTGGGGCTGTAGGACCAGAGGCAGCAAGGCAGGGGAATCGGCCCGACTTCGCTCTGACGCGCGGCGAGAACTGCGCACGTCAGACGTGGCATGGCACAGAGGGTATTTCCAATGACGTCGTTTGGACAGATGGTGCCCTTACCCAGCCCACGGTGACTTTGCTGTCGTGACACATGCCCTCCCGACCGTGAGGCTCCATCCCTGCAATTTCCTCTTCGCAGGGCTCCCCACAGTGCTTTTGTGCCGCTTTCAGCGTGCGCAGCAGGGCAGCGTGGTGTTTCGTGCCTGGCCTAAATAACCACAATCACTCTGCCTTTGTATCAGCTCTTTGTGGCGGGTGGGGGAAGAGCTGACTTTAAAATAGAAGTGCCTTTTAAAAGGCTAGTTGTGGCTTTGCTGGAAACCCTCTCCTTGAGCTATGTCTTGTGTCCATCTGTGATTTCTGAGCCTAACACAAATGGCAAGGGTCCAGCGGTCAGCAGGGAGCAATGAAAATGAGTAAAGATGTGGCATCCTGTGTGCAAGATGAGCTAGTTTCATATACAGAAAAGATGGGTGAGAGGTGATGAGGAAACAGGCACCTGTACAAGATGCACATTGACCTTATCTGTTTGCTGCTGGTACCCTCTGCTCCTGTGTGATTGCGTCCAAAGCTTGTGTTTGAAACTGGTGGCAGGGACTGCTTTCCTTGCCGGGCTCGGAAAGAGGTTAGAAATTGCGGTGAATGAAGATGCTGCCAGAATGAAGGCAAAAGGGGTTGATAAACTCCAGAAAACTCGTGATGGATGGGAACTTGTGCTTTCCCATGCATAGTTCAGGCTGTTGCTTGCCCTGGAAGGGCACTTTGACATTGTCCTTTGGAGGTGTGGATACTGGCCATGGCTATAGACAAAAAAAACTTAATTCAGGCTGGATTAGTAAAACTAGACTGAACAGCACTGAGTGTAAGGGCTGAGTCTTCCTGCCTCCTGCATATGGTGCTGACTGGCACCTCTGTGCACAACTGCTTTTCAGATAGTGACTGCTAATAATGGATCTTGTCCTGGCACAGTAATTTCCAGGGGAAATTTCCTTGCATTGGTTAATTGCATTATTTTCCTCTTTCTGCCCTATCAGGAAACTCTGTTCTTTTAGTTATCTTGCCACAGCTCCCTTTGGAATGCCTACAGGAGTGTTTCGTTGTTTGCTCTCAGGCTTATGGTCTGGCTGCAGCTTGGTCCATGACAGCAGCAGAGCTTGAGGTGGACAAGAGCTTCTCTGGATCTGCCTTTGTTCCAGCACTGCTGGAACAGTAACTTTCTCATTGCAGTTGCCCTGTTTTATTGTCTGCTAATCTTGCTGCCTGCCTTACGCTCTTGGGATAGCTGATTGCCCTGCCCGGTGTCCTGGCACCGTGAATCCATCAGGCCTGCAACAAGGTGGCGTGGGGCTGCAAATGGGACGTGTCCCATCTGGCAGAGCTGCTCCGTGTGCAGAGCCGCTCGGGGTGGTCTGAGCCGAGGGTGGGTCGCAGTGCCAGCCCTCACCCTCTGTGCAGCCCCATGCATTGCGGGGTAGATCCCTGGGCACGCTGACCAGCAATGCCTGTGGCTCATCACCGCGCAAAGGACCTGTGGACTGTATGGCATGAGATGCAGGGATGAGCCAGCCTGGCTGTGAAGTGTGCTGCCTCAAGAGTTAGCTGGGGATGGATGGGTTGGATGGTGGGCTGCTGCCTAAGGAAAGAAAAGCTGCAATTGCTTTGTTGCACGGGACCAGGAGGAGCCAACACAGTTGAAAGGCGTGCAGAAGAGGAGTGCATTTGGGCTGCTAGAGGAAGGTGTTGAAATAGTGCAGAAGGTAACCTGGAATAGCAGCCCACTTCCTACCAGAAAACTGCACAAAATGCAACTTTGCCACTTTCCAACAGCATAAAAACTGCACTGAGGTAATGAAGAAGAAAATCCATGCGTGCGGCAGCGGTATTGGTTGACTTTCGGGAAGACCAAAACAATCTAGGAATCTGCTCTCTCCAGTGCTGTTCAGGTTTTTCTCCTGAGTTGCACTGGTAGCTCTGGCTAAATTTGAGTTTGAGTTACATAAGTGTTTTTGCAAATTGTATTCAGCATCTGGATGTGTAAATGGATTTGGATGATAATAGTGGTGGGTGAGCAAAGAAACTCAAAATTACCCTAATAGGCTGCAGACAGTGAGCAGGAGACAGAGCTTCTAGTTTGGAGCTGGGAATGCTCTCTTGAGCCTATTGCTCATCGCTCCGGGGGTGAGAAGATTGGCCCATCGCCATCAGCAAGGGCTGTTTGCTGGGGTGAGGGTGGTAAGCTCTTCTCACAACTGATCACTGTCCAGGCCCTAGATGGACCTGTTCCTGGAGACAGGAACCTGTCATCATCGGTGTCCACTGCCTTAGGTTTGCATCTGGGCTATGTGGGGTGTAAGCCCTGGGGAAGGACCCGGGTCCAATGTCAAGGTTGCTCCTGGTGGCACGCTCAGCGGGGAGCTGCAGGGCAGCCAAAGCCAGGGGAGCAGAGCTGCTGATCTCCTGAAATGCCTGTTTCTTCTAGTGGACTGAAATGTGTTGCGTAGCCTCGGGGGCCGGTGCAGCCTGGGGAGGTGGCCTGTAAGGTTTCTCCTAACCTTCACTGCAGCTGCGGAGCTGGAGGAGAAATGAAAGGAGCTTGTCAGGCTGCCTATCTGCCCCGCTTTCTCTCTCCTTCTCTGACATCTTTTCTGCTTTGGCCGGTTTGTCCCCATCTATGCAGGAATGCCCCAGCATGGGCTGTCCGGTACTGGTAAAGCACCATGCCCCACAGTAAGCTCTAGGAAGGCGTAAGAAGTCCCTTTTCCTCAAACCAGTGCTCTTTGGAGAAGTGGAGTCTTCCTAATATTACTGCGTTAGAGCAATGACTGTGAGAGTCCTGCATGCTGAGACTGTGTAATGTGCCTTATTGCTGGCTGGGGTGGCAATATTTTTGTCGGAAGGGAATGTCCTTGTCACTGGCAAGGAGAGGTTGGAAAGGCTGGTAGGAAGGAGCCTGTGGTGAGCCCGGGGGCATCTAGGTCCAGAGCAGTATTTGAGTTGGCAACTGTGGCTCCTGTACCGTGGATGTGTTTTCCGTCACTCACTACTTGTGTCATCGGGATCTGTTTGTGTTATGTTTTTCCTAGATCCTTGAGGGGAGTCTAGATGGAAGCTTGTGATAATTTGTGCCATTTGGGATAACACTAGCGCAAGCAAGGCAGAAAATGTGTTCATTTGTGTATGCTCAGCTGCAGATTTTCTGAGGAAATGTCCCTCATATGTGCAGGCATAAAAGATATTAGCTGCCGGTATGACAGGCTCACCAAAGGACTTTGGATTCCCCCCAAACATCAGGTGCTTTGGGAATGGAGTCCATCTTCATTAAATGCAGACAGTTCATGCTGAAAATGAAGCACAGCACAAACCAAGCGAGTTCTCTGGCAAAATGTAAACCAGAAGGCAAAAATGGATCCAGAGCATTTTGGTAGTTTTAGGAAACGCTGCATTTCAACTTCCTCGATCATGAACTCCTGTGCATGGGTAGGGAGTGTGTGTGTGCGGTCCTCGCAGGCTGTCCCTGCTTGCTTGCAGATCTTTGCAAATCCTGGGGACGTTGTTCTGGGCTGTGCTGCTCTTGGAATCCAGGAGCGACAGCGGGACACGGTCGTGGCTTTCTGTTGATGCAAGGAAAGGAGCATGGCGGAAGAAGTGCGTAGAGGTGAAGAGGTTCTTGGAAGAATATTGCTGGGCATAGATGGCATCTGGAAAAGGAAATGAGCTTTTTGTTTGCTTTTTTCTGTTTTGGTATTTAAGCAGTGGTGAGGTTGGGGCTGACCCGGGGTTTGCATCTCGAGGGGTGGCAGTTACCGAGGGCCCTGTTAAGTCTGGAGACCCTGAGTGAACCTTTTGCTTAAGGCTAGCAGTGACTATGTTGATAAAACAGGGCTTATTTGAAGGCTGATGAGGTGAACTGCCGAATGAATAATGTAATCCCCTGAGGGAGCTGGGAGGCTGGAGGGCAACACCTTTTTATTTAGCTAAGGAGGGTCTTGAATGAGGGTGGAGCAGCAATGATGTGGAGTGCAGCCGGGCTAGGGAGAGAAGGGTGCCTGCCCTGCTCTGAGCCCCTTAGTGCTAGGGAGAGAAGGGTGCCTGCCCTGCTCTGAGCCCCTTAGTGCAGGTCTCCCCGGTCTGGCCCTGGTTGCCTGGTGGTGTCGTGGGGCGCGGGAGTGTTGTGACAGAGCCTGCGGCCAAATCCTGCACCTGGACCCGGGGCTGCGGGTGGCTGCTGGCCGCTGCCCCCGTGCTGCTCCGGGGGGGCTGGCTGTGGGAGTGCTCCGGTTCCCCTCCCGAGGAGCCAGGCTGGCTGCACCCTGCAAGTTAAACAGTCCTGCTGCGGGGCTAGTTTGAAAGCCGTTGGGAGCATTCGCAAACGATGAACAAGTGGCTCACAACCACTGGCAAACAAGCGGTTTGCTGGCAGAAAGGACTGTAGCTTCCGGTGCAGAGGACCCAAACTGCTCCCGTATCACGGCTGCACCTGAAAAAGAAAGCATGTCCTCAGGCTCAGCTTTTCAGCCAGTCCTGAAAGCATGTCCCCAGGAAAACCTCAGGTCTGACTCCATGTTTAACGCCGTGTGGGGATTCCTCTTTGATGCATCGCGCTCCCTGCGTGTCCCCAGTAGCTGTGAGCGAGCTGTGATTGTCACTCATCAGCAGTCACGCGTCTGGCGAGATCCCTGGTGAGGATGGACAGCTGGAGTCGGGGGGAAGCTGAGATGTCCTTCCTGCTCCATCGGCAGAGTTGAGGTGTGAGGGTTGGCTGCTGTGCTTGCTGAAATCATTTATACCAGTCTTCTGACAATGACCTGTACTTCATTGCCCGCTTGCCTCAGGTGACAGTGTCCTGAGTTGCCTACGGGAGGGACAGCTGCTTAGTGCTCTTCTGACCGTCTTTTGTCACGCAAAGCAGGGGCCTGACACATCTCCCTAATTGTGCAGACTTGCATGCACCTGGCTCTCTGTTAACCCTAAATTATGCTCTGGCTCTTCATGACAAACTGGCCACTTGTGCAGCACTGGGGGAAATGAGGGCTTGGTGCGTAGAGTGGGAGATGCTTTCTCCGGCCTCCCTCTGCCTCCTTGCTGTGAGAGCGAACTTTGAATTTTGGTAGCAAAAGGCTTTAGAGAAGAAACCAGATGGTGCCTGCTGGCTAAAAGAGACTTCCCCCTTGTTACACGTGGGAATTGCTTTGTGGGGGGAGGATGCAGCATGTCCAAAGCTCTCTCCAAAGTCTAGGTTTGTATTGGCGTTTGTACAGTAGGTGTGCCTGGTAACCAGAGCCTGTTCTGGGGGTGTCCCTCAGCCAGGCTACACCTTCAGCACAAGGGGGTACGTTTACAGCAAGCGAGGAACAGAGTAAAATCCAAGTCAAAGCAAGAGCGAGCTCTAGGTGCTCAGCCTTGGGCTCACTTAGCCCAGCTCCATCAAAATCAAAGTGCACCGCGCAGTTCCTGCGCTGGTGGCTTCCACCGTGCCCGCGGGCTCGCTGTGCACACTCGCCCGGTGAGCCGGAGTGGGCTTGAGTGACCGGTGGTGGCTGCTCCAGGAAGGAGCTGGAGGAGAACGAAATGGGCAATTTTGGAATCCTCTGCCTCGGGGGACTGTTTCCCCTTTGTGGCCACAGAGTGGGCGCTAGGTTTGGGCAGCAGCACTCTTGTTCTGATCGTGTCTGTTGGTCAAGGTCAGATTTTTACTCAGCTCTTGACAACTCTCTTTATCTCTGGATATGCCATTCAGGAATTTGTTACCAAAGCAAGCGGTGCCATGTGCGTGGCAAAAATGAAAGCGGAGGTGGGACTGTCTTCTGTAGATGACTCCCTCCCAGTGGGTCATATTAGGCTGGAAAAGACAATTTTGGGGAAAAAATAGGCAGGTCATCTGATTAATTTCAGGGTAAGAGGAATCCCTCTGCAGAAAGCTAGTCAAGATAGTCAGCAGCTCTTCAAAGAGGCAACAGGATGACTAGGTCCTGTCTGCAAATAATGTAAAAATTGTTGGATGAATAAAGAGAATCTTCACTCTTAAATCTTCTCCGTTCCACTGGATCCTTTTCTCCAGTAAAGGCAGAGTAAGAGGAAAGTTTTCTACCTCATTAACTTTCCATTTCCCTCTGTCAAGCCTCTGCTTTGGAGGATCTCTCTTTAAATGTCTCCTTACATGGAAGACATTGAGATTGTAATTTTTCTGCTGTCTGCAAACTTGCGTGCTGCTTCTGCTGGGATGGGAGGTATTTTCATCGCTGGTGACAATAATACATACGCTGCTCCAGACAAGGACACCCCCCTCATTTGCCTGCTGTGGTTATAGTATTTCCGTTATTTTCTGTTCCATTCCACTTTTCCTACACTCTATAATGTCCCTGGTGTTTTTCTAATCACTGCTGTTTATTGAGCTGTTGTGCTCATGCACAGCTGGGGATAGCTCAGCGAGCGCATGAAATTCTCCCTTCCAGCACACTGTAAATGTGTAAATATCATTAGTCTCATTCTACGCTTGGCACAGAGTGGCCGAGTGGCATTACAACTAGTTGCAGCGGGTGTTTTTCATCATGCCTTTATTGCTGGAGCTGGATCTCATTTGCTGTTTGCGTCTTCTCGCAGCACTCTGTGCAGCTGTGTCTGTGGGTGTCCCACACTGTGGCTGTGGCTTATCCCCAGGTCCCGGGAGCATGTAAGCAAGGGAGAAGGGCAAGACGCACCCGAGATAAGCGCTTGGATTGGATCGGCAAGGTTTATAGGAAGTGTTTGTTGATGCTTTTCTCCATGTCTTTGCAGGCAAAGGACAGTGATGACGATGATGAAGTCACTGTCAGCGTGGACCGGGATCGCTTCATGGATGAGTTCTTTGAACAGGTGAGTTTTGTTTCTTCAATGTGACTTTCAAGCCAGGTTCAGACCTCTCTGTTAGTGCTGGAACAGGCCATGTGGCTGCGGTATGGATTCCCATGCCAGGCCTGGGAGGAGGAGCAGTCGAGTTAGGGATGGTTGTCCTGTCCTGATTGATGTAATTCTGCTGGTCCTTAGGTTCTGGCTCCTCCGGGGTTACACTCAGAGTGGGATTAGTGGGAGCCAGGCTTCTCAGCAGACCCGAGGTGGTTGTGTGCTTACCTGGCCCAAAGGGCACTTTGCTTCTCCACCTGCTCCCGTAGAAACCAATGGGCCAACTGTACAAAGTGACCAGTAAGTGGGAGCATGTGAGCCTGGGGAAACAGGCTGCAGAGTACAAGGCTGTCTTGCTGCAATGTGCATGCCTCCAAACTGCTATTAAAGCAGGCAGGCTCTAAAAACTCTCCTGAAAGCACCTCTGCAGAGTAGCAGTTTCTGCATGGGACTGATTCCATTTTGTGCCTCTTGTTAACAAACAAGAGGTTGTCTTCTGGCATGTGGGTGGCTGTAAGATATGCATGTGGAGTTTTAGCATACCCTTAGCATGGCATGTGTGTAGGGGGTGTTAAAATGTATCTGTACAGGCAATGGAGTGCAGAATGAAAAATCTGACATGCAGATGGATGAATATGAGCAAAGTGGTGGTGTGAGTCTGAGGAAAAGAGAGAATGTGCAGCCTAGTAGGCAGCAGGGCACAAGTGCAGGTTCCCACTCTCTGCAATGTCAGCATGTTTCCTTGTAGTGCAGAAGTGTGGGGAAGATGCTAGCATTGAGAGGCAACTTCTCACTTGGCCTCCCTGCTTTGTGTGGGGTGAGGATCAGACTGGGTTTCTCAGCCTGTGGAGCCGAGAACTGCGGGGGACAGAGCTGGGACCGAGCCTGGCTTGTGCATCCTGAGCAATTTGCTCCGTCTGAGATGCGGAGTCTGGGAATTCGTAGATCTGGTGCTCATTTAAATAAACCCTACGTGTTTCCCAG
Source organism: Dromaius novaehollandiae (assembly GCF_036370855.1). Classification (NCBI taxonomy): domain Eukaryota; kingdom Metazoa; phylum Chordata; class Aves; order Casuariiformes; family Dromaiidae; genus Dromaius; species Dromaius novaehollandiae. Next base: position 13,403,394 of record NC_088116.1, read on the forward strand.
CATATCAACAAAACATACAGGACCTAGAGTCTATATTATATTGTTGTGGCTCCAAAGCTGGCTGCTGTGATGTGGGAGATCTGTTTTCACATCAGGCCTACAGTTTGAGAATCCAGCTGGAAAATATCCCCTGAAACTCTCCAAGGGGAAGTCTGCTGTGGTTCAGACATGTCATGGTTGCTTTTGCATAGGATGTAACAATCCCTCTCCTTTCCAAAACTTCAGGCTCTCAAAGGATGTTTGTCTTGTCTCCATAGGTGGAAGAAATTCGAGGGTTCATTGATAAAATTTCGGAGAACGTGGAAGAAGTGAAGAGGAAGCATAGTGCCATTCTTGCTTCGCCCAACCCAGATGAGAGTGAGTGAGGCTTGTTCTGCTTTCTTGTCTGCAGGGTCTGGGGGTGCTCGTGGCTGCTCTGTGAGCTTGGGCTGCTTCTGGGTGGACGGAGCACATGCAGAAGTCCTCTTGGATAGCTTTCCAGCAAGAAGCCACTGAGATGGTTGATGGTCCAGGTGAGGGAGGGATGGAACCTGGGCTTGGATGGAGAGCAGACAGATGGCTTTTTTTTTGACTTGAGAGGTGAGATTTCTGAGGCTGGTGGAGAATTCCCCAAAGGACAGGGGAATGTAGAAGCCGAAAAGAGCAAATGGCCTTTTTTAATCCAGGTGGCCATTTTTCTGTTCTGTTCTGTCCGGACAAAGCACTTGTTCTCTGTTTGCTTCTATGTCAAATATACTTAACTGCGGACAGAGCTAGTACTTCCAGTCTGTTGTGACTGGGAAGCAGCACTGCAAAGGGAGCTGCAGGAGTGTTTGAGAGGATGTGTAACACTGCCTACTTGCTCCCCAGCAATAGCTCCCAGCCTAAGATGCTACCTGGGGAGAATAAACGGATGAGGTGGTACTCGCAGCAAGAGCCAAGCACTGCCTGCTTGGCCTGAGAAACACTACAGGCTTTTCTGAGTCTGCAGGTATGCGTTTGTGACCCTGTCGTCCCTGTCCTGAAGGATGTTGCATTGCCGGCTGGCTACAGGGTCTGTCCCTTCGGGGCCTTACTGATGTATCCCTGTTTTCGTCCCCAGCCATGTGTTTCTGTGCAGAGGTTTGTTGCCAGGGACAGAAGTTAAGGATAGCAGTCCTCATAAGGTGGCAAAATTTAGCTCTGGGAGGCTGAGGGATCTGGCAGAGTTACAGCTGTTGGTGATGAATTCCCCTGTCCTGTGATACACTTGCTGCCGTGTGAACACATGGCTAGATAAGAGATCGGAGGAAATTCAAAGGAAATGTGAACCTGCAGAGCATTTACTATTCTGTTGTGGGCAGTGGGGTTTTCTTGGTGCAAAGATTTTCTGGGTCTGGTGTTTGCAAGCCCCTCCGTTGGGGAGCAGGCAGGACCAAGGTGCTGAGCTGTAAAAAAGAGGATGGAAAGTGGGGATGAACACAGCTAAGCGGAGCCTCTTGTCAGCGCGGCTGGACCCTGTGCTCCTGACGGGCTCTGCCGTGTGTTGTAGTGTATAGCAGGCAACACAGAAAATGCTGATCTTCGAGGGATGCTATTTAAACAGAAGGATCCCCCACTCTGCTGCACTTGGCTCTTCCTGAGGTCTTGCTGTGAGCTGATGCGGGTTCTCCTTTGCCCGCTTCCCTCTGTAAGGAGGAAGAGCTCGGGCAGCGCTGGTGACTGCGGAGCTGGTGCGGACTGCAGCAGCAACCGCCTGTGAGAGCGTCGTCTCCGAGCTGCCAGCAGCCTTTCCTCGTCAGCAAAAGTATTGCTTTCACAGGCCAGACGGCAATCGCTGATGAGCTGAGCGCTACCGTGCCGCCAGGCTGTAGCGACCCTGGGCAACGGTGTGAAAGGGGTGGAAAAGCTCAGTGAATGGCTGCTGAGAGCAGACCTGTCTTTGCATCTACCCTCACCCACTTTTCTTCATTTGCCCGATGCATTTCCATGTCTACTCGTGTCCTTCCAACTCTGACTTGTTTCTAGCAGTCCCAGGAACTGTCTATGTGTGCTTTTTTTGCCCAACTCCAAATCAAGAGATATTGCTAATTGCTTAGAAGCACCTGGCCCTCCCTGAACAACCTCACACTCCCCCCTCCAGGCAGCAGCTCCTCAGCTAAAATTCATTTAGTCGAGCCTGAAAGTGGGGGATTTTCTCAAGAGAATTCACGTGTCTTGGGCTGTTGCTCACCCACCCTCTAGGCTTTTTTGATTTGTGTTTGCACTGTAGCATTTTGCAGTATTTCTGTTTGTGTGTCCTCATGAAAGAGCTGTCACTGTTTTGCTTCTGGCTGTTGGGCTCATACAGTGTGCATCAGCACGGTGTCTGCTCTGGGTTGAGCCAGATCTCAGACTACAAAGGGCACTTATGGCCTAAAAATATAATAATCTGTTTAGAGGTCTGAGATCTGCCGCAAATAAGATGCTGTGACATTGACGTGACTTCCAGAAGCCTCTCAGAGGTTGGGAGTGCTCCTGGTTTTGTTTTACAGTGGTACCTTGCCTTGACATTGTAGCGAATCCAGTATATAATGCTAAAAGCCATTTGGGCAGCAAAAGGAGAGCCCACATCTTTTGAAGAAGTTAGTATTTTGTGACATCGTGGCCTGTCCAGAAGGTGCAGTGGGTCTAATTAGGTGCTGAATGGTATATGCCTCACAGCAAATTCCAGCAAGGCAATAACGAGCTGCTTGACCATGACAGACCCTTACCGAGCATGGTAAACACCAGGTTTTGTCTCAGCAGACCAGCCTCCTGCTTTGCAAGATTGCCCCAGCCGGAGCTGCAGGCGTGTGTATAGTGTCAGCTATGCTGTGGTCACAGGTGAGGCTGGGACAGGATATATGTACAAGGACTGGTGAAATAGGGTGTAAGCTGCTGTCTGAGGACTGCACCATTTTCCGTTCTGTTGTATCTGAAGATGGGACATTGAAAACAGTTTATCTGCTATTTCCTCAGGAGAGAGGAAGACTATGGATGTAGTTGTAGGGGTCAAAGTAGATAATATAGAAAGGCATTTAACTCCCAAGGCTTTTTAAAGGCAGCCGGTGCACTGTCTAATGAGACAGCTAGCCCAGGAGCTGTCCCACTACAAGTGTGGTGCTTGTAGCTTTTCGGTTCCCATGGACTCTGCCAGACTGAGAGTGGTGTAATTCTTTTTCCCAGTACTCTTTCTACCCCCAGTGTGGCATGCAAAGCATGGCAGAAGTTCAAAAACTTTTGGGATTAATCTCAGCTTTACTTTCATTTGAAGTTCAGTCCTGTGTTTTGGTTTGGGTGAATACAGGAATTATGCTGTTGTTTCAGGATCAAGGAGGGGTTGGGAGATGCTGCTGCTCTTTAATCCTCTGTGTTCTTGAGGATATTTATCTATGTTTTGGTGTCACTTAGCAGATTTTTTTTTGCCCTTAGGAGCTTTCATATATCTTAGCAGTGAGGCCATGAAATGTAGCTGCTGGGCTGATGCCTCTCGTTGCACCTTGACTCCACAATGGCGCAGAAAGGATGCTGTGACGAGCAGCTTTTAAAGGCCAGAGATGGATGCCCGGTCTCTGGCAAATGTGCTGGGGACTCTGAGCTGTGTTTTGCTAGTGTCTTTTGCCTTCCTGCTTGTCATCAGGCATTTCAAACCACCAGCCTGTTCTACCCTGAGCCTTGGTACAGGCAGGCCTGCGGAGAGAGGCTGTTTGCAGAACAGGCTGGATGAGAAAAATCAGCCAATAATTTGTGCTGGTGGGTAGAAAGCTCTGAAAGGGATTCTCTAGGCAGTTTGCACTCTTCAGACTGAGTCTGAAAGAAAGCGATTATCGAAATTGCTTTGCTGAGCAGTAAGTGATTCTGCAGCCAAGGATTATCCACGGCGGCATGGTGCCATTTAGCAGGAGCTGAGAAGCTGTGAGGGTGCTGCTTTGCTCTGACCTGGCTGAAGGGGAGCTTCAATCCTTTCCTGTGGTGGTGAATGCTGTGAAATGAGGAACCGCAGGTGATGGCCTGTCTGGACAGGCCCCTGTGCCCTAGGAGCTCCTCTCTGGGCTCCTGAGCCTGCAAAGAGCCTTGTTCAGGTGATTTCCATGATCTCTGCTTCAGTGTCCACCTGTGGGATTTTGAGGCCAGGGATGGAGTTGAAAGGCTTGGTGTCCCCTGCCTCCCTGCTGGGCTGTCTGACCTTGTCCTTGTCTTCCCCCCAAGCCTCCCTGTCCTGGTGGTCAGGGTCAGCTAGACGTGCGCATTGAGTCTTACTGGAACTGGAGGCTGTAATAATTAAGAATGCACAGGTTTGTTCTTAACCCAGGGGAGTTACTTTGAAACTAATTTCGAAATTAAGAAGCATGCTTTCCACGAGCTATGGGAAGGGGATAGAGCCACATGGCACTAAACAGAGGAGATAAAAGGCTGATCTTGGTGTATTCTCACTTCTCTTTACTTCTTACCAGTACTTTGAACTATGGTAGTGATCACAGTCAAGGCAAGAGATGCTGCTATCTGTAGGGACCAAACTCACTGGGGATTTGGGGTTGTGTTTTGAGAGTTGTCCCCTCTGGAACATTACATTCGTTATTTTTTAGTTATCTAAGTGCTTTAGCATCGTATAAAACATCCATTAAACCATCAGTGGGAAGTCTCTCTCCTTATTTTCAGAAGAAAGATACAGATTTCTAATTCCTCTCTGTAGGCAAATGTGTTCTGAAAGGTGCAGGTTGGTTTGTTGCATGGTAGGGCTCTTACATTCAGACATATGAACTGTTTAAACACATGGGAAAATATATCCCAGAGCTGGAGCATCTTGGAGTAAGGATTCAGAAGATAAAGGCAGAACTGGGCTGGTAATCTGAGAAAACACATTAAAAATGGCTTATGGGTCACCTTTGGCGCGTTCTGAGTGGCTGTATGCACAGCGTCTGCTGTCTGAATTGTTTGTTTTATTTGAGGTCTCTTATAGAGGAGAGAGGCTCTAAAGGTAAAATGCTAGAGAAACTTTTGTGTTAAATGATTGTGTGCGTTGTGCCTCCAGACAAAAGTCATCTTAGCCAGATGCAGGGTCCTCTGTGCTCTTCCATATAGCCTCTGTTGAAGCTGTTCAAGAAAGGGAAGTTCGGTTGTCCAGGGCACTGCGTGAGACTTGGATTTAGCCCGTGCACTAGAGGTGCTGGATTAGAACCTCTCCTCTGCAGAAAGGTTCATCTCTTCCCTTCCCACTGATGGCTCTTCTGGCTGCACAGATGGTTCTCAGATCTGAGTTACTACTGCTGCCGGTGCTTATTCTGGCATCCTGTGCGTGGGCATCTGGCTTGCTCAGCCGCTGTGGCTGCGAGGTTGCAGCCCGCTTGCCTGCATTTGCTTTGCCTGCCTTGCCCGGCTGCCGAGGGGCCGGAGCCCTGGGGCAGAGCAGTCGTGGAGGTGAGGAGGAGAGCAGCTGCGGGGGCTGCAGGAGCCCCGCAGCAGGGCAGCTTTACATCACTGCTTGGGATGCACTGAGAGAGGCCGTTTGCCCTTTAGCTGGCCCCAGGGCTCCTTGGGCTAGGAGGAGGATGTTGTTGCTATTCTTCCTGATTTGAATTGCCAGTTCCTTGCAAAATCTGTTCTTAAAATCCTTGAGGATGAACTGTTACCTTTGTTGTCACTCCTGCTGCTTGAAGTGGACTGTTATTTCATTGGTCCTTGGTTCAGGCTTGGTGACCAGAGGAGATGGCTTTGAATTGTGAGCCACCAAATGGAGGAGAATTAAGTAAGTGTTTCCTGGAGCAGTCAGTAAGGGCTTCTTTGCCGTTCATCTTCTCTGTGCACCGGTTTTTCTTCGTGGTTCCACACTAGTCATTCTTTTTCACTCTGTTATATAATAGATGGTGTGTGGTGAATGAATTACCTCGAGGAACATAAATCTTCAAATCTGAAGTCAGTGTCTTTCAGGCTGTCAGCTCAGTCCATTTCCAGTAGACTTCAGGAGGCTTGATAAATATTTAAAACCTCTAGGTAGGCCCATTATTGCTCTGCAACAGGACAGCAGAGGAAATTTGGTGTCACATGTGTTTAACTTCCAGTTTCATAGATTTAAGCTGCACAAGACTGAGGCTTCTGGATACCAGGGTGCAGGTCATGTGCTTTCTCCCCCCCCCCCCCCCCCTCAGGTTACAGAATCACAGAACAATTGATGTTGGAAGGGACCTATGGATATCATCTAGTCCAACTCCCTTACTCAAGCAGGGTCAACTACAGCACATTGCCCAGACCCTGGCCAGGTGACTTTTGAATATCTCCAAGGAAGGAGACCACCTCTCTGGGCAACCTGTTCTAGTGCTCAGTCACCCTCACAGTAGAAAAGTGTTTTCCTTATTCCCAGAGGGAACTTCCTGTGTTTCAGTTTGTGCCGGTTGCCTCTCATCCTATCTCTGGGCACCACTGAAAAGAGTCTGGCCCCATCCTCTTTACAGATACTTATACACATTGATAAGATTCTCCCTCGGTCTTGTCTTCTCCAGGCTGAAGAGTCCCAGCTCTCAGCTTTTCCCCATGAGAGATGCTCCAGTCACTTCATCATCTTAGTAGCCCTTTGCTGGACTTGCTCCGGTAGCTCCGTATGTCTCTTGTACTGTGGAGCCCAGAATTGGACACAATACTCCAGGTGTGGCCTCACCAGGGCTGAGTAGAGGGGGAGGATCACCTCCCTTGACCTGCTGGCATTGCCCTTCCTAATGCAACTCAGGGTACTGTTGGCCACCTTTGCCCCAAGGATGCATTGCTGGCTCATGGTCAGCTTGTCCACCTGGACTCCTAGATCCTTCTTTGCAAAGCTGCTTTCCAGCTGCTTGGTCCCCAGACGGTACTGGCGTGTGGGGTTATGTATCCCTAGGTGCAGGACTCTGCACTTGCCTTTGTTGAACTTCGTGAGGTTCCTCTCCCCATCTCTCCAGCCTCTTGAGGTCCCTCTGAATGGCAGCACAGCCCTCTGGTGTACCAGCCACTCCTCCCAGTTTAATCTCATCAGCAAACTTGCTGAGAGTGCACTCTGTCCCTTCCTCCAGGTCACTGGTGAATAAGTTGAACAATATTGAACCCAGTGTTGACCCCTGAGGTACACAGCTAGTTACAGGCCTCCAACAAGACTTTTGCTTCTGAGCACAACCCTCTGAACTCTGCCATTCAACCAGTTTTCAATCCACCGCACTGTCTGCTCATCTCGCCCATACTTTCTCAGCTTGCCTATGAGGATGTTGTGGGAGGCAGTGTCAAAAGCCTTTTTGAAGTCAAGGTGGACAACATCCACTGCTCTCCCCTCATCTACCCAGCCAGTCATTCCATCACAGAAGGCTATCGAGTTGGTTAAGCATTTTTCCCCTCTGTGAACCCATACTGATCACCTTCTTGTACTTTAGGTTCTGTGACTGCTGGATGAGATCTGAGTTATTTGGAGAGTGGCCTCTGTAATTTCTAACAGCACATCTTCTGTTAGAGAAATGCTGGTAGTCAAGGAGACAAATCATAGTTGCCCACCTTTGTATGATGGTTTTTAAGCAAAGCTATCTAGTGCTAAAAAAGCAAGATGCAGTTTTGAGTTGTTTCGATGTCTAAGCTCAGACCAACCACCACCAGACAGGCTCTCTGAGCAGAGTGCTCTGTACTTCCTTTAGCTATAACCTTGCAGCTCTGTGTATTCCTGTGGTGGATGTCGCAGCTCGAAGTCTGCCATGCTCAGAGAGGGTATTGCCGCTGACTCCGTTCGAATCACAGCTCAAGCTGGGGGGCCTCCGACGAGGGACGAGGGGGGAGAACAAAGAAATCCCTCGGCAATTATAGCTTTTTCAAATTAAGTTTCCCACCCCTCACGTGGTAGTTCAGACCAATAGTAATATTTGGGTCTGGGGTCTCCTGCTCCTTATTGGGTCTCATCACTGTCCCTAGGTAGGCTGTTTACTGTTGCCGTTTCTGCTGACAGGTGTGTCTCCATTCTTGGGTCCAGCCATTAGCTCTCAAGGTCCTGACAAAGCAGGTGATAACTCCAGCAATTAGCACTGTTTCAGCAGTGCACAGGAATGCAAATTGCTGGTAACGCCCTTATCATTCCCGCCTGCAGCAGCTCTGGGCCCTTTCTCACTGTACTAGGGAGTGCGGCCTAAGGCTTCAGCAAATTTAGCCACTCATGCCAAGCAGGTTTTGTAGAAGTTGTGCTAAAAACGGAGAATAATTTGCAGTCCAGATCCCAAAGTCTCTGCCCGATTGTGGTCTCGTTCAGTGCAGGCTCGGTGTGTCCCGGGTGGTCGCAGGGAGACCATCTCAGGGGTCGCAGCAGCCCGGTCCTGTTTCCGCCAGGGACAGATGGCTTGTTCGGGGTTGTGGCCTGCCTGCACCCCATGCACCAAGAAATGTTTAAGGCAAAAAATTCATTCATCTGTCTGCCACACCCCTTTCTGGTTCACCTTGCTGATCTTATCCCTGCTCTGCATCCTTGTCAGGAGCTGCTGTCTCCCCTGCCTGAACTACATCTCATTCAGGCCTGGCCGTGGTTGGTTTTCAGGGCAGGCAGGGTTGCAGTATTTGTGCTCGGTGCTCTGCAGGAACATGGCAAAGACTCCTCCAGCTCTGAGGAGTTTCTCCTCCTCAGCCTGGAAGAGAGATGGCAAGGTGGGGCCTGGCTCTGATAAACATAAAATCATGAGTGTCCTAGGGAGAGTGGACAGGGCCTGATTGATCACTGCATCTTCCAGTGCAAGACTAGGGATGGAGAACATGTCAAATGAAGCTAGGAGATGGCAGGTTCCTGCCAAAAGAGGTGTTTCTTCACCCATGGTGTAGTTAAGGCTCAGAGCCCTTTAGACTGGCTCATAAAAGGCAAGCCACTCTGGTCCAGGGAGTCCAAGCCACAAAATGCCAAAAATCTGGAGAGATACTTCTGTGTGCATGTGCTCTTCTTGTCCTGGTCCTTAGCATGTGCTCCCAGCTACTGTCAAAGGTAGGGCAGCAGGATCAGCGTTCTTATGTCCTCTATAAAAAGTTTATTTGCTCAGTGCCCTGATCCCCATTAAGGCTCTGTGCAGTAGCAGAGCTGCTCTCTTTACAGGACCCAGGAAGTGTGCATTTAATTGGGCTCTGCTAATTTGAGGAGGGGGAATGGGGAGCCCCATCTTTCCCCTCTGTAAGTCTACCCTGCTGCCTCTGACACTGTGGAAAAGGAGCCATTGTGCCTGCTGTCAGCGTGCTCTGCCCTGCTGCATCTTTGAGGCAGGTGCGTGGACTCCAAAAATAGAAGCTGTGTCATTGCAAAGGTGTGCTGTGTGCCAGCAGCACTGTGCACGGGAAGCACTCAGTGTGCTCCTCGAGAAAGGGATGAGGAAGAGATGCCGTCCACTCCCTTCTTTCTGCACACGCTGCCTTCACGTGTTTGATTCCCCTTCACCTCTTGGATGTGCTTGTAAGGAGGGAGTTGGGAGGAGTGCTGCTGGGAGCAGGGCCCTGTCCTCCGCTGTGGTTTCCTGTGCAGGGGGCAGTAGGTTTGCTCCTACAATCAATTCTGTAGGATAAATGAGTTTCTGTATTTCATGGCTCATTTTTCATTTTCTGAGGGTTATTTGCAGTTTCCTATTTTGCATGGTTAGGAGAGGAGGGGATTTTATTGTGCATTTCCTGGTAACAGCTAGTTCAAGGGGGAGTGTGGTTTCCGAGTGTCAGAGCTGGGATGATGAAGGACTTAAACCTTCCTTCAGTGCCGAGCAAGATGCGTTCTTCAGTCTTGCGTCAGGAGGTGGGAGAAGGGCATTCGCAGTACATCTTTGTATCTGCTCTGGGTGAACGGTGCCCCACGCTGCCAGCACTGCCCCGTGGGAGGGTAGCGCTTTCTGAGGAGCAGGCAGGCCCTCACTGCAAACGTGGGTCTGAGATCCGTGCTTGGCATTTCACGGGGGATTGCTTCCCACCTTGCTTGCGGTAAGGTGGAAGGACCAGGCTGATTCCTCTGAAAGGCAGAGCTGCCCTTTGGAAAGCTGAGGCTGTGCTAAAAGGCTGCGCTGGGCCGACTTCAGGCTGCTGCTGGCCAGCGAGAGCCATCAGGCCAAGCGCTGAAGCTGTGCAGCGCCTCGCGGCAGGGTGTTTGCACGTTGGCCACAGCACCAGACCCTGCTGACCTGAGCTCTGGGGGTGGGTGGGTTGTCCTGGCCGGGCCACCTGAGGTCTGCTCCTTCCGAGACTGAACCTTTCTGTGGAAAGGCGCCTTGCGAGGGAAGGCTGAGGAACATGGTGCCGTGAGCAGGAGTGTTTGGGGGAGAGGTGGTCCAGCTCTGGCAGCACGTCCTCCGGTGGTGGGGCTGGCAGCTCCAGCCGCGGTGTGCCTGTGGATGGGAAGGCCAGCGTGTGCCGCTTTGAAGCAGCAGTGAATGGGTAAAGAGACTCTCTTTCTGCTCATAATTGGGCCCATATAAATCAGAGGGCACAGTGTGAAGCCTGAGCCGCTTTATTGGAAAGCAGCAGGAGAAAATCAGTCCGTTTTTGCATTCTGGGGAGGAGGAAATGGAGTCCTCTCCGGTTCTCCCCTGGTGCTCAATAAAGCTGCTGCACCTGGGGAAGGCCCCGGGAATGATCAGCCGTGGGTAGAGCAGCTTGCAGCTCTGAGCAAGCAACGTGCAAGACAGAAGTTCCAGGGGTGTCTAATCCACGAAGATGGTAATTCCTCTGGAAGCTGGGGGAGGTGCACATATACAACAGCAACATGGGCTTGAGAGTACAGGATGGGGTGGGAGTGGAGAGGTGGGGCAGACTGACACCAAATGATCCTTGAGAAATGCCTTTCAGCAAAGGGATCCATGAGATTAACAGATAAAAGGTGCCGAGGAGCTGCCCTTCAGGAAAGGGCTGTGGTTCTGCAAGACCCTGTGCTGGGTGCTGGGGAAATGCTACGAAATCCTCTTAGAGTCAGCATTGCGTTTTCTTTCCCCCAAAGAGTGGGGACCCGTGCTGCTCCGTTCTCCTGTGGAGCCCCTTGCACGCTGTGCCAGGGCCCAGCCGGTGGGAGCTGCTTGCGAGGAAGAGCTGGCTCGAGCTTGCTTTCCAGGGCTGCTTTTTCAGAATGTCCTTGTTTAGATCAGGATTCCTGCAGGTGTTTTCTCCTTCCTCGAGGGCAGTGGGAAACTGTGATTTCACAGTGCTAAAGAGCGGGGGAGGCCACTGCTTTGTGCCTTTTGGTTCCAGAGTCAGTGCTGGCCATGAAGCCCTTCGGGAAGGGGGAGTGATGTGCCTAGCCCAGCCTTCCTGGCTGTCGTGGTTCCCCGCTGACACTTGTGCCTGAGGTGTGCAAGGCAATTCCTCCATACGGTAATTTCCAGAGACACGACTTCACGTCAGAATAAATGAAGCGAGAAAGATCTGCGGGACTGGCTTGCTTCTGAAATCCCCATGTGACTCGGACCCCGGGGCGGTTGCGGTTGTCTCGGGGATCAGGATGCCTGTCCAGTCTGTGGAGTCCTTTTATGGATTGCCTTTTGTCTAGCTTTGGCTTAAACGGGCTGTCCTTGCTGCGGGCTGTCGGGGCTGTGTTCAGTGACCCTGCGTGGGAGACCGTTTGGTGGGACCCACTGCTGCTGAGGTCTGTTCAGCTGAAAAGTGCTGTGGCTCAGAGGAAGCCCCCCCCTCCCCCCCTTTTTCTCCTAGGTGGTCTTGCTGGAAATGTCACTCCGGTCACCGGCTTCCTGCAGAGTGGCTCCAGTGCCTCGTTCTGCCTTGTCTTGTGCATCCTGAGCAGACCTACATTAATGATGCCTGTTGTTGTTATGATAATGTCTGAGATGTGCCGAGAAAAGGGCCTGTGGTCATAGGGTGTCTCTGGGTTGCTCGGTCCTGTCCCTGTGTCTCAGGGAGATGCGTTTTGTAATCCTCGCATACGTTTCTCCAGCTCCATCTTGAACTAGTTTTATTTCTTGTCCCTGTAATTCCTGTTGAAGGGCCATTCCCTCGCTTGCCTTGAGTGGTCAGGATCCATTTTCTTGCTTCCAGTCTCAGTTTATTTATGATGCATTTAAATATCAATGTCATCACAAGAACAAATATATTTAGCTTAAATAGCTGTTTGCCCTTCTGGCTTTATTCTGTAATGTCTATACAGCAGATCCTTGGTTTTGCAAGGGCTCTAAGCAATCCCTGCTGTTCCTGTCGTCCCACTCCCCTTCCCTGCCCTTCTGCGGTGCGATTTTGTCTGTCTTGCCCCCTGGATCCTGAGAAGCTGGTATGGTGCTTTCACCACTTCACGCCAGGGAAGGGCTGAGTGTTTGCTCGGTCTTGCTTCAATCTCCAGCTCAGCTTTTCAGCTGAACTGAGGTTTTCCACAGCTCGCTGTTGTGTGGGGGATTTTGCAGCTTTCATTTTCAAGGGCCAGGGTGTACCTGGAGCTCTTGAGGCCGCTTGTTTGCACAGCCCTGTTTCCAGGGGCTGAGGCCATGGCAGATGTGCTCTCCTTTGAGGGTGGTGGGTGGGAAATGTTTCCTTCAGGTTTCCTTTTTTGGGGTCTGAGCAGTCAACCAGTCTCCAGGATTTTCTGGGGGTAGATTTCTCTGGCAGTACCTGCCTGCGCAGAGTGAATCGTGTGGTCCCTTCCGCTTCCAGCACTTGAGGTTCACGTTAGCAGAGCACATCTTTGGGCTGAGCAAGGACGTACTTGAGCACACGCTGCCTGGGGGAAATGTCTGTTCTGGGCCGTATTCGACCTGGCTTGCAGTCCTGTGAGGAGTGTGCCTCTGCAAGACCCTGCTGGACTTGATGTGGAGACTTGCCCTGGAAGTGTTCGTGCGGGCCTGCCCGGGCGCAGTGGGGGGGAGCTTCCCGTGCCTGCAGTGCGGGGGGTGATGGGCAGAGGGCCCTACAGGTGATGAGAGTTTGAAAGAGATGGGCATAGCGCTAGGGGTGCTGGGGCCAGCATGGTGTGGTGGCATGGGGGTGGCACGTCTTTGTGTGTGGAGAGACACGCGACTGTACGACGGGGTTGTCGAGACGACCTTAGGCAGGGGACTGGCTCAGCCAGCTCACAGTGCAGTCGGGACTCTCCAACCTGCCAGATCCATCCAGGGGATCCTGGCCTTGCTTTTGGGACACCCACTGGTGCTAGGGGTAGCATGGTCGGGGAGTAGGGAGAGATCTCACAGAGCAAGGAAGACGTTTTTGTGCATCGTTGCAGGAGCCGTATGGTGCCTCTCACCACTCCTTCCCAGATGCAAGGCCTGGGGAAGAAGCTGGCAGGATACGTCCTTTCAGAGCTGAAGCAGCACAGCACGTCCTGCAGCAGTTGCAGCAGACCTCGTGGGTCTGCTCTCCGCTCCTGACGGAGCAGGGGCGAGCACGGATGCTGGGCTGCCCAGTCTGCACCTTCCCTGGCCACTGTCACTGTTCGGTGTGGACCTGGGGTAAGGCCAGGCTCCTGCAGTCGTGTTGTGCCTGGCGCAGTGGGACCTGCTCTCTCGGCCCTTGGTTGCTGCCGTTGTAAATGTGATAAGCAGCAATATCTCCTGTTACTGCCCAGCAGCCTAAGTGCTGGCAGCCGTGAAAGTTGCAGAGGGCGAGCAAAGCTATTTTGTTGAAATGATGCCGTATGGCCGCACGGAAGAGCGTGCGTTGACTTCCTGTGTGTCGTCCTAGCGTTGCAGTGCGGGGCTGACTTGCCAGGCTGTCGAACATCTCTTGTCTGTCTCCTCTCTCTGCTGTTCCCATGTAGCTTTTTCATTTGCGTCCCCTTGACGTGCCACGTGTTAGTCCAGGTGAGATTCTCTTCTTGCCGTGTAGCTACTGTACAGCCCTCCCTGCATGCTTTAGCTCTGTGATCTTTGGTGCCTATTGTCTATTCTGTCATCCTGAACAATGCTAGATTATCTGAATGCAGAGTAAACATTAATTAACTGTAGCCTGATTCATGGCAACATAAAAAATAAGCTGCTCTGTAATTATTTCTGCCTTAATTTAGACCAAACAGTTAGTGGTCCTCCTGGAAGACACATGCTGACTGCAGCAAGCTACTTGCAGTAAAAAGGGGGAGTTTTGGTGAAATACCTTTTGCTTGGAAAAACAGAGCATAACTCCTTTGGTCTGTGCACCCCGTTGCACCCCAGAGCCTGTTGTACTACGCTTTTGCCTGGCAGTGTCCTCCCGGGAGGCTTATTTCTGAGCGAAAGTCCTTTCTTGCTGCTAGTTATTGCTGCCTCTGTGCTAAGAGGAGCTCCTGTGTCTGGTTGGCTTAATGTGACTTGCAGAAATACAGCCCCGTGACAGTGACTCTGACCCTGTTTCTGTTGCCTCTGTCACATTTGATCTCCGCTGTGCTTTATACCCGAGTCCTCCGAGGTGGCTTTCTGAAACATGTCCTGAAGGGCTTGGTGGTGGTGCGGGGTGTATGCGTGTGTGTTGGGAAGGCTGTAGGCAGGTATGTGCTCCCTGCAGGTTTCCAGATCATATTCTGGCAGTTAAACTTGTGTTTTTTCTTCTGCTTGGGTTTGTGCAAGATGTGCCCAGTCCTGTGCTTTCCTGGGTGACTGCAGGAGTCCTGAGCTGCCCTTTTCCTGGTGAAATGGAGTAGCCGTGGGCTTAGGTTGCTCTTCTGTTCAGGAGAGGTAATTTCACTTACGAAAAAGAAGCGCAGAGAGAGACAGAGCGAGCGAGCCCCGGAACAGACTGGCTTCCAGCAAACGGCGGGTTTCTTGATCTCTGCTTGGCCCTGGGTAGAAGCAAACAGCCCTCGGTATGGGACGATGTGGTGCTGTGGCTCTGCAGAGCCCCACGGTAGTACTGCTGCCTGTGTCATGCGTTAATGCGTCCCTCCACTGACTCCTATCGTGTGCACGCTATTTAGTCCTGTTCAGCTTCTCTTCCTTTCAGGCTCAGCTGCTGCTTTCTGGCATTTGCTACATCTTGAGCTTTTACTCAGGTCAGGGCAGGTGGCTGCGTGGGCCGGACCTTGCATCTGCCACCTCGCTGGGCTGCAGGGTGACCTGCGAGTGGTCCTGGGGGAGGGACGGTGAGGCTGTCTGCCATCTCCTGCACAGTCTGAGCCCAGCTCTAGCTGTATGGCCTGAGGAGTTCGGAAGGAGGGAGGAAGAAGGAAGAAGAGCAGGAATGAGTGGTGATACAGCAGCTGCAAGGGAGCCGAGCCTCTTGTAATGCCTTCCGGAAGGGTTTAATCCTTCTAGCCTGGTTGGCCTGGGCTGGACAGACTGAGGCTCTTACGGCAAACTGCGGCACCATTTCAGCAGGCTGGGTAACTTCCTGAGGCATTTGGCCATGTGGTTGTCATCTCCCTTCCCCAGTGGATTTGTGGGGGCTGGTGCTGGGTGGGCTCAGGATGCCAGGATTAGAAGTGCCCCCGGAGGCAGCCGTGCCTTTTGCATTAGTGAGGATCTTTGCTGGCCTCCAGGGAGACTGCAGGCTGGCCTCGTTGCCGGGGCGGACGGCGGTGGCCCTCGGTAAGGGGGAGGAGAGGCAGTAAAGCAGGATGCAGCACTGATGGGAGCACGCGTGATGATGTGGGAGCGTGTGCTGTGGTGGGCGCTGCCTCTGTGCGCGTGTTTGGGAGTGGGGCAGCGTAACCCCCAATCAGTCTGTACTTTGGACAGGTCTGAGGAGAACAGACCTGCTGACAGTTTCTTTTGACTGTGAGCAGCCTGGATACCCATCCCATCCCCTTCTAGGCTTGTTGTGCCGTGAAAATTACTATGATTTCTAATACTTTTAGCACTTAGGCTCAGAGCTGGTGGGGAAGCAGGCGAGGGAAGTTTGAAGGCGAAAGTGTGAAAGAGCAGAAGCTTTTGGGGCTTCTTTGCACAGTGCTGGGAAAAAGAAATGGTAGGAAGATCAGAAAACTTGGTAGTTATCATTCAGCAACAAAATTCTGGGCTTTGGAAGGAGTCACAGGTGATGGTTTTTTGAGCTGGGTTGTGTGCGAGGTCAGACTGAGTGATATGAAAGGTCTTGTGACCCCTCAATGCTACGGATGGTTGACATAATCCAGGGCATAAATCTTTGGTTGTAAAAAATGTGTGTGTGCAAATAGTGGGATCTCTGGAGCTGCAGCTTTTGAGGTATGAGAAAAAAAGTGAGGAATAACACAGCAGCTGCTCACCTGGCTGCTCCTCTCTTGAAAATCATGCCACTGTTTGAGGTTTTCTTCCGCTAGACCTTTGCCCTGCTGAATTGGAGCTTTCTCTGTCAAATGCTGTTGTTGTCCTCGTTCCTCTGTTCTGTCTTTGGCCATGTGGGGAGAGGAGCTCGCTTGCCAGCTAGGAAGTTCTCTGGTGTTTGTGCAGTGCTCAGCCCTCAAGGGATTTTGGTCAGAGGCCGTAACCCAGACTTACTGCAGCAGAGGTATTGATAATCCATGGTGGTGTACCTGGAAAGCACCTTCTCAAGGATGCAGACTGCGACAAAGCAGTTGGAGCCTGGCTCCCGATGCCAGCCCGGTGCACAGTGCAGGACTGGGGCAGGGGACGGGTGAGTCCTGCCAGGCACGCGTGCACACGTGACGTTTGAGGTGCTGGCGCTCTCTTCCAAGTCACGTTCTGACTGCGCGAGCAGCTCCATTGCCCAGCGGGGCAGCTTGTCTGCTGGTGCTGCTTGCTTCCACTTGGAGCTGGTGCTTTGCAAAGATCTCCTGGAGGTGCCGGCTGCCTCGAGCTGCCTGTGCAGATGAGAGCAGAGCTGCTGGGGTGGAGGGAAAGGGTGTTCTCCAGCAGATGACATGCAAATCCAGTGGCATACGCTTTGCAGCTGGATCTCGACTTTCTCTTTGTAAGTCTCAATTGTCTTGAAGTTGATGCAGGGGGATAATCCATTAGTTGCTGTAATGGGTTTAGGAGGGCTGGGATGAGTGAGCTGTAAATCCTGTTACTGTGGTTTACTGGGATTACTTTGGCATCGCTGCTTGTTGCGAAGCTGGGAGGGTTTTGTGCTTTCTAGAAAGGCCAGGAGCAGGCGTGCAGCCTGCAGGCCTGGATCCTGCCGGCTTTCATAGGCGTGGGCTGGGAGGTCTGCCACGTGGGGCTGCGTGGTGTGGCTGGCCGCTCAGAGAGGCGTGAAGAGGAAGGGTGGACGAAGATCCTGTGATCTCCTGGGCTGGTCTCCTCCGTGTAACTGCTGGGCTGGGAGGACGGGAATGGCCTTTTTTCACCCTGCCAGGCAGGGAGATGGATCCTCCCATGGGTGCGCTGAGCTTGGCCTCGTGACAGCACGCTGGGTCTCGTGGAGTCACCCATGGGCTGGCTCTGCACCTGGAGACCCTGCTGCTGGGACTGCTGCAGCAAGGGGCTCCTGCTGCGGAAAGCTTAAAAGAAGTGGCTTTTACAAAGCTGTAACTAATTTATTTAGATGTGAAAAAGACTGGGATCATGAATTGGAAACTGCTGGAAACAGCTTGGGGGGAATTGCTGGTAAAAACACATCTGCATTGGGGCAGCTGAAAAAAATAGCATTTGTATAGGTGTCTCTGTAACCTTTACCTGTGTGCGGCAGGTAGCTGTGTGACGGGGAAAAAGGGAAAGAGGAGGAAATTTTAGGCTACAGAAGGAAGCAAGTGGGCAGAGCAGGAAATCAGGGCTGCAGGATTCATAAATTTTAAAGTGTGGAGGAACAGGAGTGATCCTAAAATTGCAGTTTAGGATGATTTCAATCTGGTGTGCCAGCACACTGAAAGGCTGTCATTATAGTAAAAACAAGAAGGTAAAAGTGTTCAGTAAGTGGGTTTTTGGGTAGGAGGGGAGAGTGGTGGGGTGGAGGGAAGCCAGGAGGTATTTCACGGGATGCGGTGATGACATCTATTAGGTCCCTGAGGCTGTGTCTTCTCCCAACTGCACAACCCCAGCTGCATCAGCCTCTCCTCTCAGGGCAAGTGCTCCAGCCCCAACCACCTCGGTGGCCCTTTGAACTTGTCCTATTTATCGATGTCTTTCCAGTATTGCAGAGCCCCAAACCAAACAAGATATTCTAGATGTGGTCTAACAAGCGCTGAGTAGAGGGGGATCGTCTCTTCCCCCGAACTGCTGGCTGCAGTCCTCTTCATCCAGCCCAGGATGCTGTTGGCCTCCTTCAATGCCAGGGCATGCTGTTGGCTCATGTCCTGCTCACTGTCCCCCAGGGCCACTTCTGCAGAGCTGCTCTGCAGCCAGGCAGTGCCCAGCCTTTATCATCGCAAGGAGCTCTTCCTTCCCGGGGCAGGACTTGGGGTTTGTCCACATTGAATTTCATGAGGTTCCTGTTGGCCCATTCCATAATGGTGGAGCC
Source organism: Dromaius novaehollandiae (assembly GCF_036370855.1). NCBI lineage: Eukaryota > Metazoa > Chordata > Aves > Casuariiformes > Dromaiidae > Dromaius > Dromaius novaehollandiae. The sequence continues at coordinate 13,421,622 of NC_088116.1, forward strand.
GTATTGCACACACATTTCCATCGAGACAAAAAGTGCAAGCCTCTAAAAAAGGGGAAAGGAAGGCAAATACTGAAAATAGAAAGAATCTCTACTATTGTCTTGGAAACTCTAAAGTATATTATATCTACAGTGTTCAAAAATAATATACAGAAGATATGTTCTGTATACAGAATGTTACAGTGCGGTAAATGTTAGTATGGTAAAGAAAGAAATTGGAGGAAGGTTTGGAAAACAATCCTGAACGTTGTTTAAAAGGTAGTTAACACAACACAGTATGGGTGTATATGTCTGCAGTAATCAAGTGTTTAAATGTTCCTAGTCTTTCCAGTGTTTGTTTTAGGAGATAATTTTATGTGGATATTTTCTTCTATTTCCCCTCAAACGTCCAAAAAAAAAAAAATCTCTGTAGTTTTATTGCCTTGCGACACCGCCTACCTTCAGCATGTACCACCTGCCTACTCTCCTCGCATGTCAGCCCAGCCAGCCCCCTTTCCTCCCCGGGTCTGTGCTTGCTGTACACCTCCTGCGCACACGTTTTTGATCCCACAGGCCACTGCTTGCATGCTCGCTCTTGGCT